>NC_137455.1:191954671-192319671 GCF_964235325.1 Thermobia domestica | reverse complement strand
GGTAGTACCCCTCCCAAATTTTTAAAGGGGTGCATTAATATACCCATGTCTTATGAAAGGTAATGGACCCCTGTATACGCCCATATAACCATATAGGGTAATAACACCTCATCAAAGGGATAACTTAGGTCGAAACAAAACACGTGGTATAACGTATTGCTTACGTTTATATTTTGGCAATTTTGTACCCCTAAAAGGGAACGAGTTGGACCACCCAAATTTATAGTGATCCATATTAGCGTCCTATACTATAATACCAAATGTTTAAATTGGGCAATTTCTAAAAATGAAGGGGTGGGCCAAGGTACCCCTCCCAAATTTTTAAAGGGGTGCATTAATATTCCCATGTCTTATGAAAGGTAATGGACTCCTGTATACGCCCATATAACCATATAGGGTAATAACACCTCATCAAAGGGATAACTTAGGTCGAAACCAAACACGTGGTACAACGTATTGCTTACGTTTATATTTTGGCAATTGTGTACCCCTAGAAGTGAACGAGGTGGACCACCCAAATTTATCATGATACATATTAGGGTCCGGTACTATAATACCCAATGTTTAAATTGGGCAATTTCCAAAATTTAAGGGGTGGGCCAACGTACCCCCTCCCAAATTTTTCAAGGGGTGCATTAATATTCCCATGTCTTATGAAAGGTAATGGACCCCTGTATACGCCCATATAACTATATAGGGTAATAACACCTCATCAAAGGGGATAAATTAGGTCAAAAACCCCCGAAATTTCAATTTTTGGCAATTTTTTACCCATAAAAGGGAACGACATAGACACCCAATACTGATAGAGGTACATACTATGGTCCTAGGCTACCATACCAAATTTTTAAATTTGGCAATTTCCGAAATTTAAGGGGGGTGGTCCTATGTACCCCTGCCAAAATTTAAGGGGTGGGCCAAGGTACCCCTGCCAAAATTTAGAGGGGGTGGTCCTAGGTACCCCTAGGTCATTGACCCCGGGCCAAGGTCATTGACCTTTGACCTATGACGTCACAAAAATTTTTGCTGACTCAGTTCGCCATACGTCGGGGACTACTACTGCAGTGCCCCCTAAAAACATGTCTAGAAGAAACACTGGTAGAGTTAGAGTCGATAGACTCGCTAGCTACAAAATTCGCCACTGCAAATCTATATATATATATAAAATCGCTATCCACATTTTTTATGATGCGTTTTGCTCCTTAAATTTTGCAGTAAGTTTACGTTAGTTTTCCATAGCTCAAAAACTGTTCTTTCTTCTCCTGATTTTTTTTTTTTTTTTTTTTTTTTTTTTGTTCAGCAGGGCCGCATTTAAAACTTTGGCCTCAATCATTTCATCCTCTCCTCTTCCCACCTTCTCAACTAAATGAAATGAAATCTTTAAGTTTTACGTCCCATGATTATGACGGTTAGGCTAAAGGAGACGGTGATGATGAGAGATGAATGAAATGATGGAAGGAAGAAAGTGGGAGGAAACGGGAGAACCCCGGGAAAACCCAAGAGCACGGTGTTTGTCCACCACAAAGTCCACACGGCGCGAGCTGGGATGGATTCAGGGACTCCAAGCACCGGAGGTGAACGCTCTAGCACTGAGCCACCGCGCCCCCTCAACTAAATGAGGGTTACAGTTAAGTACTACTTACTACATGTCACAAGGTACAAACTACAGTTTCGTTACATAATATTACGCATGGAAAAAATGTTTTCAATTATTTTTTTTAGATTTCTTACGCCAGAGTTAAATATATTAGGATAATTAAAAAGAATTTATGAAATAATATATACGGTGGTCATAACATAAAAGTCTTTAACGGGCATCACGCCTGGCAGGGCAAGAGAAGTGTCCTGTATGAATAGGCCTATTGCGTAAATTCAGGACGCTCCTATGTTAACATTGTACCGGTAGGTGAACCTTTCTTGCTTTTATATTTATCACTGGATTCAGAGTGCACGACGATTCTATCAAATATAAAATATTTCTTATTTTGCTCTTGCTTATTTAAATTCCTCTTAAAAAATTAAAATTTCTCTTTAATTCTTAAAATTTTCACCTTTTAAAAAAAGTTCTGTGTTCAGGCACGAAAATAATCACCCTAGTGGAAATACGGGTCTGTTGTTCAGTGTATTCAAACGCGGCATACACAAGAGTTTATTCAACATGAATCTTCCCAAATTTGCGGATTGCAAAGCAATGCAAGAATATAAGCAATAACTGCTATATTGATTATAGGAATTTAAAATGCAAGTTTCACGTACTATTGACGAAAACTACGAGATAAGATCCCGGGATAAACTTGGAAATACCTGTAGTATATAATCAGAAATTAATTGAAAAATAGAAGGGTGCTTTCTTATTTTAGATCTGAATAGATTTATAATCTTACAGAAGGAATACTCCCTTTTATTTGAGAAGAGCAATGTTTAAGTAATAGAAATATATGGCGAATTTATCAATTTATATGCATACTCACCGTCGTTGACGCGGCTGCTAACTACTAACGCACTCCTGCGCGGCTCCCGTGTTGCATTTCTGCTAAGGATGTTGTAAAATAGAGGATCTCCCCATACAACAAAATCGTGAAGCCACACGTCACAGTTCCGCCACATCTACTCTGCTCGCTCCGCGCCACTAAGATCGGAATGTTTCGAGCCCACAAACATGGCGGGAACGAGAGTAGCCAATCAGATGTACCAGCTCAGACGATTCTCAGTTGTTTTCGGCTTCACTAAGTTCATAGGATGAAGATCCTCTACTTTATAATATCCTTGATAGCTGCTCTCTCTCTCTCGCATATAGAATTCGTGCTTTTTAGTGATCTCTTAGCATGTTTGTTTGTGTTTTTCGCATAGTCATTTTAATGGCATTCATCTTTCTAAGGCTAGTCTTAGACAGAAGCATTTATCGTAGCATTTCTCATAGCAAAAATCGTAACATCGATATCCTACCGTATAAAGTAGTAAATGCTATAGCATTTCCCATGTCATGGCATATCCTATGGCATTTCTTGTCGATAGAACCTGCTCTATTTCGTAGCATTTTCCACACCATTTCTGGTTCGATTGCAGCGCTATGGTGTATTAAAAGAAAGCGAATGATTTTGTGTCACATATCCACGCTCTTTGTTTTGTGTGGGAAATTGAACTGTAGTAAGGAAAAATGAGTTGGAATAGGGATGCTATTATGCTGATTGATAAATATGAGGAGCATCTTTGTTTGTACAAAGTTAAAAGTCCTTTGTATGATAATAAGCATATGCGACAAAGGACTTTAGAAGAAATAGCGATTGAAATATCTGTTTTTAGTTTCGGAGCAAGGATGTTATAAATAGAGGATCTGCCCATATGTATCTTCATCCTATTAAATCGATGAAGCCAAAAAACAACAGAGCAACGGCACGTCTGATTGGCTACTCTCGTATCTGCTATCATCTGATTGGCTACTTTCGTTTCCGCCATGATTGTTGGCTCAAAACGTTGCGATCTTATTGGGCGGAGTGGGCAGAGTAGGGGTGGTGAAACTGTGACGTATGGCTTCAAGATTTTGTTGTAAGGGCAGATCCTCTATTTTATAAGATCCTTGTTTCGGAGCCATAATGCTTCCGTCTAAACAAGCCTGTAAGACTGAATTTCATTATCAAAGGAGCAAAGCAAGTATTAAATTTAAATATAAGGATTAAAATAGAACAGCACGTAAAAGTTGCCCCTATAAGTATAACAATAGGATTTTTTGGGGTAAGGGGAACTCTACTTTCTATTCGACATAAAAATTTTTCTTACACCGAAATATCATTAACCTTAATTGAGAATATTTGGCGATGGTGAAAGCTAAATGTTTCATATCTTATCGAAACTGACAGACTGTGAAAGGAGCGTCGTTATCGCGGTTTATTTCGAAACTGGTTTTGTGTAAATAAGACAGATAAGGAAGTTTTTCTCGTAACTTGTTTTTAATGTTTTAACTACCAGACAACGAATTTTAAAGCAATGGATAACGAAAGAATTCAAAAGACTAGAAGAGACCTCTATCTTGGTTATTCTTTGTTTGAAAGTTTAGAAGACAATAATTTAAGGTAGGCCCAATATGTTATTTTTTGATTATAGCTACATGCAATCATTTGCAAATGGATAGATATGTAAATGTCAATAATAAACTGATGACAACTAATTAATCAACTCTGCGCTCTTTTGGGGTGATAGTATACGTAATAAACTTCAACATTTTTATTGCATCAAACTATCAAGTATTTTTTTAAAATGTGAAGGTAATAATAACAAAAAATCTCCATTACGCTATGGTAAAAATCTATGGATTAAAATTGAAAATCATATTGATTTTGGGTTAAGTTTAGAGTTACCCCTCCGCTTTTTATAAAAATCAGGAAAATTTACAGGAGAAATGAGGTAAGAAATGATAATTTGAAGTTTTTATTTGATGTTTAGTAATGTAAGTTCGGCAGGAGAGTTATGTTTAATGCGAGAAAAGATATGTGGAAGTTAGTACTATTTGTCGGATGCGGAAGCATTCGCGGA
The DNA here is from genome assembly GCF_964235325.1 of Thermobia domestica. Taxonomy (NCBI): domain Eukaryota; kingdom Metazoa; phylum Arthropoda; class Insecta; order Zygentoma; family Lepismatidae; genus Thermobia; species Thermobia domestica. The sequence continues at coordinate 192,315,141 of NC_137455.1, read as the reverse complement.
AGGTTTCAGCAGCATGGTAGTTGTAAAATGTGGCGAATATGGCGAACAGGTGTAACGGATGCGCAAAAATAATTAAGAAAACCTTTTAAATGTTTGTGAAACACACGGAGTACTGAAGTTAAGTGAAATATAACAATTTTTAATACTTTAAGCACTGTTTTTTGTATGTTATAAAGTCCAAGGGCAACTTCAGACTGGAGGGGCAACTCTAAACTTAAGCCTTGATTTTTGACAATTACACTATTGTAGTTGATAATAGTTTCTAAGCAAAAATTGTGTGGTTATGTTTGTTTTTCTAACTCTCAAACAATACTGTATTTGCAGCTACCCGGCAAGATTCTAGAACACAGGTCCCCCGTCCCATTTAGTTGTAATAAAGACAGAAAACAACGTGCCCTGCGGGGCTCTAACCCGCCTTCACTCGCTGACGCTCGCTCGGTAATACTGTATGAATTAAATATTAAACTTTGGTACAGAAAGGAACCAACCTAGCTACTAACCTATATGGGGGGACCTGTTCTAGAACCTTCCCCAGCTACCCTGCTGCATTCCCTCTGAAATGGGTTATGTGTATGAAGTAATTTCACAGTTTTGATAACATCAATTCGTAAAATAAAATAGCATGTAATGAAGGTCCAGTGTGGGAAGGTTCTAGAACACAGGTCCCCTCACTTAGGTTAGTAGCTATTTTGGTTCTCTGTACCAAAGTTTAATATTTAATCCAGATAGTACTGCCGAGCGAGTTAAGGCGGGTTATAGCCCCACAGGGCACGTTGTTTTCTGTCTTTATTACAGCTAAATGGGAGGGGGGACTTGTATTCTAGAACCTTGCCGTCCAGTGCTACGATAAGTGTGCTATATACAATGGTTAAATAAACCGGTTGTTCGGTAAGAACCAATGGTATGAACTTCGTTACACACGTTAGGTTAGTTTATGTTCTGCTCTGTTTCATTAATGCTAGTTTGAGGGAAATTTCCCGCGGCGTTGGGAGATTTAGCAAAGATTTTTTTAAGGAGAGAAGGAGGGAGATTTTACGAATATGAGATAAAATGGAAGGAAATTTAGCTTTTCAACAAATGTTATGTTACTAAGCACTGCGACAGTATGACGAAGATGGTGGCATTCTTTCCAAAATCCAACACACAAGATGACTTTTTTTTTTTTTTTTTTTTTTTTTATATACAAGCTTTTTGCGGCCTGGCTTGAGGATGTTATTACGCAAGATAGAACGTTTAGATGAATCGGCTCCTGTCAACGCCTTGCCTAAGGTAAAGACTTACCCATTGAAGTGATGACAGATCAAAAGCACAAATCTATGTTGTGGAGATATGAGCACAATGAGTGCAGTATAATAATCCATAGATACGCAATAATAATCTTTTTAAGCATTAGCATTCCTACATTTTAAGTTGACGACCTAGTATCAGTTAGCCATGAAATAAGTGATCTTGGCGGGGTTTAACGGAATTTAATTCTAGCCAACTAGTGTAGGGAGTAGATTCGTCAAATACATTATATAGTCGGATTTGGGCTCTTCGGTGAGGGCTATAAAGGAGTGAAGGTTCAAAAATCTTATTTTTGGAAGTTATACATCCCAAAACAGATTTTGTTAAAAATAATTGAAGATGCCATGGGTGGGTTGTGTGTGTGTGTGGGGGGGGAAACTATAATTATTACCGGTACATTGAGTTGAACATTTCATACCACATTTAAAAGAGGTTATATAGTTGGTTAATGTAGTGAAAGTGACACTTTAACGTTGCAAACAGTTCTTTGAGATTTAGATGTATATATTTTATTGTGACATCATCAGTGCCTGCATCATTTGGACTCTATGGAGATTGGATATAAGGACATAAAAACTGGAAAATATGGCAAGATTTTACTTACGTCATTTCATTCACTTAATCGATTCGTAGGAAACTGGTTCGTTAAATATCACTAGGAACCAGTTCCTCACGAATCGAATCGGTTAGAAAACATGCTGGTTCAGGCTGTAATGTTTCTACAATTATTTAAACATGCCAGATTCAAATGCTGATATGGGCACTCAGTAACTTCCTATCGTAATAAAGCTTAAAATTTATCAAAACTTGAAATATGCAATGTATAAAATAATACTAGAAGAAACTACAGCAAGAACTAAACTGCTATAAAGGACACATAATACAAAATAAAAAAAAACAGAAGCAAGTTTTTAAGGACCGAAAGGCATAGAAAAACACACAAAAGAGAATGAATGAAAAATATGAACACATTAAACTATATACATGAGGGGCTAAGCCCTCCTAATTCCCCTGAACAACAATTAAGATAAAGAATATATTAAAACTAATACGAACAGCTGCTCACAAAATTATATAGTAGCCTACTTGAAAGGGAACTAGCCCCCGAACCACCGCGACTAGAACCAGCTATTTATCTTGAATTAATTAAAAATAAATACCTGAAATTTTAATGTGGTTAGTATAGTCTGGTTCCTTGATTCATTAATAAATATTTCTCTCCAATTATAACTAGTACAAAACTTAATCGAACTGCATCACTATTTCTTTCGAACCATACGTACAGCTCAAACTCCTCGAATGGCAGCAAACGTTATCAATATTTTGTGTATATGCCCCACTAATAGGATTGACAGAATTAGAGGAGTGGATCACTGTTAAATGTCTGCACTGACCACTATCTAAGGACGAATAACCGCAGAGAAATAGCCTATTAACTTCAATGGCACACTAATGTTGACAACCAATATAAATTCAAATTTCTAATTTGTTCTTTGTGAAAAGGAACATCCACCATATCAACTATGAAAAAGAAAAAAAGAAAAAAACAGTAGAAAGCAACGCGCGCGAAATATCTGTACATCTGCAACAATGAAGCATAGCACTTGCCGTCGAAGTCTGTGTATATCCATTTTTCTGCGCTTAAGCATAAAAGCAAGTCACCACTTGACTCGATACCAGGAACAAATCTAGAAGAATAGATACGTTCTCAAAGTCGGAAACAAAAAATTCAAATCACTGAATCAAATAAACTGAATGAAATGACCAAAGTAAAAACTTGTCGAAAATATAACAATTGGAACTCATTACACGTCCCAAAAGAAATTTTCTGTAAAAGTCAAGGGGTGCCACGGTAGGGTCCTGTGGTGCCATAGGGTAGGAAAACGACTGCAAAATATATCCAGTGAAACTATTCTTATCTCGTATGACGGGATATGAAAAGTTAGATAATTTAGTGAAGATGATTTAGGATGTTAATATTCCAAATAATTACTGGGATGTAACATTTTATATGTTGTGACGTCATCACTCTGTGGATCATTGGACTCCTGAGGATTTGGCATAAGGAGGTGAAAATTGGAAAATCTAATTACTGAACTTCATTGCATGTCCCAAAATAAATTTTATGTAAAAGATAAAAAAATAAATAAAAAAAAAAAATCAAGGTATTTCATGGTGGGGTACTGGGGTGTCGTGGGGGTGGGGAAATCTACAAATAATAGAGAAACCACTCTTATCTCATCACCGTCACCTTAGCCTCAGAGCAAAACGTGGGACGTTAAATTTAAAAAAGTCCATTCCATGTAAAGAGTGGTTCTAAATATCTGAGAATTCATTACATCTTAGCTGCCTTGGTAGGTTAGAGTAATCTGATTTTTTTTCTTTCTTTCTTCAGACATGCCAGACTCCTAATTGAAGAGAATGGAGCAGACCCCAACATCAATCTGCCAGAACATGGAGCATCGCCTTTCCATTTAGCAATAGGAAATGACGTGGAATCATTTGCTCAAGACATTACCACATTATTTCTCCTATATGGAGGAAATCCTAATGTCAGGTATATTATTCATCGTTGCGTTTAATGTTTAAAAGCTATTGAAATTTAACTTCGGGTAAGAAAGCACACAAATTTGAATTTGCGTACTCTATTCAAATTCTGTTGCTAGTATGAAGACCTTGAAATGAATTAGTCTTTATGCTTGCCAGCAATTTCAAGTACATTCTGTTCTTAGTAGTATTTTGTTAGTTCCTTTTCGTCGTAGTTTCACATATTATTTAATTACTATAATTTTCAGTAACTAAAAATAGTATTCACAGGAAACAGAGATGTTTTGTTGATGGTCTTGTAAAATGTCCCGCAAAAACTTGCATCTTTTGGTAACAACATCTCTTCCTTCCAACAAAACTTTTCGCCCTGAATACTTCTTCCACTTGAACCCAAGACTTTTCAATACCGAACGATAAACTAGTTTTACCCTCATCAAACAAACCACTATCCTTAAGTGAAACAAGTAGTTTTTTCCGGGTGGGAAATACTTTTTGCTGGTAGTAGTCATAAAGATGTCGCCGGATCGCATCTTTTTGAAATGTATCCAGATTTGTCACTCTTGAAGGTCTTATTTATTTTTTCCCGGAGTTCTTAACACCACTGAAAGCTCATTCAAATTTTCTGGGCACTTTTCTTTAGTGATCCTTGTCACTGTGGCTGTTCCAATATGCAAAGCTGCAGACACTCTCTGCACAACCTTAGAAAGTGGAAGTAATGGTCCTGCATTTTCCCTTTCTGCCTCAAAATATTCCCGCAAATTATACACATGTCCCCGAGATTGACTATTTTAAACAACACGTTTCTCCTTTCTGCTTGCAGATGCCATTTTCTCTCAAGGTCCACGTTTATACGAATCAAAAACAAAAATTAACTCGCCCACACAATATTAACACATCACGCCAAAGCGGAAGTTCTAAACAAAAGATAACCAAAGGGACTTGACTGAACGGACGGCAAAAGAGAGGGAGGGGGTAAGTAAAAGTTTGGCATGTGCGGTTGTTACCATGGAGACGCGGACAGGTTCTGAGCCTAGGGTTGGTTGACCTGCTGTCTTCTGCTCGCTCGCCGTGACCTTGTGCAAATCTGTCAGAAATCGTCGTTCACCGACCAGGGTATAACAATGGATATATTCTTCATCACTACCACGCAAGAAATTTCGGTCTGTCTCCACTGCTGAAAGATTATTTTGATCCTATTCTTTGATCTTCATGGACCTATTCTCATCGATTGTATGGGGGGCGCGGTGGCTCAGTGGTAGAGCGTTCACCTCCGGTGCTTGGGGTTCCTGGTTCCATCCTAGCCCGCGCCGTTTGGACTTTGTGATGGACAAACACCGTGCTCGTTGGTTTTCTCGGGATTCTCCCGTTTCCTCCCACATTCTTCATTCCACCATTTCGTTCGTTTATCATCATCACCGTCTCCTTTAGCCTAACCGGCATAATGTGGGACGTAAAGCTTAAAGATTTCATTTTCTCATCGATTGTTTGTTGAAATGTGCCACAGTGTACACTGCTCGCTGCCGCGAAATTCTGGATATTTAAGAAGGATTAAGAAGAATAGACTTTGAATACTGTCTCGAAGTATCGTTCTTTTGTAAGGCAAAGCAAGGCCACATACAACAGCTGACACCTTGAAAAAAGTCCGATAATTTGGCTGAGATGGGCTATCCCAGTTTCTGTACAGTTCCGATTTATCATCTTGCTATTTTCACCTGTTTGACCCTGTAAAGAAGGCCAGCGAGGGGAAGTATTTTTAGACGTCAAAGTGCAAAGTATATTTTCTTCATGGTTTCATAGCCAGCTCGAAGAATCCTAAAGAATAGGAATGGAATCCATGAATGGGCTTTATGATCGCCCTTTACGTCGGGATTTCTGTAAGTCTGGGGTCACCCTTTTACCTCAAGAACAATTTATATTTATGAAAGATCCTTAAAAACAAAGAATGGCATTTTGGCTTAACCAAATTTCGCTTGTGATGTCACCAGATGGGTTAGGCTGGAATTAGGTTATAGTAAAGAAAATAAATATGGCAATTTTACTTAACTTCGCGTTTTATTTATTTTAATTCTAATATTTCGCTCACTTTTGCTTCTGTGAGCTTCTTTAGAGGAGTTTATCTGTTAAATTTAAATGGAGTGGGAATTCACATGAGCGTATAAATGTTATTTTTCCTGATTGGTGTATAAATACATTTTGCAAGTGATCGTTGTTTGGAGTTTCTGTAGAGACTTCCAGAAATTGTTTCCAGTAGAATATCTGTTTGGAAGAAATTGAGCAACATGTGAATTCTCACTCAATTTAAGTTCAAATGGTGAAATCCTCTGAAGAAGTTCACAGAAGCAAAAGGAAGCGAAATATTAAGATTAAAATAAATGAAACACTGCAAAGATACGTATTTTTTTAAAAAAAATTCTTTATTACACATAATTTGCATAAATAATAAATGAAAACTTTAACAAACTACAGTTTTTTAAATAGCAAAGAAAGACCTTACCATGTGAAAGGTCTTTGCAAGAAAAACATTTTGTATGGTGGTCAAAGTTCAGAAATTATTCTACACATCTTACATTATGTTTTAGTTGTTCACTGTGTGTAATATACAATTTTGTTAGTTCTGAAAATTGTGTCTTTCCATCATTTTAGGTCTGTCGAAGGTGTAACACCTGTTCATATAGCAGCAGCTTGGGGTCGACAACAAATCCTTCATTTACTCTTAGTAAATGGTGGGGATCCTTGGCTTACAGATGAAGACGGTAAAAATGCTCTTGACTATGCTGCTGACGAAGGACATTGGCATATTGTGGAAGAACTAAAGAAATTTAAGAACCTAGATGCCACTGACGATGATATATCAGGACCCAAATTTATGTTATCATTAGGTATTACTACCTTTTTCGTAACTCATGTGAATATTGTATTGTCTTTATATGTAATGTTTCGTGCTTTAGGAAAAATAAATTTTGCAGTTGATATAGCAACACTTCATTTTGTATTGAAGTGAGAATTTGATTTGAAGTTAATTAAAGTTTTTTGATTAATTGAAGTATACGGCCGCAAAAATGTTGCTCTGTTCTTGAATATTTTTTATTACCTTACAGATACTATATGTGGTTCGATAATTTTAATATGGCTTGTGGAGGAACATATTGTGTAAAAGAAAAAGAAATTTGGTGAAATTATTCAATGGATGTTTATATACTAGCAGACACAGTTAAAGATGCTTTTTTCCTGGAATCTGGAGAGTCCTCAAAACTCTTCCTCCTGTTCTTTGAAACATTTGTTAGAGATTTATGACCCCCCCCCCCCCCCCATTGCCTAAAATCAACGTTGCCACATCCCTCTATTGTCCCTTTCTTTTGAATAGGGTAATAACAGATGATGAATCGGGTTTATGGGTGTAACCGAGAAACAAAGGTCCAATCTTCTCAGTGCAAGAGCCCAGATTCACCAAGACCAAAGAAAGTACGACAAAGTCGGTCGAATGTAAAGACAATGTTGGTGTTTTTTTCGATTCTAAGGGTATCATGCATCGTGAATTTGCACTTAGGGTGCAGACAGTCAACCAGGAATACTGCAAAAGTGTCCTTCAGCGTTTGCACGAAAATTGCGGCGGAAAAGGTCTGCCCTCTGGAAAGAAAAGAATTGGATTCTCCATCATGACAATGCACCAGCGCATTGTGCGTTCTCAATCCAGGAATTTTTGGCCAAATTCAACATTCCTGTGCTTCCGCAATCCCCGTATTCCCCAGATTTGGCCACGGCCGACTTCTACCTCTTTCCTAAATTAAAATTGTCATTGAAAGGGAAGAGATTTGATTCAATTGAGAACATTCAAGCAAATACGGAGAGAATGTTTCACACCATCACGGGAAATAATTTTCAGGAATGCTTCCAGAAGTGGAAACATCGTTGGAATCGGTGTGTTCATTCAGCAAGGTACCACTTTGAAGAAGATCCATCACAGTAGCCTGTATGCACTGCCATTTTTAAATTACAAGCCCAGTCTTAAAACTTTCCAATCACACCTTGTATATATTTTCACAAGGTAATATGTTAATTTTTCTAGATACCTAAGTGCTGAATAGCCCTCCCCTCTGATGGAGTGGTTCGCGCGCGAGTCTTTGGTACACATAGTCTTAGGTTCGATTTCTGCTAGGACCATATTAAAATTTGAACACATTATGGTGGTTCAAATTGCACCTTAAGCTACAGATCCACGTCTCGTATAGCCTCGATGATGAAAAGGAGTGCTAAACTTCAATAAACTAACAAACTCTGAATACCAAGAAAGCACGAAATTCAACAGTTCGAATAGAAAAGTGGAAATCAAGTCACATTTTAACATTTTGCCCCAAAGAAGCTTAAGAAAATTCGATCCTCATTCCCCTCCCCTAAATAAAAAGGAAAAATGTGTCCAAATGAGTTGGGTTTTCTTTAAAAACGTGTTTTTTGAAACCCTGATATAATGGCTTATAGAAAGTCTACAGAAATACGTCATTACGAAAATTTATAGCTCAGAAAAATAAGGATAGAGAATAGTAAAAAATTCTTTAAATTTTGAACTTTGGCTCATAAGCTGTTTCACAAAGGCAAGCTTAATAGAGTTATTGTTTTCTAAATAGCATAAAATACAATTATTGTTTTCTATGTCTGATCTTTTGTTTTTTGTTTTCTATTATTGTTCTCTATGAATCAGTTCTTTTAGTATTACTTAACACAGAAGCGTCGCTTGTAAATCAAAATACACATTCATGTTTATGATACAGAATGTAATTTTGAGATTATTTTTTATTAATTATATATCTTCGTAAAAGTCAAAAAGAGTATATTTTTTCTTTCTCTATCTACAGAAAAAGTCATAGTTCACGAGCAGGACCACCTGGTTGAGTACGAAGTAGTTGATCAAGCGAATCCTAGTGCTTCACCAGAGGCAAGAAGTCTTCTGACTTCTGATGATGACCATGATAAGGTATGAAGTATAACTATTACACATCGTTTATACTATAAGATAACCGTACACGTCAAACCAGACATGAATATCAGTTTTTTTTTTCATACCTATTTCTTCTTAAAACAGTCGTACTTTACTATTTGTTACTATAAACTTCCTTGACTTAAGTTTGTTTCAAGTATTTGCTCATTATAAAAGGGTCCATGTCAATCTAATAATTTTATTTATTTGTTTATTTTGTGTCTGCGTGTGGTTTGTTTTGTTAGCAAGGACTAAAATTATTGTATTGGCTAATGGACATAAATCAATAGCAAGCACGCACTCTGTATCGTGATGAAGTTTGAATGTATATGATTTCGATCTTCTCTGGAAAGCTTTTTAATAATACAGTAGGACGTCGATAATCCGAACGCGATCCCTAGAAGCTTTTTACGTATTGTCTTAGCGCTAGCAATAAACAAACAATAGGATTGTCCGTCGGCTTTGTGTGAAGTCAATGTTTTTACAAAAGCTCATTTGTATGTAATTGTTTGTCATACATCTTTTTTTTTTTTTTTTTCCCTTAGGCCTATACAAGTTAGGTTTTAAGTGTGAGTTACAAGAACAGTGTAATTTAGTGTACGAGCAGGTTCTTCAGAAACGTTAAATGTAAGTAGCCTTACGTACGGTATTGTAATTACTGTGTGTACTTACTGTATCAAGAAAAGAGCATATCGTACAGTATATTTAAGCCTAAGTGGCATGTTCTTGGTCATTTTCGAAAATCCGAACTACCTGTGGTCCCAATTAGTTCAGATTTTCGACTTCCTACTGTATTTCTGAAGCAAATGCAACTAAGAGGAACGTTGTTTTGAAAAGGTTCTAGAGAGGATAGAAATTGTATACATTCAAATTTCATTAAGATACAGAGATGAGTGTTTGTCTTTTTTATTTGAAATTAGTATGTTCAATTTGAATTTAGTTACCAAAGCTAGATCATAGTTAGAAATATGTATCATGATTCAGTAGAAGCTGGGATGCAATTATGAAAATCCAGTGAGCTCTGGTGCGTCTGAAAGATTAGTTGCTTAGGACACTTTCGGTATCCTATAGATTGATGTGAATGGTTCTTTTGTCCTTAAGAGGAAACTATTACTATCGGAAATAGTGTTTTACGGATTTGTTATGCCTGGATGTTTCATGTGTGCGTAGGTTTTTCACATATCAATAGATTTTAATGTTTTTCACATACAATCAATAGATTTTAATGTATTATAATCTCTTATGGAATTAAAAATTTAAAAGAAACGTCTTAACGTATGTTGGCGGGATACTGGGTAGTATGTACAGCCGTAAACAAATCCAGTGCTTAATGTGGTTTTCTCGGAGGATTTGATATAAGAAATAACGGTTTACTAAAACTCGCAGAAATAATAGAAAAATTTCACTTTTTCCAAATTTTGATTCCTGAAAGCCTTGTTTACGGAGGATAACAACAAGAGTAAGAGTAATAAAGTCATTAGGGAAATACAAAGGAGTGGAGCTACTGGAGAACAACAATGCTGAGATAAGTTGTCCCATGTATTGGTGCGATTCGCTCGTCAAGTGATGGTGTGGCTCGCTGTGAAATGGCTAAAAGCTATCATCACAATATTGCGTCAGCACTATATTTTTTAAAATCATGTGCTATTTCTTATTTGATTAACTCTTATCTATGTTAAACCGTGATTGTTACTGTTTTGAAATATTGAATATATTTTCAAGAAACAGTCTTGAGCTCTTTTGCCCCCGAATAATTTTATTTAGTCTGTAATATTAGATTATGTTCCTTTTAAATGTTTCAAAAGGCGTGAAAGCAGGTGTTCTGTTTTTGATCTACCTATTTAGATTTTCACTTAAGTTTGTCACCAGTATTCATCATAAGCCCATTACGGATACTTAGTGTATTCGTTATAGATTCGTACATCCATCAGTCACCAAATCAAATATATGGAAAATTCTGGGATCGATAAGGCTTTCTTGTTGGAATCAGATAGAAGAAGAGAGTGATTGTTTATTGAGGATTGGTAGTCTATTTTTGGCTTGCACTTGCCACCAACTCTTTGTAGCCACACGGGAATTATTTGCCTCGAGAATGTCCAGCTCTTTAGAGTCTTTCGCTGGGATAGCAGGGATTTTGACAATCAATTCGAGTTCCTGCAAGATTCTTACGGAGTCTAAACCTTCGATCGACCAATACACAGTCGTCACTCTGTGAAATTCCTAAAATAATTTCTCCTTGAAACAGCGAGTTCGTAATACTAACGTCGTTGTTGGCACCAACGTAAGCTCCAATGACCAACATTGAACCGCTAAGCGTAACAACAATCATTGATTTCACAGTGGACGGCCTTTTTGTACACTAAATAATCGTCTCGGAACACTATATTATTCGACTTTCTGTTGTATACGTAGGTTCCGTCCATTAACATCAATTTGTCGGGTGCAGTTTCGTGAAGTTGCCTAGACTGATTTATAACCTTCTTGAGTACGTAATCATGATGCAGATTTGAGATACAAAGGCGAATAGGAACAAAGTGTGTTATCAAAAATTCACGAACAGACTTATTGCGTTGCTGGTTTCACCACTTTTGTAATCGAAAAGTGCTGCAAGGAAGCAGTTTGCACATCATGCGCGCATTTTTGTTAAAAACATGATTGTTTTCATCACTGATAACACCTCTCTTTTTGCAGTGTTGACAGAATTAGTATAGATGCATAAATGGATCTCTTTTTTAAGCCAGTGAAAGGAAGCAAATGACTTTCAGAAATTTGCCGAAATCTAGAGTAGGTTGTTGGAGTTCACATTGCACATATTCTGTTCTACTTGTATTATTGTTATATTTCTCATCCTCCTGAACAGCATCCACCGGTTGAGTGGGTGCTAAAAGTTCATTAAAAAGCTTTTTAACTTCATTGTAACAACCGTCACAAACAAAACACAAATTCGATATCAGAATGGTTTTTCACGGGTACTGCGTAAATAACTTACAGCAAGAACACCCATCTGCGTAGAAATATTACTTCTCCTTTTATCTCGAGGCCACTTCCCATATATCATACATGATGAGTGGAGGGACAACTGAACTATTGAAGCCATTTTATTGGCAAAAATCAAAGAACCCTTGATTTCCACCAATAAATGACACTCCATACCTTTACTTTCACTGACTCTATCTGATAATTTCAAACTGTAGTCAATCCTAGGTAAAGTACGGATTAGAAAGGAATATTAGATTTGCTAAAAACCAGGTCAAGCCTGACAACACGATCAAATAACCAACTGCTGACCAGGTCCTGAAAGAGACTTTAATGTCTGCAACAATGTCAGATGCTTTAGTATAGGAGCATAGAAGAAAGAAAAGAAGAAGTCAGTGTTAACGCGCTGACTGCTTTTACTTTACTTGGACGGCTGTCACAGGCCCTGACTTATCACTTTCATTATTTCTCCCTTTTCCTCTGGCCCTATTCTTGAAAAACTTTCAAGCAGCGGATGCAATGCGTTAAAAGTATCACTGGGAAGCACAGTCACTTAGTGGTAGAGTGCTTACCTGTAATGCGTGCGGTTCCTACTTTTGATCTCCTGCCAAGTAAGTTTGTGGTGGACAACATCGTCCATTTGTTTTTCGCAGTGCTTCCGTTCCCTCACATTCTCATTCCACCAATTCTTCCATCATAATTCACTTGCCTTAAGGTTGGTTTAAAGGGACATGTTTTGCCGATAGATGTCACTACACTCTTTGTATCTCTCTTATGTATGTTTTACCTTTCACGAAAATTCACGATTTCTCTTACAAATTTCAACCAAGAGACTTCAAATTTTTAAAGGAGCTCCATAACCTATCGAAGGCAACAATCCGTGCCGATTTTTTATTTAGAATTTTCTTCATTGTTGAAATTTGTATCCAAATCTTTAACAACATAACTGTTTCAACAATGAAGAAAATTTTAAATAAAAAATCGGCACGGATTGTTGCCTTCGATAGGTTATGGAGCTCCTTTAAAAATTTGAAGTCTCTTGGTTGAAATTTGTAAGAGAAATCGTGAATTTTCGTGAAAGGTAGAAACTACATAAGATGGATACGAAGACTGTAGTGACATCTATTGGCAAAGCTTGTCCATTTACACCAACCTTAATCATCCGTTTCCCTTAGCGTAAAGGGCATAATCTTGGGATGTTAAACTAAAAGATTTCAAAAATATTACTATTTGCAGTCATTTATGTGCAAATGCAACGGTCACCATCCTGGTTTGCAATCCGGAAATTTCTATTTTTTTCATATAAGTTGTCCCTAAACCTAAATAACCATTATGGGATCATTCGGCACTTTTATTATGGAAATTAACTGCATTCCATACATACATATGATCATACGGAACTCCAATAATATGATTTAACAATTCAGGGTGTCTGTCGGTCACGAAAGTCAAGAAAAAGTCTCTAAATTTAGCTTTTGGATCACTTTTTTTTTTTTTTTTTTTTTTAATCTTAAAACGAAAAAATACTTAATTTAACTTTGTTTTCTAGCCCTAATTCGCAGATATACCAAATCTAACTCAATAAGTTATAACATTATACATACCAACTAATGTCGATTTATTCTTCCATTTTTACATACATTATAGATCAACAGCCATCCATTTCGTGTATCCTGTCGATAGTGATGTGAGGTGGAAAATTTTCCGCTATATTTTTCCGGAAAATTTTCCGTTCTAAAAAAATTACAAAAATCAATTAATAATTCCTCAGCAATCATGAAGTTGATTGAATTCATGTATAGAAATGTTAAAAAGTGAAAGATCGTTTAAAGAATCTGAAAATTTTCATGGCTCAGACAATTTTCAGTACGATATAGGAACTAGTGGAACAATTTTTCATAAATCGAAAAATTGTCTGTCCTGTTACAGTGATGAAAATTTTCCGGAAAAGTTTCCGATTCATAAAAACATACTCCACTTACTCCTACATCGTTGTTTAGTCGTGATGTGAGGTGGAAAATTCCTTATCCAGAAGAATTTGGTTATACGCCATGACTAAATCGAGATTCCAAAAACAACATTCCCTTGTAAAGTACTCAAAATTTCTTCAACAGGAGGATATCTAACTTGTTGTAGCTTTATGCACGTGTTCAATTTACGCATGTCCAATACAATTCTCAGACGTTCATCCTTTTTCGGTACTACGTGGATGGGATTTAAGTGAACACTTTGGGACGAACTAATTATTCCGTCACGCAACATTTCTGAGATTTGTTTCCTTACATTTTCCCTGAATCTGTAAGGAATTATATAAGGTTTAGTAACAATAGGGTTTTTGTTGTGTACGTCAAGTGAATAGAGGAAATCTTTACAACAACCAGGACGATTAGAAAATACCTTTCGATGTTTATACAAAATTTGTACAAATTCAGAAATTATATCTTGATCTTTAATTTCCAAATCCTGTAAAATCTTTTGAACATAAAGGTCGAATGTATAAGTTTTCCCACCTTCGTCAACAAAATTATCTACCACACTGCATTGTAGCAAGCTTTCATCTATACAAGAAATTAATTTTTGTGTTACGCTGTCAGATAAACCAGGTAAAGTAAATGTTTGATTCTCAAAGTTTAAAATTACACGGAATTGTGTTATAAAATCAAGACCAATTAAAAGATTTTCATTCAATTCATTTACTACTAGAATGGGAAGATCAATATCCCGATATTTCACAGACAATACAATATGAGTTTTACCCATAATTCGCTTTTTATGTTTTCCAGCATAATCAACTAGTATCAGGTTTTCAAGCTTTTCCAATCTAGGATTAGAATATTCTTTAGCAATCCTACTCCAAAGTGAAAAAGACAACAGCGATGCGTTAGCCCTAGTATCAATTAAAGCATTTAGAGAAATTCCATTAACCTTCACAGGAATTCTCGCCGTACAGAACGATTTCAAAAATACAAAATCATTATCATCATTATATGAATCATCAATGTCATCGTCGGTTTGCCAACAATAATTTGCAATGTGTAAATACTGATATAGGCAACGTCTATTTACATCTAATTTATATTTATCATTGCAGTTATCCATAAATAAATTATCATCATTCTCAAACAAATTATTAGATGAACCTCGGGACGAACAACTACGAGAATCTTCAGCTGATATGGGATTAACCCCAACCATATCAGCAGGTTTTAGTTTAAATTAGGGTTAACAAACGAATCAATTAGAGTGCATTGAACACCACAATCTTGGTTATTCTCTCTTGACCCATTTCCTGTTTCATTTATTGCTTCGGTCCTATTTCGACAGTTCCTGCCATCTCGAGGTCTCCAATTAAATCTGCTTTGAGTCACATTGGCATGCATCATATTGTTACCGTAATTGCGTCTTCCACGGAAGTTTCTTCTGTTAACCCAACTATTCCTTGGATTGCCATAATTCGTTCCATTTCTACCTCTGGTATCGAATCTTCTATTAGCTCCAGTTCCAGTACGCATAACAAATCTTTCACTAGTTCCAATGCCAGTATTGTTACGTGATCTCTCATCGCTGCGAAGATTTTCGGTATTCTCATTAGTTATATTCAGGTTTCTGACGGTAATCGAATTAGGCGGATTACGATTACTTCCGCTAGGATTCGGAAATTGATTCTCAAAGTTCTGAACTAACATTATGAGATGGTTGAAGTGTACGCATTGAGCTGATAACAAAATCTGTTGTAATTTATACGGCAATAAAATGCGTACGGAAGCTATTATTCTGGATTCGGGTTGAAACGGATTGACGAGTTTGAGCTCATTATATGCATTGATTGTAAAATCCGTAAGAGATTTATCGACTCGAGGTGAATAGTGTCGAGTTCGTACCATCGCATCGCGGTTAGCTAACAAGAAATCATTTTCGTAACTAGGCAACAGGGCCCGTTTGAATTCTTCGTAGGATTTTATATGATCACGAATAGCTTTAAACCACAAGGAACAAGGAGGAAGTAACAGATGTGGTAACAACTTCATAAATTTAGATTGAGCTATGCCCATAATTTCACACTCGTCTTCAAATTTTTCTAAAAACGAGCTTGCGGTTTCGTCGCATGTACCGCTGAATTTTGTCATGGCCTTGATTTCGCTGGCCTTAACATTTATTTTACTATCGTTGCGGTTTCGTTGACGTTGATAATGTTCTATACCCCTTTCACACTTATTTATTTCATTCCTCTTTTTGCGATCACGATTTTGGAGTCGTCTTCTGATGTTTTCCGTAGCTAAATCATCATCAGTGGAACCTTTAGAGGAAGATGTCCTGTCGGTTTCCATTAATGGAGTTCTCGGGCAATGATACGATATTTCCTGTTGATTGGGAACATCCGAAGCTTCCTTATACACAGAATTATTGTAGTTACCTTCTCTTTCTTGTAACAATCTGACTTCCTCTTGTAAGTTGGTTATCTGTATACTATGTGAGTCGACCTGGGCAGTGATACTCACTATTTGATTTTTTTGTTGGTTTGTAGTCGACTCCAGGACTTCGACGACTTTCTTTATTGATTCAGTTTCCAAGGTTAATTGGTCTTGTCTGCCTTGCCAATTGTTGCTGAACTACTGGAACCTGGTATCTATTTCACGCGTTACATCGTCGGTGATTTTGATGATAACCTCATCAGTCAGTACATGTAAATCTTCTTTCAAATTATGCTGTAGCCTATCGAAATTTTCATGGATACCCTGAACTCTATCTGCAAGAGACTTGTGTTGGGTCAATATTTGCTCGAACTTTTCATCATTCGATTTTTTTATCTGTTCCATCTTTTCATCGTTTGATTTTTGTATTTGTTTAATCAAGTTGTCATCCCTCGATTGCATGGATTGACTTAATTGTCGAATCATATCTAAGATTTGGTTAGTATTTACTGTTTCAGACATAGATTCTTCTGAATTACCAATTATGGACATATCTTCCCTGTGTATATTAGTCATAGTTGACTGACGTATAATTTTTCTCCCACTAGCAAAAAGGTACATTCAATATTCATACGTCCCTTTTTATAAAAATTAAGACCCTATCTTTACTTTACTTCAAGATTTGTACAGGGTCCCGGGTTACGTTGCACTAGATAAAACGAAAAAATACTTAATTTAACTTTGTTTTCGTTCTAGCCCTAATTCGCAGATATACCAAATCTAACTCAGTAAGTTATAACATTATACATACCAACTAGTGTCGATTTATTCTTCCATTTTTACATACATTATAGATCAACAGCCATCCATTTCGTGTATCCTGTCGATAATAATGTTTACCATGACAACATGTCAATAGTAATGTTTTCTCTTTTAACTATATATATATATGTTTGACTAGCAGCGTTCACCCCGCTTCGCTGGGGTCACCCCGGAACGCAATAAACCTTGTTAATTAGATAATTTTTACTTTTTCGCTTTCAAGTGATATGATAAAAACCATAGTAGATTGCAGTAAATGTTAACATTATATCGCCTGTCATTTATGTTAACCCGCCCCGCTTCGCTGCGGTCACCCCAACCCGCCCCGCTTCGCTGCGGTCATCCCGGAACGCAATAAACTTTGTTACTTAGATAATTTTTACTTTTTCGCTTTCAAGTGATTTATAGCGCCTGTCAGTTATGTTAACCCGCCGAGTCACAGGGTCATGCGGGTTGCTTATAAATACGTTTATTTTTATACCTATGATGAACTAATAACAAAGGATTTGTACGTATGGACACCTGAATGGTCAATTATCTCAAGACACTGGTAATTGAAAATTAAAGTGATATGATAAAAACCATCTAGGGTCCACATCCTAACAACCCCCCAAAAATGAAAGAAATCGGTTCAGCCGTATTAGCGTGATGAGCGAACAAAGGATTTTTTGTACGTATTGACACCTGATTGGTCAATTATCTCAAGACACTGGTAATTGAAAATTAAAGTGATATGATAAAAACCATCTAGGGTCCAAATCCTAACAACCCCCCAAAAATGAAAGAAATCGGTTCAGCCGTATTAGCGTGATGAGCGGACAAAGGATTTTGTGCGTTCTCTTTTATATATATAGATTATTGCGCCTCTGATCATGTATTGACAAAATAGGTACAGATTGACAATACCGTTATAATAAGAATATATCGTTGTAATCTGTACAAATATAAGTAGAGACTGGAAAATTCTGTTCTATAAAACGTCAAAATTCACCACCAAAAATGTCTATGGTCGCTTTAGACGCTACAAAGTCACAAAGCACCCTTCTATCGCATACATGAAAATCCGGCCCAATTCGCACCCAAATTCGCTCTTGAGAATATTACTAAATTTTATGGTTTTTGAAAGAAAAAAATTCACTTAGGAATTTTACTAGACACCTGCAATTCATAGAAGTCTAATACTTAGATTTAAATTAATGCATTCTGCTTAATATTAATTTTATTCCTTAATACAAAATGTTATTTTTTGTGTTATATGTGCAAATACTTGAAAATATAATTCAATTCTTATTGATTGAGGCTGGATGATTCTTCTACTACTTTCGTAGCTAAATTGACTTGTTATTTTTCAAATCAAGTGTGCGTAATAATATGGGAATAGACAGTTTTCACTGTAATATTAGTATATGAAATAGGCCAGATGAATGTTTACTATATGTTGATATCTTTAGTGTTCCTTTAAAACAAAAATACGATATTAAGTGAATGCCGTGGCGCCGAAAATATGGGTCAAAAGGGTGTGTGTTCCCAAGGAACTTATCTGTAGAGCTTGTCACCAAGGAACTTGGTACACTCATGGGCGGTGCAGCACCCAGGCTTTTAAGCCTTATTGGCCCGTCATACATAGGCAGGCGTATGCGTGTACACACACGTAGATAAACTAGTCGTAATTTTAATGTTAGTATTCTCAATTGAATTGAGAAAATTCAACTCTGGTAGATGAATGTGTGGTAATTCACCGATATTTTGGGATCATTGCTGGCTATCCATCAACAGTCCAATTTGTAGTAAAGCAACAAAAACTTTCTTGATCATTGCATTATCCGAATAGACCAAGTTGCTCCTTGAAAAAATGAAAGGAACGTTTTACATAACGTTACAAATCACGTTAGTTCTACATGAAATCTTACTTCCAGTCTCTAGGACGACAAAAACTTCATGTCAACATACGTGAATTTGACTTTTTTTTAAAAATGCATTTCATTGTTAAATCTAAAGTAATTTATGTTACAATAAAGATATTTAGGTGTTACATAACGAATAACTATTTCGTCTTCATATGTTTGTCTAAGTTGTAATCAAGATTTTTTTTCTTCCTGTCTCCCTCTCTGTTAGAAAGAAGTCAATTATATACCTTCTAGGAGTGGTAATCAAACAAAAGTTGCTGAAATGTCGCAGAAATGTACTGAGTCTAATGTGAATTCTTGCATGGCAATAGACGACAGTTCATTACGAATTGAAAGTGTAGAAGATTTGGGGAGATATATGGGCACATTTTCAGTTAAAGAGCGCATCAAGAAATGGTGTGAGGAAATAAACAGTAAATTGAGATTTCACGGTTTGGGAACTCTTAAAAGAATGGAAGAAGGCAAAGAGACCATACCCAATGACAAAAGGAGGTCTTGTGAAGGCAACACAATTTGCTCTAATGGAAAACAAGAAGTTCACATAGCTAATTCGTCCCTTCGAGGAGATGGTGATCACATTCGAGATGACAAAAATTGTAACATTGTGACTCCTACTAAGCATATGGGCGTAGGAGATCAGAAAGAACTTGCGAGAATACAGCTAGGGTTAGAAATAGAGAAGCGATTATGTAGTGGCAATCTTTTTGGCTCACGCAAGTGTGAATCCGATGGAATTATCTCTAGTGATACAGATTTAATTTCTCCTACAAGCACGCCTAATCGTGATAGTGGCGTAGAAAACTCGAAAGAGTCCAGACGTAGTAAATCCATTTTTTCTGATTTTCAAGAAGAATCACCGAGAAAGTGTTATGATAAAAGTGTTGAAAATGAAGCTGGATTAGTCAGTTACGAAGTACACAACACTGCTCGTATAGCTTCAACTACTGGATCTATTTCTTCGGATTACAACACGGCACGTACGACTATTAGCATTTCTGAAGAATATAGATACACTGACGAAGAAGAGGGCATTACTTTGATTGAGAGAAGATATCTTACCAGTCCCAATGGGTAAGTCATACATAGTTACATTTTCTTTATCTGTTGCTTATGTTATTGATTTGGTTTAACTTCATTTTCTTTCACTTAAATTGTATGCTTTGATTGCACGAGCTTTCTCATATTGAAATTGTAGATTTACTAACGATTATATGGTACCTCTTACAGCACTAGGATATGTATGAATTAAAAAATAAATAAACAGGGGAAAAAAGAAAGGAAGACAAGTTGACGATATGGTTAACTGTCGACTGTCGAAAATTGGGAAATAAAGAAGAGATGAATTTAGTGGTTGAAGTGGGACTAAACAGTACTTATCAGTATTTCATTAGCTTGACAATTTGACTAAGTGAATTTCTTATTCGTCTAGTCGCGAATGAATCCGGAGTTCGTCATTTTCTATTTAGATGAGTTTATATTATTGTATTAGACACAGATGCACCACGTATTTTTATGCTTTTCTTCGTAGTTAGGTGTTTAATATTTCTTTGTCCTTATTGTTGTAACGAAATATAAATTATGACTATCGAAAGCCGTAGAATTTTCACATATCACTACTAAATTTAATGGTTGAGATCACGTTAACGTCAGGATAAAATATTTTTGCATACATGTCTCTGATATTAGCTTTAATGTGTCCTGAACCGTTTAAACAATTTCTGGAAACTAACGAACACTTATACCCCACTGCCCAATTTCATTTTTCTGAGGATTTTATTTTTTAATTAATTTGATAATCGTTCCTTTTCCTTATTAAATGATTACAGACCCTGGGATTTTCGTGGATCTGGTTCATTGTACAGAAAATTATTCCGGTGTTTGTTATTCGTAAAGAACAAGAATTTGAGTTAATGTAATTATTTCGAGATGTTTTTACAAGAAGATTGAATACAGTGGCTGTCCTAGTTCCGCCAATGCAATCTCGACAAAATATCTTCATTCCCAGTTACTGTAAAATAGTTTCTCGATAATTGAAAAATGAACAATTTTTAATTGAAAAATGAACAATTTTGTTCACAATACTTCTGAATTTCTGTGATGGATAAGAGCAACGGAAGAGACTTAGTGATTTGACATTGAGGAATAAATTAATAATCCTCTTAGGTGACAGTAATATGAATTCCAAATTGATACAGTGTATTCTAGTCTGCGATTTAGGTGTAGATCTTTGATAAGATGTAGAGAAATACATCTATTATTGGGTTTCATGGGCCTAGAAAGTCAGAGAGAGCCAGGAAAACGATATTTGGTCAGGAAAATTTACCAAATATACAGTATATCTTACGAATACAGAAACAGAAATTAGGCTACAGCAGCCTTTTAGCAGGCAGAAAATGCATATTTAAAGAATAATAATACTTGAATTACCAGATAAATTGAGATGTGCTGATCTGTAGCTCAGTAGTGTCTCTGACTGTCAGTCAAGCGAACCTGTTTAATCCCAATGGATGTTTTTACCTACACCGTAGCTCCTGGAAGTTATCTCAGCCTCAGAAAATGAGCACCGGGCACAAGCATGGGCCCAAACCGGCCGAAATAAATGAATAAGTAAATAAAATCTAAATAAAGAAACAATTAGGAAGGGCGTGGCGAAGATACAAGGAACACTTAAAGATTAATGGTAACAGAAAGAAAAAGTAGAGATATGGAAAAGAGAAAATTAGGAACTTAGGGGTGTTCCGGATTCCGGAATCCTTCGAAAAATGAAATGAAATCTTTGAGTTTTACGTCCCATGATTATGCCGGTTAGGCTAAAGGAGACGGTGATAATGGGTAATGCATGAAATGGTGGAATGAAGAAAGTGGGAGGAAACGGGAGAACCCCGAGGAAACTCACGCACACGGTGTTTGTGAATCACAAAATTCAACTGGCGGGGCTGGGATCGAACCCGGGACCCCAAGCACCAGAGGTGAACGCTCTACCACTGAGCCACCGCGGCCCCCTAGAACTCTTCGAAATGAAAGTCTTCATTCCGGAATCGGAATTGAAAATTTACCTATTCTGGAATTTAGTAAGGTCGTGATTCCGGAATCTGGAAAGTTCGGCCCGAAATTGTAGAATATAAAACTTCGGTTCGGCATAGTGTTGTAAAATTTCCGGAAATATTGAACCGCCTGGGGAAAAATCATTTTGGAAAATTAAGAAGCAAGTTTTATTTTTATATCATTTCTCTCAATATACACTACCGTTAATGAACTTCAAAATTTAGTATTCCCTACTTCAAATTAGACAGCTATGATAAATGTAATGCACATCGTCAATAATAATGGAAGTGAATGAATAATGAATGTATCCGGAATAAATAATTTCGGTAAATATTTAAACATACTAACATATATTCGTACGCGTAGCTCAGTATGTACAAAATATCAGTTACCTGTTTAAATAAGTAAAAGTGATTTTCTTCTGTATCCGCTAAAACTATGTGTCTGCGTGCTCTTGGAACATCCATTAATATCACCGATGAGACTGACGTTATCCACAACTAATTTGGAAGAATATTCAAAATGTTCTTAGCAACCGCTTTTATTGTTGAAAAATTATTAAACAATTAGGATATTCCTAAATTTATAATAATTCTGTTTTTTCACTATTGTTACAGAAATTCTCTAATAAATTTTAACAAATAAACTTTTAAATCTTCAAAATTTATAACGTAAAATCTTTAACAATCAACCATTCAAAAAACTTGAAATACATGGTCTTAAATTTTAAATTCTTGAGTTTTTGAGTAATAAATCGATTAGGATATGAATGATTGTTGAATTTTAATCGTTTAGATTAGAATTTTTAAAAATTCATTTCAAATAAGAGTAACTGATGTACGAAATAAATATGAGAGTACATATTTTTATTGAGTACCAGGTCGTATGTTTGCTAGTTCTGAAGACGTACATCTAAGGTGCAGGCTAAATTACATGTGTGAGAAAAAAGAAAGAAAAAAACTGCCATACATTTAATTGGTATAAAGAAATTCAAAACAAAACAAAAGTTTTATGGTTGTAGATTCATCAATCGTTCTGAGTTACGCCTTTTGGCGTAAATTTCATGGTTTCAGTTAGCATAATGTGAGATTTATTTTGAACACAAAAATTTGTAAATCAAGCTGTAAACACGTTATTAAGTTGCGTTTAGGTTGATGAGAGTTCAAGGATTTTTGACAGTGATGCAAGATATACAAAACCTATTCTGAATCCCATAGTATCGATTAAAGAAAAAAAGATTTTTATAACGTTAAAAAAAAGTTAACAATGCCTGTGTTGTAGGTGATACCTGAAATGGTGGGGGTACCTACACAGTTATGGCCAATCGTCTAACTACTATCTGTGCGGTTTACTATTACTTGCAGCTACAAAACCAGCGTATATGCTTCAGAAGCATAAGCCTACGAACAGGAATACGACGTCATAATTTTATCTCAGCGGTAACGTAGTTTTCTACAGTGAAACGTTAGCAGTAAATCTACATTAATGGTTATCAGATCGAGTACACTGATGACGTCTATTGAGAGTTGCTAGATACTTGACGGATAAGTTGTGCAGTGCATCTCATGAAGTTCAGCGCTGTGATGATCTACATTGATGTTTTCATCTCGCCTAAGAAGGCCATAATGTATCACTCTCACTGTGAACTACCATACCAACACCACCACTTCCTGTGGGTGGTTTAGGAAACCGTTATAGACGTTGATCATGATCTAGTCATTATCCTTACCGTTTACGATTGTCATAGTAGATTCCATTTTTTATCTGAAGTGACACTCCGATGCAGAAAACTTTTCCGGCGATTCTTATTGGCTATAGCACCCTTGAGTCCAATTTTTCATCTTATCGATTGTACGGAGTCACCGAAGGACAGTGATATGGTGTATGTCTAACTCAACTGTAATAAAAGAACACTTTTCAGAGGGTCTGCTTCTACGGTACTCCTGACGAGCACATTTAGTTAATTTGGTCGGTGTCCACGAGGCTCATTTTGCAATATTGTGTCACCGGACGTAAGTTTGAAAACCAAATAGTAGTTCATTCTCTGTTCCTGAGCCAAATGAGTTGAAGTTTTTTGTGATTTGCTGTGCAAAATATCTCAGTTTGAAGTTGTAAAAAAAGAAAAAAAAATATTCGCAATTGTGTGTTCTGCGTGTTGCACTTTCATTCGACTCTATGCAATAACGCACTGCCTCCTGGCTGTCTGCACGTGTACAGTTTGTGAGTTAGATGCGTGATCTTAGTTCTTGTGTTGTGTTGCTGAAGTGAGTTTCCCACAAGACGTCAAATTAGATATTTCATTCGTCCTAACATAATATAAAGGAATTATAGTTTCTTAGTGCAGAACGTATAGCACATTTTTGCGTTAATACCGATTCCGTTCACTTTCTCAATATTTTGCCAGAGGTCAGAATTGTAGAGTGTTGAATTACAAAGTTAATCAAACCTATTCATTGTTACCTGAATAATGTATGAGGAGCTTCCTCGTGATTTAATAGCGTTCTCGCCTAGTACCCCTATGTGAAAGGCCAGGGTTCTATTCCCTATGAAAGCTGATGTGGTTCGGATCCCAAGCTAAGCTATAGATTTACGTCTCATGTAGACTTAGTGCTGAAATGGACGTTAAATTCCAATCCAACTAAGCAATCATGATATGGTGTCTGTGGTAATAAGGTACATTAAATTTCAAACAAAGAAACAAGCCTATCATTGTACAGAAGAGGAAAACAAATGTTTATAGTTCCTTTAAATATTAAAAAATTGGAGCATTATTTAAAAAATAATGTTCATAATCAACATCAAGAACGTACATTGCATCACGATTTAGACTTCCATAAATGTTGTTCTAAGCTATGTGAGTAAATTTATGGTAGAAATTGTGAAATGTATTAATACATTGCAAAGAAAGCAGACATGAAACAATAATAAGGGGTAGAAGAAAGAATTCCTGATAATATTATAACTTCTCTGCATTACTTAGTTCTTAAAAGGCGCAAAGATAAAATAAACACTAAAAGAAAAATCTGACAGACTAAACATTTCAAATTCCTGTCTTTAAGAAAAAAAGAGCAGAGTTCTCTACTTCCAGTTACGTTACATTAATACTTTATTGTTTTATTAGCACCCTTTCAGCATTACTTTAATATAGTAATTATTATTAGTTTCTTATGCTTAATGTACTAACATAAAATTTAAAATTTGTTTATGTTTACCGTATTTTAATAATTACAATAAAATCATGCTTGACAGTGAGTTTATTCTTGTGAGACAGAGGACATAAGCAAAGCTGCTAGTTAGAACTTTTTTTTTTGTAAATAGATCAGTATTTAGTTTACATATAGATATCTCAAGATTGAAACTGATTCCTATGAAGTGCAACAAACAAATTATACCCCAATTCATTACATTCCACATTTCCATATTTATATATTCACATCAAACCAGTTACTGTACACCATGGTAAATTCTGTGCCAGAATCAGATGTTAATGGAACTTGTTTACAGTTAAATAATTAATTTGGCTCGGTGTATAGTGAAATCCCAGTATACAGTATATTTAATTCTAGTATTTAAATGAAATGTTTTAAACGGTGGCTTCTTCATATTCATTACATCATATTATTTATATTTCATCCAGAATCCCCTTGCAAGAGGAACAACACAAATACCAATATATATTCTTTCCGCATACCAGCCATATGTAATTGTTAGGCCACTAACCAAACTACGACTATCCTACTCAGAATTGTCTTAAGCATGTCCGTGACCAAGAGGTTTCAATACGACTCTGAATTAATTTAAATTTGGAGAAATTTGTATATGGGAAGTACTTAGAACGGTAGAACACTTTAAATATGAGCATTACATGGATAATGCATCAAGCCACGCCACTTAAACATCCCTCCGTTTTCACCACCAAATAAAGGAAAAAAGAAATTCACGTTATTCCAGTGAAGAGCTCTGATGCCAGTCCAATGGAATTTGTCTTTGGGGTCCTACGAGATTGGAATGAATGATAGTAGGAACGTGTAATATATTTTTTCCTCAGACAGTGTTAGTGAAAGGAACATTATGTTGGATAAGTGGAGCCACCATACAATCTGTATATAGGCATAGAAAGTGGAAGCAATGACGCGATAAGTTCGAAAATGATTTACAGTAAGAAAAAGAAAATTTTGGCTGGCTTCGCACGATAGTAAGTCTTTCTTCCTCAACTATCGGCTATAGTTTGGAACTTTTCACATGCTTACTACAAAAATCAACAAAACAGTGTGTAGTGAGGTAAGAGTAAGCAGACGACACCTCTAAAAAGCAGAATGAGAAGTTTTTACTTAATAGTTGGTACTCGCATTGAATGAAGATTACCCTAATAGACGAATGCAGTATTGTGAATGGTTCCTAAACGTAGTAAATACAGGAGGATGAGTATTGTGCGAGTAAAGTGTGGTCAGATCTGTCACAATTTAAGTTAAATTAAACAACGATCCGATATAATTGTGTATATAAATTGAACACCAATCCGATATAATTGTGTATATTGGGCTCCACAAAACCTACTTGATGTAGTCAATTTACCGAGGCGTAGTGTCTATGGTGTAAGTTGTTATAAATAGATTGATTGTACCTTTCATTTGAAGGTGCTATTACTGGCCAGACGTACGTAGAGATTGTTTCACACGTCCATTTTAGTTTCCATTGGTACATTGTTCGGGAATGATTAATTTTACGTGCAACAAGATGGCGCTTTATCGTATTACCATTAATGCATGCGTATATACCTGAATGCATTTCGCCAGACCTATAGATAGAACGATCGATGAGGATGTGATTGGGCTTCTTCTACTTTTTTTGATTTAACATCTGTCGACTTTTACCTGTAGGGGGCCCTCGAAGATGTAGTGTACCATAGAAATCAACTTCGGGAACAAATTGAAATAGTATGCGCAGCAGCCCCAACGGTAAATTGGATTAACACGTCATTCGAACAGTAGTTTGCTTTACTCAAAAGTGTCTGAAGACTGATTGTCACCAATTTGAGCATTTTATGTAGTTGCAAAACACAACTGGAACTTGTGTTAATCTTTTCATGCTTGTGTGTATTTGGTACATTTTTTAGTTTATTTTTACGTTCTTTTCTTTTCTGAAATATGTATATCATATATAATAAGTGCAGATATGTTAAATATTATTCTTTTTTTGCTTTTTGTTGTGATAGTTACTTTGGCAATGCGTGTGTACACTAAATACTTTTTTTTTCTTGTCTGAAGTGCTTTCTTAAATTATGATATTTCAGGTTTGCCAAATTTGGGGCCGCGGTGGCTCAGTGGTAGAGCGTTCACCTCTGGTGTATGGGGTCCCTGGTTCGATCCCAACTCTTGCCAAGTAAACTTTGTGGTGGACAAACACCGTGTGCGTGGGTTTTCTCGGGGTTCTCCCGTTTCCTTCCACCATTTTATTCACTGTCTCCTTTAGTCTAACCAGCATAAACGTGGGACGTAAAACAAAGATTTCATTTCATTTCATTCTTGCCAAATTTTGAGTATTGTGTTTCCTGTCTACTTTCTGTTGACATTTAACTCTGTCAACTGTTGAATTCTGTTGACGTTTATTATTATTATTATTATTATTATTATTATTATTATTATTATTATTATTATTATTATTATTATTGTTATATTACATGTTATCTAAGAGATCGTATTATCTTAGTGTTTCAGGTTTACTGTCTGCTTCCGGAAGAAAGAGTTTTCCCATAGAAGAGGATCCAAATACATATGTAGTTTATAGCACAGGTTCGTATATCTCATTTTCTTATGATGTAGAAAATGTGTAATTCAGAGTAGTATAGAGTATAACTTAACAGGATGTCATAATCATCCTAATATTATGAAATAATTATGCACTTACAGTTTTCTAAATCACAATGCAGACTTGTACAGATATCATTTTCTTCCAAAATGTTCACAACAACTGCGGAGGGACATAAGTTAAGGGGGATCCTTATAAGTTGTTTGAACTTTAATTGATGTTTTTATATTGATCAGAGCCGGATTACCTGGATAAGGAAGGAAAATCAAATGTAAGTTCATTTGAAACATACATATAGAAATTTAAAACTTATGATTTCAGAAGGGAAGTATTGAAAGTCTTATAGCTAGCGGAAACTGCTAGAAGGACGAAGAGTACATAGTTGTACAGGAGACCAACCATACTTTTTAATGCAACACTATGACCTATATTTGCCAGTTTTTGTTTATGATGTCTTAATGATTGATCTGGATTGGATTAATGTTAAGGCAAAAGATCTTCTTCGTTTCTTCTTCTTTCATTTGAAATTAAAACTGTATTCTAGAATTTAATATACCATATACTACGAGTTACTAAGTTAGCTAATATAAAATATACTATACAGTATATATGAGGAATTATGAGGCTTTTAAATACATGTGTACCATGTTTAAAATACAGCAGTCCAAAAGGCTAAAGAAAATAAAGGGATTCCTCAGTTACATGGATTTAAAAAAGAAATGTTTTAATTGGGAATCATGTTTATTTATTTATTTATTTATTTTATCTGAAGAGGACTTAATATGGTGTAGAATATATGAATGAAGTAGAAAATTAATCTTTGAAGTACTTTAACGTTGTCATTTAATGTAACTTCTCATTTACGTGGGGAAAGAGAAATTATCATATAATAAACCTCACCTTTTTGTCCAGCCTATCATGGATACCAAAATATGATATTTATTTATTTATTTATTTCGTCTCATATATACCAGTGATTTCTTTTTAAAACTTAATTATTTTTTTTCTGAATGATTATTTCAATGACTATAGACAATATAACTTAGTTTCTTATACCCAAAAGTGTTATACTCTTATGTTTAAGTTGCTCCTTGATCATTTATCATTCATCTTAAATATTATTGCACACGTGTCAGGCGTAATGTCTTCGAAAAAAGGATCAGCGTTGGATAGCAATAATTATTAATCTTCGGTCCTCTTAGACGCTGGGTAAGGAATAAGATGTCGGGAGCCAGCGACATACAAGTTGAAATCGTTCAATGTAATAACGCCTGTAATACAAAGTTACGTTCATCTGAAATTAAACGCAGTTTCTAGACATGTGTATTCTTTATGTCCAGACTTCTTTCCAATACACAAATATAAGCATATAAAAGCATTTATTTTATAAGATTGATGCGCCTGCAAATAATAAGAAAAGTCGGAAGGACATGTAATGGAGATACAGAACAACATTCAATTCATTGGAACATTGATACATACACATACGACGATATATTGTCTATTTATATTTGTGAGGAAAAATGCGATAATATATATGGGTATCAGCCTCCCTATATTTCAATCATACGTATATGATATATTTCTAATGCACGTAGATAAAATGTACTGTCGAACATACCTAGATGTGTTGAATGATCATAGGCAAGCAATTGTCTACTATCCAGGTACTTCAATACTTTCCCGATAATACTCTATTTACTTAGTGCAGACTTTTGATTGAAACTGTACATGCGTTTATTATACTTCTCGTACAAGCATGCGTTTATTATACAACATACTATACTTCGACCTACTATACCTATTTCGACATACTATACTTTCAGCTTGATAGTGTTAAGTTGTTTCGAACTTGTTAAAAGTTGCTAAATATTATGTAACTATTAATACAGAAGTCATTTCTAACATCATGACAGTCTAGAAAAATCCGCAGAAGCGGAGCTTTAGCTTCTCATCATATTGTACTTGTATATTATATCAACTAATTACTTAGATTCTCTGCTTGAACAACAAATCGTGAAGTCAACAGCGTTTGATAACTAATTTAAATTAAAATAGTTTCCTACAAATACTTCTAATCTATTAACTTTATCTTTTTCACAGAGTACAATATATCGAATAATTTGATTCGTTTCTGCTCTTAGTTAACATTATATAAAAAGAAAAAGAAAAATTAAATCAAACTAGGTCCAATTTAGAACGTAAAATGGAAACAACTAGATCCCGATCTACAAACACCAAATATACTACTGAAATTCTCCTCCGATTAGTAATATGTAACTAATATTGGTTTGCTAGTCCGCCATTTTAGTACACCTGCAACGTAAGCTTACTTAACTAGTATGAGTGCGCACTGTATCGTGAAATAATTAGGGATGCAAAAAAGTCGACTTTTTTAAATTGATGTTTTTTTTCACATAAAAAGCCGGCTTTTTGAAAAAAAAACGAGAATTTTGGAAATTTTGACTTTTTTTCATTTTCATGATTTTTCTATTTAAATAGCTTTCTTATGGTATACTCTATAGTTAGATAAGATTTCCATGATCTAAATGCCATATTTCGCTCTGGAATTCACCACCAAGATGGATGGAGCATGTTTTACGAATTAAAGCAAACATAAAGAATGTAGTATTTGAGGACAATTTTAGAGGTTATTTAACTTTATTTTAACTTTTGAGTTATCAACATTTTTTTCTTCTCTGAATCATTTCAGTTTGTCATCCTTTTTTCATTTCTAAGAGCTTAGTAATCTAGCTTCTAGCCCAAAAGTTAAATTTATATTTTTCTATATGTCCGTCAAAGCGTACGTTTTTCAATATATTCGTCAAACCGTACTTCCGCATTTCTGTTGTACTGTAGCTGTACAATGATTTAGGAATAATTTTCCGGATACAACCTTGAATATTATTTTATACAGATAATGAGTAGCGAATTCAGAAAAGTACTTTGGGAGGGGTTTCTCTGATTGTTTCGTTTTTTAAAAATCCTTAATTTTTATTTTGGAGGAGCTTGAAGTTTATAAGTACAGGCATAACTAATATTTCGTTTCGTTTATATATTTAGCAATAATCTTCCGGATACAACCTTGAAGATCATTTTACACGAGAATCAGTGGCGGATTGAGAGAAGTATTTTGGGAAGGGTTTTTCTTTCTAATATTTAGTTTTTTTAAAAAGCCCTAATTTTCATTTGAGGGAAGCTTAAAGTTTGTGAGTAAAGGCATAACTAATAGATATTTCGTCCACTCAGTCATGTTTGTTGTGTAGTTGTATTTGGCTTAACTTAAATATATTTCGTAGTGTTTTGGTGGGGTGAGGGTGAGGGAGGAGTTCCGTAAAGATATGAAGGGTGTGAGGTAAGAACATGGTAACCAACAATGCTGAGTTATGCAGCACCAGATAGAGAGCAACGCATACCGCTTCGTTTAATCCTTCATGTATAGTCTTACGTGAAAAGTCATCTTTCCGACTTTGAAAATGAATTGTGCACCAGGAAACCTCTAACTTCTTAAAATAGTAAAATTGTGGGTTACCATGTTCTTGCTCATACCCTTCATATGTTGAATTCCTCTTGTTAAAATTTCATATAAATGTAAGTATTTCTCGTATGTTTTATTTTAATTTTATTTTGTTTCAAAAAGAAGGTATGGAATACTTTGAAGTAAAAATACTACATACAATTTTGCTAGTTATTTGTGTATTTTTTTTAAAAAAAGAAGTATTTACTTTCAGGATTGGCTGGTTTACACCAGCTGGTTAAAAAAAAATGGTTCAAACCAAAAAAATAAATAAATAAATAAAAAGAACGAAAAATGTGAATCGTGTGAACTTTATGGTGACGTTTCCAAATATCAAACCATCTGCATTAGTTTTATCTCGTTTTCACCTTTTAATGAAGGTGTCTCATGTTCAATTCTCGGTCGAACAAACCAAGTAGCATTTCGGATGTCACTTTAAGCGAGTCTTCTCCTTGATAACCTCGGTATTACATAAGGATGTTAAGCTTAAACATACAAAACGAAACCAAATTGTATATTTCTGCTTGCCTGAATGCCTGTTGTTTTATAAAGAAGCCAGGGTTGCTTAAATATATTGATAGAAATTGGCAAAATTTATCGACTGCCTATGTAGCTTCCAACATTAGCTTATGGGGGCGCTGTGGCTCAGTGGTAGAGCGTTCACCTCCGGTGCTTGGGGTCCCTGGTTCGACCCCAGCTCGCGCCGTGTGGACTTTGTGGTGGACAAACACCGTGCTCGTGGGTTTTCTCGGGGTTCTCCCGTTTCCTCCCACTTTCTTCATTCCACCATTTCACTCATTTCTCATTACCACCGTCTCCTTTAGCCCAACTGGCATAACCGTGGGACGGTTAAACTTAAAGATTTCATTTCATTTTTTTCCAACATTAGCTTGGATTGGACTTTCAATATCTACATACTAAATTTGTAATTTAATACCTCAGTTTTAGCGTACTGATTATGATACATTGACCTTAAATTTTACATGCAAAGCAATAACAGGATTTTTCCGTTATTGTTTTACATTTAAAGTAATGACGGGATTTTCCCGATGGCTAAGGCGGGAGTTTTCCAATTTAAGAAATTCACTGACCGGATTTCTTTAAGCTTATGTGATCCCTTCCAGCATAACCCTGTTCTTGTATAATAACACCAAGGCGAAACAAACTTCTTTCTGTCAATATGTAATACAAATACATACAGCAAAATACTTCAACCCAAAAACCCGGTATAAAAAAAAAAAAAAACTGGCTTAACCCCTCCCCAAAAAAGGGTTTTGAGCTGTTTCAAAAACAACCATGGTTCTTGCCAACCCTGCTTACTTTTGTATATAAAAATTTAAATTATTTGAAATATCTTTTCGAAATTCATGGTTTATTTTCGAGGTTTTATATTATTATCGGCATCAACCACTAATTAAATGAGTTTTTGTGTTATAAAGAAGCGAAACAAAGTCTGCTTTATCAATTTTAAGCAGAATTTTGAAAAAAAAAAAAAAAGCCCAAAATTTCCTAAGCAAAAAAGCGAAACAGAAAAAACCGAGTTTTTTTTTTTCAAAACAGCCGGTTTTTTCGAGCCCTTGCATCTCTAGAAATAAATAGAATTCTCAGCTAGTAACTGTTATTAACTTCCTGTGCACATGTTCTTTTAATGAAATGAAAATTGGCATAGCCAAGTACTGAAATACCCTAATACGAACGAATGCAACAAAAGTACACAAAATCAAATCATTGTAAAACAAGTACTGTACAGCTAAAATTTATAGGCTGTAACAGTGTCTATTAAAATAATGTTATAGCCTGCGACATTAGATACCCGATCACATAGTTGACATATCAGTTTTTTTAGTTTTATTTATTTTATTTTTTAATGAGAGATTTTAAGTTTTGAAATTTAATTGTTATGCATTTCAGATGATGCTTGTCTAAGTGATGTATCAACCGTTGATATAAATTATGACACTGATGTATTAAGAGAGGAACTAACACATCGTGGCTTTAAACCGGGTCCTATAACCAAAACCACAAAAATGGTGTACTTAAAGAAATTGGCAAGACTGAAAAAGAGATTTCCATTAGGACGCCCAAATATTTCTAGAGGAGGTGAGTCTAGGTAGTCATTGTTAATTGATTAGTTCGGTTCTGTAGACTTTATTTTTCGTCTATGTTCACTGTAAGTAAATAGAGTTTGTCAGTAAGGGAGCTGTTAACTCCCGTAAAAAGTGTGTTGTTTACATTTTAGATTTTGCTAAAACTTAGTACAGTTAATTCCTCTGTAACATGGTTCCTATAAACTGGAAAGTCAGGGAAAAATTTAAAGTTCCTTTGGAAGTTTTGTTTTGATAAACGGAGAACACTTAAAATAACAGAAATATCTTTAACATAAATCCATTATGAATCATTGATGCTGCGATGAATCGGTGATCTGCAGTATATGAACCTATTAAGTCACTTGCACTACTTAATCAGCACTCTCCAGCTCATCGAAAAAAGTTTACTGAGATCACAGGGTACACAATTTCCTGTGAAGTTGTGCGGCGTCCACTGGTTAGAAAATGCCAGTTGTACTCAGAGTACATTGGAAATTTGGAACTACGATAAATTTCTACAAGCAAAGCTGCCAAACACGAGGTCTATAGAAAACCTGGAGAAGGCAACAAGCGATCTATTTATAAAGTGCAAATTGGCTTTCTGCAAGATTGTATCCATTGAATACTAGCCCTTCCTGCGTAGGTTTCAGCTTTCATGACTATTGACCCTATTTGTCTTTGATGTTGTAGGAAATTTTCTACTAGATGTCATGATTCGATCTGTGAAACTAAAACTGCTCAAAGGTGCAGATACAGGGTTATTAAGTGTTGATGTGATAGAAGCAGAAAATTCAAAAATGGATTTGTCTACCATCTATCTACAATCTGGTAACATGATCACATGACCTTGCATACCAACTCGATTCCTATCTAGACGCTTCGTAGCTTTTCACTCTATTTTCCACTCCCTATTGTTAGGGGTTGTTACATGTTAGGAGTTGTTTGAGGTGTGTTTGAGACTTGTGACAGAATGAGGCTTGTAAAGGCAAAAAGTATTTCAGAGTTCGCACTGTAATAAAAAGAGAAGCAGAAAAAAAGAAAAAGAGATGATGATGTAATAGAATGGTTGTTAAGAGTGTCAATAAGAAGAGTTAGTGTTACATGTTTTAGGGTTTAAAATAAAGTCAATGGAAGTTTTAAACATGTCAAGTTTGAGAAGTGTATGTAATTAGATTGGAGAAAAGCAATAGCATTAATTGTGATTGAATTAAAAGGTATTGTGATTAAAATGAAATGAAATCTTTTAAGTTTTACGTCCCACAGTTATGCCGGTTAGGCTAAAGGAGACGGTGATGATGAGAGATGAGTGAAATGGTGGAATGAAGAAAGTGGGAGGAAATGGGAGAACCCCGAGAAAACCCACGAACACGGTGTTTGTCCACCACAAAGTCCACACGGCGCGAGCTGGGATCGAACCAGGGACCCTCAGCACCGGAGGTGAACGCTCTACCACTGAGCCACTGTGCTCCCTATATTGTGATTAGTTGCTATATATTGTTTAATGGTAGAAAAGTTACTAAGTTTTAAAGGAAGTTGTGTTGGGCAAAAAACATGGTTTTTATTGAACCCGTTTTTTTTTTAATATATATATATATATATATATATATATATATATATATATATATACCAGCTTTTCTCTCTCTCTCTCTCTCTCTCTCTCTCTGTGTGTGTGTGTGTGTGTGTGTGTGTGTGTGTTTGTTTGTTTAAATAATTTACTCTATGTATTTATATCACATATGGAGAGAAATAAGTTTGTTTCGCCTTGGTGTTATTATACATCAACCGGGTTGTGCTGGAAGGGGTCACATAAGCTTAAAGCGGAATCCAAACCTCTTCTCGGCTCCATCCGAGAGAAATTGTCCTGTATTTGAACTCGAAACCGGAACTAATTGTCAACGTCTGCCGACTCACTCACGAAGGACTCCTGATAAAAATACATTGTACTGATCTTTACATACTTGTTAATATAATTGTCAAGAGTCATTTCAGAAGGACAAAAAGATAAACAGTTGCACAAATGAAACCATTATACAGAATTACATATGGACAATTTCAAAATACTGCAGAGTATAGAAGAACTAATTTAGTCCAAATTAAAGAAATACAACGACTTAATTTAAAGATACTTCTGATTTCAATAAATGCCTCTCGTGGGATTTGTATGACCCCTCCCAAAAGTATGTCATTTCGATGTATTTTATCAATAGTAAATATTAAAATGAAACAATATTTAGATTTTTTCTTTGATTGCAATTGCATAACAATAATATCAAACTATAAAAAAATCACAAAAGAAACATTCATAAACTTATAAAGAAAAACAAAGTTGTTTTTGTAGTATAATCCCTTTGGGTAATGAATAGGGAATTTAGGTCTGAATATAATACGAAAAATATACGGGAGTGAAACGTGATAACCCACAAATGTGTGTTCATCAAGATTTTACGAACATTTTTCGTTTTTTGGTTTAAACTAGTTTTCTTTCTTTTTTTGGAGGGGGGGGGGGACCAGCTGGTTTAAACCAGCCAACACCAAATAAATACAGTACGCTTTATAAAATAAAAAGTTCAACACCTATCTGATGAAGAGTTTTAGCAAATGCGCTCAGTGTACTTTTTCCAGTGTTTCATTTTGTTTTTGTTTTCACTCTTTTTCTGGTAAGTCAGTGATCATATAAAATAAAGATGGATGGAGCAGTGGTAAAATGTTCATCTCTGGTGCGAAGGTTTGACCCTCCGCCACACGAGTTTGTGGTGGACAACATCGCATCCAGGGTTTTCTCAGTTATTTCATAATCATTCACTCTTCCAGTTCCTTCATAATCACTCAGTTCCATTAATCATCTGTCTCCTTTAGCCTAAAAGACATAAACATGAGACGTAAAACTAGAAATTTCGTTTGTTTTAAACTCATTGTGCGTTTTCGGGTCAAACGCCGAGAGATCTTAGAGAAATCTTGGGGAAAATTATTTAGATTAAAAAGAAACAGCATCTCACTCTTAAGTTACTCGTATTTCATTTTCACACAGAAATAGTATATATGGGAAATTATAGTCATTTTTTTAATCGTTGGTTATTACTCTGAGTATGCGTTCATTATTATGTCATTCTTTTTACTTGCTGGGCAGATCCTCTACCTCTGGAGTTATCACAATAGTTTAGATTTTTTTTTTTTCATATTTATATGACTTTCATTTTCATATGACTTATACCGACTTATTATTTATTAATTAATTTATTTTTCAGTATACTGTGAGGAATTGGAAAGAACAGTTAAAGATCTTCGCAACTTGAATGAAGCCAAATGTATGCATCTGGAAGAACAGATGTCCCTTCCGTTCCGAAATCCTGATCCACAGAGAAAATGGAGAGAAGGTGTGACTAAGTCTTCATTCAATTACCTTCTGTTGGATCCTCGTATAACCAACAATCTCCCTTGGAGAGCTGTTTCTTTGAGCAAAAAAGAGAAGTGGAGCACATTTCTATCCGCTATTTTCTACATTGGAAAAGGGAAACGATCAAGACCCTATTCTCATCTTTATGATGCAGTAACATCGTGGAATAGTACATCAGGAAAGGTTGGTTTAAATATTAGTTATAGATCCGATTCTACAAACTTAATTTGTTAGTGAAATTTCTAGTTTCATAAGCACAAGGGTCGTGAAAAAGTAATGCACGATCCACTAACCCGTACTTAACACTAGAGAAATGAAATTTTGTAGGTAGAAAGATTGGACCTTTACACCTCACATATACCTTCTTTTTATTTCCTGTTGTTGCAGGTAAGCCCTCAGGGTGATTAACGTAATACCCTACTACTCTAACGTACAGGGATTGACTTGCTCTACAAATTAGGGGATAACTCGTCAACATCGATGTACAATAAGCTGCTGCCACCAATGGGGCAATACACTGAATCGAAGTAGGAGCGTAATTTAAAAAAAATAATTTGCGTGCCTACGCAAAGCACAAATTTAATACAAAGCACTCTTGTAAAGAAAATAAATAAATAAAAATAAAAAAATAAATAAAAAAAATATTTAAAAAAATAAAAAATCTTGTTCTTAGCCCGGTGAATTTTAAATAATTATTTTAGAGTAATACCTTTTATTATATACATACCAAATTTATGGTTAATTTGCCTGTAATTATAATGTAATGGTAGAAAAATTCTCAATTTTAAATGTAAAAACACATTTAATTAACACTCTTTAAGTCTTAGTCATCACATTTCAAATCTCAATCTTAAAGTTTAAATAGCATATCTTTACAAAAACTTGCGTCTCGCATTGTTTAAATAGTTGTAGCTCACGTTAAGTATGAAAGTGGTGTGAAGGTAACAGTGAGTCGTGAACATTTTCCTTCTCGAAAATTCACAAATCAAAATGTTATAGTCATCTTTTAATATAATTTTGTTCTAAAGGCACAAAATCGCTAAATCGTTCAAATGGTCTTCTGTTAATGTCCATCTAAAATTATTATTAAAAAAAAAGAAAGAAAAAAAAAAAAGAAGGATCGTTCACCAGACACAATTGAAACAGCCGTACACATGAATATAGGAAGGGCGATGTCAACATTTGCATAAATTAATTCAGATTTCTCTCTCACCATTTTTGATAGTTCTTCGTTGATAGCTTTCTTTCTTTGATAATTTTCTTAATTTTGATTGACTTACAAAACTCTTACTTCCACTTGCTTACCCAGGTGTAGGTGCTGTTTTCTTATTAAGTTTTCCTATTTCTCCCACTCTGGCGAGTGTATTTCACTTCTAGCCTGATTTACATTTACCCTTTTAATTACGGAGCCTTTAAAAAAAGTAAAACCTGGGATATGGCGCCAATTTTGAACAAAATGTAGGGTTATTTTCAAATGGCTGTGGATCAGGCCCTAATAGGCGTAAAGTCACGAAAGTTGAAACATTTTACGGAGAATACATGAAAGTTCCATAATTAATATGGTTTTCGCTCAACCACTGTAATCAAGGATTAGGAGTGGGGAAAATAGAATTTTTATAAATTTTCTAATAAATATTTTGAGATCCGGCCCCCGTGTCCACACTACAAGTTGTTGCTCAGACAAAATAACTGTTTGCCTCAGACACAAGATGCCGGAATATTTCCTCTGGAAAAGTGAAATTGAAGAAATCCAGTGGGTTAGAGTTTGCTGTGATGTATTTATTAGTCAGTCCCGTATGTTCGCAAAATGGCTGTAAAGTTGGAGCAGCCCGAACTCCAATGGTAACACTCCAGACAACAGTAGGTTGAGAGGGAAGAGTTGGACTTGGAAGAAGAAGACGGAGGAGTAGATGAAAGTGATGGAGACCTTGATGAACCTGGTGTTTCATCAAAGTCATCAAAATTAAAATTTGTATGTCTGAGGTAGACAAATCAATCTGTTCTTCAACCCAGTTCGAATCTGTGCCCATTGCTTCCAACTCGTTTTGAACCGAGAACAACTCTCGATGCCATTTCTACTCTCGGAGACAAGAAACACCAAAGTCTCACAGGTAAAAACAACGAAAGCAAATCTTCAAGTGTTGGGGTCCGTAAAGATAGATTCTACTATGTGTTAAAATGCGTATAGGAAAGAACGCGCTCACAACACTCAGTTCAGACTGACCAACACACAAATGAAAGAGACGAAGTACGATCTTTGCGTCTAATAAAACACGGGCGCTGTAGGAGCCCAGAAACCAAAACACTCTCCTTATTACTCTATTATATTACCACGTGCAGAAATAAATCTTTCTTTCTCAGTCAGGACAACACCTCTCCTCCATCCCCCTCTATTCCTAAGGACGTCACTGGCACCAAGGTTGGAGGGGAAACGTCCCCTGATTGATTATTTATGTTTTCCTTCACAAGAATTAACTTCCTGTTGTGTTAAACTGCGCACTTTAAAAAAATTTAAATGCTTTTTAAAGAGCCTGTATGACAAATATAAACAGTCACGTTCGTACACTTTTAAAACGAATTAAGAACATAATTTCTGTATTTAGCAGTTGGCTAGTATGTCTCCAGAGTAAAATACATTCAAGTGCACATATTTGACACCCAGAAAGTTGAAAACAGTTAGGTTTAGTGGGGGAAACTGCCAGGTATCTATAAATAGTCACTTCGTGTCCCAAGCCTTATTTTAAAGTATCTAAAATATAGTTACTTCGTATCATAAAGATTACTGATCTCATGAGCTTGGAAATAGACACTCACCCACAAAGGATTCTTTTAAGTTTTTTGGGTAGTTTTGAAAGAGCGTGTATGAGTGAAATGTTATTACAAGTGTATCGAACTCAAATATATTCCTTAACAGTGCAAACTTCTCAGTTTTTTTTATTTTATTTTATTATTATTATTATTATTATTATTATTATTATTATTATTATTATTATTATTATTATTATTATTATTATTATTATTATTATAAGCTGTACAGCGCCAGACAAGTTCTGTCTTCAACTTTTCAAAGATGACAAGAAATCATGAAAGAAACTTTTTTTTTTTTTTTTTTTAAGTTTACTTTTCTTGGCCACTCATATTTGTTTGTTCTTCCTTTTCCTTCTATTCTTCTTCGCTGTTATAAAAGAATGGCTTCTTTTTTCTGTTTCTTTGCTTGTCAATATTGTAAATCTTCACGAGAAATTTCCGTTGCTTTTGCTTCAAATGTATCAATATCGAAGCACATTTAACTCTTATTCTAACTAGCACAATAAGAGTTTTTGAAGGCGGCTCAACGTCCCTAAGGAGGATGTCTATGGTTGCCTTTTAGTAGACCTTGAACTCTGCAACCATGAGCATGTCTGTATCAACTGAACAGCATTCAGTCTCTCCAATACAAAGAACCGAAACGCTGCCACAAATGCTGTTTCCTACTTCTCATATTCTTTGAAGAGTCCAGCAGGCTTGCATAAAACCAATTTCTTTCTTTCTTTTCGTGAGGGTTTTGTGAAATTGAAACCAAAGATTGCATTCAATAATGGTGCCTTCCATTTCAATTCAGGCAGAGCATGTACCATCACCATCTCAGATATTGTTGAAACTTTTTTTATAGCAACTAGACATGTTTTTAAGAGACCCATATTTTTTTGTTTTGTCGAAAAAAATTTTCCCGCCAAGTAATGGGCCATCAAAGACGGGGAGTGCAATTTATGAATTGTAGAAGACATGGAAAATGGTCAACTTCGGAGCCTCACCATTCGGCTATGGAGACAGGTAGAGTTATAATTCTTGTTGTGGTATGTACATAGAGATATAAATAAACTATATTTTATTATAGTTTGGTTTGCGCATGCGTATCTTTTTGTACATAAATTAACAAATGAACGTCAATTTATCTGAAAAGTCGAAGTTTGCGAATTTTTCTCGAGCACTTTCGTTTCGAATTTTAAAATTCTGTTTTCACGGTTGGTAAGACCTGGTTACCCGCTTTCCGAAAAATATTTTGTATCGCTTCTATGTGCAACCGTTTTGTCGCAAAAAATTCGAGAAATTGTAAAATTTTCAAAAATCGCCATTTTCTCGAAAACACCATCTTTTAAAATTCTGAAATTTTGTCAGATGGTTCAACTTTGCATGAGTAATAAACACGCCAAATACCATATTCGACCAATGCTTCATGAATTAACTGCAGCCTTTTAAAGTTAGCGAAGTTTCGTTAACTTTGACGTCACAGTTGGCAACACTGGGAACAATAAAAGTGCAATGATTTGATGATGTTTGTGGTTCACATTCATTAAATGAAGAATAAAAGGTTTTCTTGACTTTTTTTTATTATTTTGATCAAGAAGGCTCTGAAATAGTAAAATGAGCCTCCCCCTACTCCGTTTTCTTAAACCGAAATAATCTGAGGCGGAAATTGCGATCACGAAACATACAAATTTTAAGTTTACTTGAAATGACCATCCAATAAATTCTGATGATCTACTAAAAGCCTAAACTATTACCTCAGTGATGATTTGGAATGCTCCAGACGGTCTCAATTAAGTGCGATGTCATTACAGTGATCGAAAAAGGACAAAAAGTTTAAAAAATCGAAACGTTTTCTTACGCGTTCCAAAGAAATTTACTTACTTTTTAAACAGAACAATCCCACCATAAGAATGGGTTACTCGGAATTTTACAGAATTCGACTAAAGTGGGTCAGTCCGCAACCTTCGAGGGAAGTGTGTGTTGTGCAAATTTTAAGTTAGCTGCTACTGCGTTGCTACATATCAAAGGTGCAGCCTGTATTGAAGCTGTCATGAGTGACCTATTTCCGTTAGTACTATGATCCGTAGAAAATGACAACTGTCTTCTTCAAGAATGTGGTGAATGTCCTGGAGAGGAAGGAATAAGCGTGGAGTCTTTAATTATTGATCCTGATGAAAATGAAATTGTTATGTATGTCATATGGGAAAATAATAATCTCGTTAAAAAACTGCCACTTTCTGTTTTCGTATCATACATTGCTGGTTTAACTGTAAGAATTGTAATTCGTAACTACATCAAGAAAATCTAAAGAGAATTAATTGCTACCGAAAAGCAACGTATAAAATTTCAAGATACAAATTATATTTTACTTCATGTGAACTTCGCTGAAAACTGGACTGTTATTCTGCAAAGTGAAATTCAGAGTTAACACTGGAATATGAAACAACTGACAGTTTTGTTGTAATAAACGACGATAAAACACACGATTCGGGTCATGCACTCATAGCCACAGACAAGATTCTAAAAGTACTCGAAGAAAAGCGAAAATATATTTTATAGAAAAAGGTTTGAATACGAGAAAATAAGTGTCTACAATTTCCCAAACCATGTCAGTGATTTCTGATGGTGCTGCATCCCACTTTAAAAATCGCTTTCAGATGTTCGAGATGCAGACAGGTCCGATAAAGCAGTGATTTTGCAGTGAAACCTGCCATGCAAGGGTTTCTGCGACGGTATTGAGGGGGGGGGGGGGTGTAAAGAATGTGGCAACGCGGCATAACCTTAGGCAAAAACAGATACACAGTATTAAAACCGCAGAAGAAAAAAAATGAAATGAAATCTTTAAGTTTTACATCCCACGATTATGCCGGTTAGGCTAAAGAAGACGGTGATTATGAGAAATGAATGAAATGGTGGAATGCAGAAAGTGGGAGGAAACGGGATAACCCCGAGAAAACCCACGAGCACGGTGTTTGTCCACCACAAAGCCCACACGGCGCGATCTGAGATCGAACCAAGGGCCCCAAGCACCGTAGGTGAACGCTCTACCACTGAGCCACCGCGCCCCCACTAAAACCGCAGAAGAATTCGTGAGTATAGTGCAAGTACAAACTCCGGGTATTACTCTCATTTTGTCGCCTGGAACTGAATTCGACGACTTCTGAAAGAAAAAAAGGGAAAGTATGCGACCGGTAACTGGTATTCAACGAAGTCATCTTTGGCTTTCGGAAAATGGCGAAGTTTTTATGGCAGTAACGGGTCACCATGAACTAACTTTATGCTTCCCCCAAAATCGAACTTCTGCAATTCAAAGTGTAGATTTAAGAAATCTGCAGAAAGGAACTTTTGTTACATACATATATGTATGATAACCAGTGGTGCGTAGCAGAAATATTATGAATAAATCATGAATTACGTGAAGTTGAAGTGCTGTTTATGCTTCCACATGGACCTTCAGCATTTATGACTATCGACAATGTGCTACGCAGGGGCGGATCCAGGACGGACTTCTGGAAGGGGGGGGGGGGTTATACTGCTACTTAGAGCTACTTTTAAGAGCTCCAAACTCTGAGATCGGTTTTATTTATATATAAAATAAAAAAGTTTCTTCCCCCTAGATTTACTCCTGAACGAGCTGTGAGTGAGCCAACACCTATTGGAGCACCTGCACGGTTACATGCTATTAGCGAAGAAGATACCAACCAAGCAAATGATTGGTCCATGTAAAAAATAAAAAAAATCAGTGAAATTTTGTTTCCGAAGACCATCTTAAGTAAGTGAACTTAAAATTTGTGCGTTTCGTAATCGTAATTTTCACCTCAGATTATTTCGGTTTAAGAAAACGGAGGAGTAGGGGGAGGCTCATTTTACTATTTCAGAGAGCCTTCTTGATCAAAAATAATAAAAAAAAGTCAAGAAAACCTTTTATTCTTCATTTAATGAATGTGAACCACAAACATCATCAAATCATTGCACTTTTATTGTTCCCAGTGTTGCTAACTGTGACATCAAAGTTAACGAAACTTCGGTAACTTTAAAAGGCTGTAGTTAATTCATGAAGCATTGGTCGAGAATGGTATTTGGTGTGTTAATTATTCATGTAAAGTTGAACCATCTGACAAAATTTCAGAATTTTAAAAGATGGTGTTTTCGAGAAAATGGCGCCTAAAAATGGCGATTTTTGAAAATTTTACAATTTCTCGAATTTTTTGCGACAAAACGGTTGCACATAGAAGCGATACAAAATTTTTTTCGGAAAGCGGGTAAGCAGGTCTTACCAACCGTGAAAACAGAATTTTAAAATTCGAAACGAAAGTGCTCGAGAAAAATTCGCAAACTTCGACTTTTCAGATAAATTGACGTTCATTTGTTAATTTATGTACTAAAAG
Organism: Thermobia domestica; assembly: GCF_964235325.1. Lineage (NCBI taxonomy): Eukaryota > Metazoa > Arthropoda > Insecta > Zygentoma > Lepismatidae > Thermobia > Thermobia domestica. Next base: position 192,271,189 of record NC_137455.1, on the reverse strand, counting down.
ATACGCATGCGCAAACCAAACTATAATAAAATATAGTTTATTTATATCCCTATGTACATACCACAACAAGAATTATAACTCTACCTGTCTCCATAGCCGAATGGCGGGGCTCCAAAGTTGACCATTTTCCATGTCTTCTACAATTCATAAATTGCACTCCCCGTCTTTGATGGCTCATTACTTGGCGGGAAAATTTTTTTCGACAAAACAAAAAAATATGGGTCTCTTAAAAACATGTTTAGTTGCTATAAAAAAAAAGTTTCAACAATATCTGAGATGGTGATGGTACAATTTTGTATTTTTTTGCCTGAGTTGAAATGGAAGGCACCTAATACAGTCCGAGTCTTGTAAGATCAGCTCTCTCTGACCATCTCGTTTTCGAGAACCGCCAAAGCCATCGTGTTTATGTTCTTTTCTAGGAAACGAAGTCTTTACCTGACTCGCGCAAATTAACGGTGAACAAAAATAAATCAAATAAAACATTAAGATGAATTGAATCAATAAGGATTTTTCAATTATTAATCTAATTTTTTTTAACCTTCTGCTTGGCGCTACATAGAATATTGAGCTTTTGCAGAGCGCCTGTGGTAGTCTTGTAGTAGAAACGCTACTAAATGGAGATTGTGTGTGTCGGCGGGTTCAGATGTTTCGGCATGGTGATATGAAGCCAGTCGGATCAATCACGGTCAGATATGCGGCCAGTCGAACTAGTCATGGTCAGGTAGACCATCAATCGTTACAACTGATCCAAAAAGACAGATGCATCACCACGAGACAGATCATGGAGTACACAGTTATAGCACAAGGATTTGGGTGCTGATCCAAATCAGGAAGAACATATGTGATGATATGCAAAGTTGCTCTTAGCATTGTCCAAAATGCTTTTGTGCAATCATGACATGCGATGAAACCCGGCTATTTCATTTCGATCCTGAGAGTCGATGGAGTGGAGACACGTTGCAAGCTCATTGCGTGTGTGAAAAGGTGGAGTAATGACCAACCTCAAGAGTTTTACTAATGTGCATTCGTGCCATAGAAGCAGTGAAGCAAATGGATCATATATTGAGTGACATTTCCAAAGGATCAATATTTCTACCTACAAAATTTTGTTTCTCGTGTGCTTAGCCTCACCGTGTTACAGTGGATTGTGCATTACTTTTTGATTGATCTTCGTATATTGTGAGTTAAATTTCTTGGCACTAATAACCGTAGGAACGAAGTGTACCAGTACTGGGAAAGCACATCTAATAATGAGCAGGACCATACTTGTTGCCAAAGGCGCCCGGGCTTGTGAGGTCGGCCCTCACGAGTTCAGAATTCACATTTAATAGACCTGTGAGCGTTTGAGATGTAGTGTTTGATATATACGTATATAGTGAATGTTTAATTTTTGTTTGTTCATATACGAAGTTCAATATTGAAGCATCTTGTTAGTGTATATGTTCAATATTATCCTGTCTTGTCTGAATATTCTACGCAAAGACAGGTTCTAACCCATTTACCCTAGCGTAGCTAGATGAGGTAACAATCTGCAGAGCAATGATAGGGTGGCTAGTTTCTTTCCCTGTATGGAAGAGATATATATATATGGAAAAACGAAATAAATGAGCTGGAGTGGAGAGGAAAATTGGGAATTAGGTTTTGGAATATCAAATAAATGCTAGAATTATCAAATACGCTCATAATGGCTCATTGCATAGATATTGACTTGCAGGCATCACTTAATTTTCCTCCGATATAAGGATATTATGTCTTATATTTTTAAAATGCCATATACTTAACTGAGGGTTTGCTCAATATTAATGAGCCATTTGTTGACGGCATTTCAAGAAGCAAACTGACAATTCCAGACAAGAATACGAGGGTCATTCTATAAGTAATGCAGCCTAATTTTTGTTTACTTGCAAATTTATTTTTTTAAGGTATTTGGTTTATCAAAACTCCTTTATACAGGGTTTTCATAAAGTATGGACGGATTTAATTCGCTTATAATTTACATAAAAATGCTCATATTGAAATCAAATAAAGTGCAAATGGTAGCGGAAGGATTAAATTTTTACCTGTAATCTGCACCAGCTCAGTTCATTCACCGCCACGCCCCCAACTGGGCGCCATTTACGTCCACACATTCGCGTAGGCGGCGCTGGAATCCACTCACAGCGTTCCGCCGTGTTTGATCCGAAATGCCAGCCACAGACGCCCTGATTTTGTCCTTGAAGTTCTCCAAACCACTTGGCTTCTTTGCATAAACTTCCGTTTTCACATGACCCTAAAGCCAGAAGTCGCAGGGGGTAAGGTCGGTTGACATTCGGCCGCCTACGCGAATGTGTGGACGTAAATGGCGCCCAGTTGGAGGTGTGTCGGTGAATGAACTGAGCTGGTGCAGATTACAGGTAAAAATTTAATCCTTCCGCTACCATTTGCACTTTATTTGATTTCATTATGAGCGTTTTTATGAATATTATAAGCAAATTAAATCCGTCCAGACTTTATGAAAACCCTGTATTTTTACTATGTCTGTCCGCGTGTCCATCCATCCGGGAGACAAAAATCTCAAGAACTACTTGATGGATCGCCATCAGTTTTGGTCAGGATATAAAATGTCAAAAGTTAGGAATCGAGTTCGGTGATGGAACCGATCCATCAGCCGGAGATTTGACTTTTGTTTTGAAGTTTTGAAAGGATTGTATTTCCTAATATCCAAGTCAGCTCCACTAGACACCCTGATATAGCAACTACCAAAAATAATACTAACCCTCGGAAGAAACAGGAATGGAGTAGGTTTCAACCATTTCTGGTTTTGATATAACGATAACTCACCTCAAAGATATCCAATAGAACTAAGGCCAGTAGAAAACTTGGACCTCCATTTCCTTAAATCACTCTGTGATGGCGTATGCTATATTGACACTGGCATTTTCATATTGAAACACAGACAGCCCTCTGTCGAACTGTTGCTTAAAGGATGGTTAGCCCAGAATTATCTAAGATTATTTGATAGGCGTTGGCATTCATGGTTCTAGGCACTAATACCAGGGATCGCAGTCCAAACCATGAGAGATAAGTCCACCATCAAATTTTTCAGTGAGAAAAATGCACTCTGACAAGTAGCGCTCACCTAGAATACTCCAGGCTTATACACGTTCGTTGGATTGCCACAACTGTTGCGTGATCCGGGACTCCACTTCCACTGTACACTCGTGTCGTGTTTTGCGCCACTGTAGACGGAAGGGCGCATTCATAAGGGTGCTCCTTGGTTTATAATCTCCAGCTTGCCCATGGAACCCCAGTGTAAACACATTCGTACTGGTGCTGGCATCAATCCCAGATTCTGTGGCTACGGTGTCTGACTACTTTTGCTGGTGTGCTTCCACTGCGCGCCGTTACACACTGTACCAGATGAAGCTTGCCAAAAATCTCATGTATTGAAATGGCTGAATCATGGCCTCCAATGACACGCCTCTTTCAGCTTAGTTTAACTCGCGCTGTCCTATCATGTCGACTGCAAGCGCCTGTATGTCACTTTCCCGTTGACATAGTCGTCTCATGGCCACATAATATGTAATTTGTGACTCCAGCGAAAACGGCACGTTTCTAGCACTTGTAGTTTTCGAGATCTCATTGTCGAAAGGATTGCAGACAAACATATAAACTTTTCTTTAGAGACAAACATAAATCTAGCATTTTAATACATAGACTAGCTGAAACTTCGCTCTCTACACAGCGCATCATTCACATATAAACATGAATCTCCTTGTTATTCCTCACATATGTACATGTCCCTTTACAGACACAAGTGAAAGACATCTTTTAAAAATTGACAAGAGATACCATAAAGGGGAGATTTTGCCGATTACTTTTTCAATATCTCGCACCTTTTGCAAGATTTGAGCCTACTTCCGTTTGAAATTTTTAATTCATGTATGATCAGAGTTTTCTTTCTTCTTGCATGCAGTATGTAATAAGCAAACACATTACACACACAATTAATTATAATGTCAGTGATATATGGAGTTCATTGGGCAAAACACTCCAAACAATAAAGATTCAACTTACTGTTAGAGTGGAGAAATGGTTATCCTTCGTTTTTCATTATCATTTGGCCATGAAACAAACGCCTGAGAGATATGCAACCCCTATATACAATTATGTGGTTGGAATGTATAATATGTATGCTTTAGTTTTTTCCTTTTTAATTTCAGCACTTCCAGTGTAACCGTAAAAATGTAACAAAGAAATAATGGCCACGTTTTTTTTTTTTTTTTAATATTCAATTAGAACTGGACAATCTACACAAAATTTGCAATCGATCAATGAAAACGTCATCTTCCTAGAGCCTGTAGTTTCCGAGATCTCATTGACGAAAGGATTGGCCACAAACATATAAACGCCCACAAACGTATAGTTTAAAAGAACTCCAAAGATGGCAGCACAATTCATTTGCATTGATTTTGGAAAAGGCTTATTAAAATACAGAGGCTTTGAACAATAATTAAAAAAATTAAACTTTACATGAAAAAGGACTACTTAAATAATTTATTTAAAGTACACATAGTTTAAAATATTTGTTTCTGTTAAACGTGAAATCACAAATAACCGTAAATCAAAGGTTATAGGTTTGAGCTCAAGCGCTTCTATTGCTATTGTAGCAATGTTGATGACAGTATGTTGAGATACACATCTAACTTTAGAAGAAGGCATTTTAGGTATGAAAGCTCCTGAAACAATTTCTGTTGACATCAGGGTAAAAGAGAGGGGGACCCCGGGAAGACACCATTCCCCTACTTCCAAAAATATCTATGGCGTCCCCTCGCTTCCAAAAAGTATAATAGGAAAAGATAGGCACGGATCTTCAATTTGTAGGGATGTATGAGCTATTCTCACTGGATATATCAACTCTTCAGCAATTACCATTCTGAATTCAAAGTAATCAAGAGTATCTTTCTTCGGCAATCTGTTAGGTTTGGCAACTGCGATACTCAAGCCATACTGCAGCAAGGAAGGAATCAAAAACGTGGTGGATAACTCTAATTTATCCACTTATTAAGCCTTGCTAGCATAGCATACTTTGAAATAACCCTGTTGAAGAGATTAACCCCAACCATGTTGTTGTAATGCTTTATTGTCTGATCGCCTATTTGGTTTTCTTTTTCACCCTCTGAATTGCTTTCATTCTCATTTTGGTTCGGGATGTAATCTTCATCAGCATTACTGATTTCAGGTAGTTAAAGATCAGATATGTTCCCATCAATAATATCCAAAAGTTCTAGTATGTCAGTATCCGGCACAGGATTGAACAAAGAATTATGAATGCCGCTTAATTTCTCTGCGACTGCCTCTAGCGCTTGCGGTGGCTTGTTTATGAACTAGTGTACCACGTGAGTCAAAATTTGATGTATTTTGCTACAAAATGACACCAAAACCATATCTTTAAGATAAATGAATAAATAAATATGAGTTCTCAAAGTTGTAATTTTTTTATACATCCTGTATTATTATTAGGAAAAACTATTAATAACTCTTTTTATTTGCTTTTAAATTTTAATAAATGAAAGCTGAAACTTTAGCCTCACATTAGCTAGACAATTGAATACAATAGCTAGACTTCAGGGAAAAAATATTGCAGTTTAGAGTCATGAATCAAACACGCGTATCAACACTGCTTTACTATGTAAAATCGTCGTTAGAATCCAATGTAGCAGCAGCGCTACAAACGAAAAAGTAATAACGTGAAAAAAGTATTTCTGTCAAATTACACCAAAATCAATTTCTACATATTCTTCGTTTTATATTTTCTATACTTCATATTAAAAAAGTCATTTTGCAGAAAAATAATTAACTTCCCTTCTTTTTTCTTCCCGAACCGGAGACGTGCTTTCGATGCCATCCTTACAAAGTCGTCATTACCCTCTAACTGCACACTTTCTTGAAGAAAAAATGACTGACGTGTTGCGTTGTGTGTAGCAAAGGCACTACAAGGGGCCATTCGCACAACCAAAGCTTGGGGCTTTCATAAAAAAAATAAAATCAAGATGTAGCATAGGTGCTACAAATGGTCCATAGAGGATATAACCAGTGCCGGATTTGCATGTAAGCTGAACAAACTATAGCTTAGGGCCTCACTCGCTTGGGGTCTCAAAAAATTAAAGAAAAAACTGATTGTAATGTTATTTCCAATTACAAGAAAAAGCAAATAAGATAAAACGCACATACAACAACGGTGTTTTGTGTTGTGTTATGTATAGGCTTTTATGAAGAAAGCAATAGGCGCCACTCACTCACTTGTTCCACTAGTTCCACTTGTAATGAGGCGTCTGTTACCCAGCTCCGGTTATAATGGAACCCCCGTTTCCGAGCCCTGCTCATAATGAGCCCTTGTTTCTATTTAGATATTCATTAGGTCCATAAAGTAGCATATAGCATATATTCAAACCTAAAACACGGCGACATTTTTTCGATGAAAACGTAAGCTTGACGTATAAAAGGCCCCTTTTAATAACTTAGGGCCCCATCAAGCCTAAATCCGGCACTGTATGTAACACTTGCTATGTGTATTGCAGAAAACGGGCACCATTTCGAACATTTGTTTCAGTAATCAATGGAGATGTATGAGAAGCAAGGAGATTCCTAAAACAAGCACCACGATAGTGAGAAGCAAGGGAATTCACATTAAAAAAACATCCCGAAAGGAACAAATTATTACTACGTCCACATCTTTGTTCCTGGGGAACGCTACAACTAGATTTTAATACATTGATAAAAACAAGCCATGAATGTTTCCAACTGCTATCCATTTCAGTGACACCTGTGACAGAAATTACACCAGCAGTGTGGACAAAGTAATGTATTAAGTTCTGGAGAATCAAGTGTTTTTGCTATAAAACACCGGTTTCTCATTATAGATTTTAGAATAAATGCCTTCTAACCTCCTGAGATAGTAATGGGAGGATCAACTATGGTGTCATTCGATAGCATTTGCGAATATATCAAAAGTATTAATTTTCCTAATCTAATGTGTATTACTTGAGGTATTACTTTTCAGCTGTTTGCAACCCATTTTGATTTTGCCGATTCCAGTGGCATCTATCACGCAACGAAAAAAATGTTCAATACAAAAGTTACTTATTTTTCACGGAAAATCCGAATATGCGATAAAAAAATGGGGATTCTAATTTAAGATTTCAAAGTTGACCCTCTCCCTATCCCCGGGGGTTGGGGCAGGGGGTTGAGTGTGGTATCATTGGACGAACAACTTTTGTTACAACTTTTATAAAATCCCATTTGTGGTTTTCCAGATATTCCCAAAAAGAATTTTAAATGCCTCATTTTTCAAATGTTTGTAAGCCATTTTGATTTTTGTCGATTACAGCGCCATGTATCACACAACGAAAAAATGTTCAATACAAAAGTTACGTATTTTTTCACGGAGAATCAGAATATGCAATAAAAAATGGGGATTTCTATTTAAGATTTCAAAGTTGACCCAGTCCCGCTCCCGTGAGTGGGTGCAGGGGGTCGAGTGTGGTATCATTGGATGTCCCCCTTTGAGGCGAACAACTTTTGTTAAAACTTTTTTAAAATGCGATTTGTTGTTTTACAGATATTTTCAAAAACAGTTTTAAATGCCTCACCGTGTATATATATATAATTCTTTTTTTTTTTTTTTTTGTATGTGTGTGTTTGTTTTTGCTCAGATACCTGTCAGCGTACAGGCGGACACATTCTTTAAGGCTTCCATACTTATGTATAGTTTGGAAGTCTTTTTGCTTCTCCTGACGTCTACCTAGGATGAATGGGCATTGAAGAACAATAAATTGATATAGTTGATAATAAACAGATGTTTTTTTGACTACCGGTCTGGAATGACAATGCAGAAGTCTCACAAAGAAATACGAGTGACCTAGTAGTAGTATACAACCATTAAGAGATTAATGAAACTCGTATTGAAGAGTGGGCACACTTTATGTTGTCAGTCTTTGTAGCTTTACATCAATTTTCATAGATATATATCAACAGCATTTCATTAGCTAAATGCTAAGACAATAGTAGATATAATCACATCCCTCGAACAACCCTTAAATAAATCAATACTTTCATGTATATAACGACGCTTAGTATCCATTCGTTTTCTCACAATACAAGAAGATTCTATTGGAGTCACACAAGGGACGTTTATATGATAGACTATTAATATGCTATTGCTCTAAATATGTGCACTTTTCACTTCAATATGCAATGTATCGCGGATAGAACAAGTAAACTACTTCCACAAGATGGTCTCTAACAATAGGATTGAAATTGATTCTAACCACCGAAGTGGTTTCGAACGATCCGAGGAGGCTAAAGAATAGCTCTCATATTTGCACATTTAGAAATCTCACAGTAAATTTAAAACTACTATTTTAGAATTCACATGAAACTCGAATGCACCAGATTGTATTTACTGCTGTTAATGATAGGATGACTATCTATAGCCACAAATGCAGTTTCTCAAGAAACCTACTCTAATCGAATGTTTTATATAAGCGATTATTTGAACATGGTGCAGATCAAGATTAATAACACCTATAGATAATTTGCAACCTAAGTAAACAAGAAAATAGGCACAGATAAAATTTGGTGCATCGAATGAATGGCATACAAGAAAGAAAGACAGGTGTAGATCATAATTAACACAACTAGTAAATGAACTGTTAAAAAGAGTGAATACTAACTAAAAGAACATAGTGGCGCGGAGCAAAAGAAGAACTCTACAGCCAGAAATCTTTGCTTCGTTACAGTTGTGTGTATTGTTTAATAAAGTAATATGCGACTTACACCTGACCTGACATCAAACTCCCAAGAATTATTTTGGGAATGGCCAATTCCGGAATCCGGAAAGTAAAATAGGAAAAATTCTGGAATTCGGAATGTTTTTCATCTTCGTAATACTTTTTCTTTTTATAATCATAAGAATATATGAAGCAAGTTAAGCTGAAACTTACATCCTAAAGTATACACTACTCAATCTTTCCATGGTTAATGAAATGTAGCCCAAAAGTATGATGTACTCCTAATATTTAATTCTTGTTTTACTGTGATATTGTCCAGGGATAAGACATATATCACTCCGAGGTAAACAAAATGACATAATGAAGATGAATTATCATGCGTAGTTTTCTAGAAAATCGTGTGAAACGAATTTTTATGAAGTTAAAATATGCGTCGCTTGTTGCCAATGTGATGCAAGTTTTATGCTGAAATAGTTATTATTATTATTATTATTATTATTATTATTATTATTATTATTATTATTATTATTATTATTATTATTATTATTCTGTACAGTAAAAGAAAAATATGGACCGTAGCAGATTTTATCTATTGTTTTTTGATATCTTCTAACAGTAGTGCACATACTACTTGTAAACACACAATGACTATCAGGGACAACGGCATAGTAATGTAAGGAATACTTTGCAGACTAGAAATAATTAACAGATAAACAATAGTTGCAACACAGTAACTAGTTTGGGCATGTCAGGCAGCACATCCATATTGCGCATTAGGTTTGCGAGAATTGAGGGTCGTGTTGATACTCAAACAAAGAGCGTGGTGTTATCATATTCATTTTGCTAATTTTAATAAGGTGAACCTGATGTAAAGTTGTTAAAGTCATATTATTACGCCAAGAACTGTACGATAGAGGCATTAACGTTAATATTGTTGGCACTAATGAGCGCTTACATTGCTCTAACGGTTAACCTCATTTTTTAGATGGTTCTTAGATATGGGCCTGTGAGTATGCAGTTAGAAGACCTATACTCGTTATTTAGAAAGCACACGTGATCTGTGGAAGACTAACGATTTGCGTCACTAGCGACGTGTAAAGTCGAAATTGGGTCCTGACGTAAGTGGCTTGTCAACTTCACGGACATTATATTTTCCTTATTCATACAGGCTTTATGTCACCCGGGGCAAACATAAATTTGGCGTCCCCTAATTTATATGTACATTCATGTTCAAAATGATTGTCGCATATCTATAACTGTCTTCTTGTAAGAATATAATTTGATAGTAATTTTGCAGGGTACTTTTAATATTGATACTATGTGTATAATCGGAAAATGTATATTTGTGGTAAATTTCATAGGAAAAAAATATAAATAAGAAAATTAGAACGAGTAAAACAAAATGTTGCTAAATGGACAAGAAAGTTTTATTGTTCTTACTTTTATTTTTTTACTGTTCTTATTTACTGCTCTTTTGACATGAAATTTGGCACATACATGTCTTTGCCGATTATATACATACTAACATTGTAAGAAATACCAGGCGAATTCGTTATCAAATTATATTCTTACAACGTACTTATAGACATGCGACAATAATTTTGGACATGAGTGTACATCTATTTGTCTATTGCCCTTTTAGGCACCCCTCCAACCACACGCCTAGGGCACGTTCCTTCCCTCTTAATAGCGACCTGTATTCACATATCTCTATATTTGAAAAAAAAAGTCCTGATTGAGTGTGTGTCTGACTGACTGATCAACGTTCAGGCCAAACAGCTTAAGCTACTGTATAAACTTGAAATTTGGACAAGACATACAGTAGGTACGACTAGGAAAGAATTTTTGGATATTCGACGGAGCAGTAGCAGAAGAGGGTGGCAATCACTTTCTTAAAATGTACATATTGGTTTTACCAACGAAACGAGACGAGAAAAAAATTCATTGTCTCGTCTTATTTTTTTTGTAAAAGTCTCTTCTCGATTCCCAAACGGTTTTCTCCCGTCTTAAATCGATTCTAGGCAAGCTCTTTTCGTCTCCCTTTGAAAATTTCTCATCTCGTGTGTCGTAAATGTATATATACAGTAGACTACCGACTGTCCGGTCTAATGTTGCAGAAGGACAGGCCGGATAACAAAAATGCCGGGTACATTGGAGTACTATGATTACTTACTTGTTGCTCCACACATATCATAAAAACACTTTTTACATTACATTCCGGTCTTATTGCATGAACACCTAGTACAGACAGGGTTTTGTTAATATTGTAACATATGTTTAAACAATATTACACGAAAAGGAAGTCAAAAAGAATAGAAGCAGTGTACACATTTTAAAATAAATTTAATAATGTCTGGTTATTGCAGTAAACATGAAAAAAAAATGTAAATTAGGAGTTCTTAATTTTTCCACTGCCGTACTGCCACACCTTAGCGGCTCGCGTACCAACGATTGAGAAAACATAATGAACGTTGTACATACATACAATTTTAAAATAATCAAAATTAACTAGGCCTAAAAGAGTCAAAACATATAGTTTATAGTTTTTGAAAATGTTCTTGATTGCTGACTGTTTCTTCTTGGCGTAGTCGCGTTTTTATGAAAGCGTTATAAGTTTAGTGGATCGTTTACAAAACATTTGTCATTTTATTTCCGAGTTTTTTCTCTTTCTTTCTTTTTCTGTCTCTTAACTAGGCCGGATAGTGCAGAGTCTTCTGTACTTGACTTTTGGAAATAACGCAAACAGTAGTCTGTGTGGAATAATTTATTAATAGGGCCCATGGCGGCTCGTTTCTGAACCCAGCATGATATGCGCAAAATGAAGTAGCTATTTGGTTTGAAGCTATCTGGATACAATATTCTGTAAGATATCCCCGTGTGCTATTCGCTTACACAAAATCAATATAGGAATTCGGGAACTTTTATTTTGACACATATCAGTGGTAATAAAATATACTTTGATCCCTCGTGGCGTAGTCACTAACTCCATTTTTGGTGCGAAAGGTCCCAGGTTCGATTCCCGGTGGGGACACTCGACCGAAAAAGTGTAATAGCTTTTTAAGACCAGCCTTCTTGAGTGAGGTTTCTCCTGAGTTTCCTTCATTCACACTAGGCAAATGCCGGGATGGTACCTAACATACAGGTCCCAGTCCGCTTCCTTCCCTCCCTTTCCTCGGATAGTGTGCTCGCTGAGGGACATCACCCTCATACGTGACCGACTAAATGGCCATAGATGCCGACAGCTCAGAAATGTAATCCCTAATTCCTAATAAAATATGCTGGTTGTATCTTTTGTTAATATCGTCTGAAAGCTTATGTTTAGCAGATTGTAGAAATATATGTAATAAGAAATATATCTGTGTATTCGTCTATTTTCATACCTAAGACGATAGGAAGCCAAAATATTATACAATTTTCTAAACTCTAATGCAGCGTAACTATTTAAATTCTGTCGCAGAGGACCCAAAACAAATTGAAACATTAATGAAACTAAGATATAAATGTAATGTAAGCGAACATACAATAGCAGGTTGGTTCTAAAAATTCTGTTATGGTGACTTACTCTTGGAGGATAAGGAAGATCACTAACGTCGTTCGGTTGTTGGACACTACGAATTGAAGCTGATCTCCGAAGTAGTTCTGCGGAAAACGACAATACGAGAAGTTGCAAAGAAACTACACGTTGATCATTCGATTGTAGTGTGGCATTTTGAGAAACTAGAAAAGATTAAATTATGAATGAATTGACCGAGAACCAAAGAAATCGATGATTTACATCTGCTTTACATTGCTTCTACTTATGAGCGACGAAACCGATACATTTTTCGAACATATTCACACAGGCTAGGAAAACTAAATATTGTACGGTAAGCGACATCTCCTATCCATGATTGAAGTTATAGTCAACCTTCACCTCGGTGTTGTCAAAATTCAGCATATATCAATAGATACAATAAGTCACATCTAGGCTTAAACAATGTACACATCAAACCTACACTACTTGACTCGTGTTTTAAAATCACCTATCAACTGTAGCCTCTTTCGCCGCTCCTTGTTTCTCCTGTCACTGTTTGTACTAGCACGTTCTTCATGACACAGTTCCTTTCAAAGTAATGTTCCAATCAGTTTCTCTTGTTCGTTTCTATTACACCGAAAAATGTTTTTTTCTTTCCTACTATTTCTAACACTTTCTCATTTGTTTTCCGTTTGACCCAGCTAATTCTCTACATTCTTTACCAAGCACACGTTTTCTAAAGCGGAAAATGCTCCCTAAATACGTAAGCTCACTATTTTCAACAAATACACAAATTGGGTACCATTCTATCTACAGGAATATTATATATGTCGATTACAGCTAACCGCTTCTCGCTATCTATTACCATATTTACTGTACAGTGATTAACGTTAAAACCGGAAATGATACTGCTTCCGGTTTAAATATTACATTCATCAGGGAACTTGATTCTTAACTTCTGACTCCATACATCGTAGCCAAAACTGATGGTAATCCATCAAATAGTTCTTGAGACTGTTTATCTCCCTGACGGACACATGGATAAACAGAATGAATATATAGAGTTTTGGTAAACTAAATTCATTAATGAGTCATGATGGAAGAAATATAAGAAAGGGAACCAAGAGAACCACGGGAAAATTTGCAAACACGATATTAGTCATCGAAACACCACATGACCTGGGTTAGAATACCATAGATCAGAGTTTCCCAACCGATGTGCCACGGCACATTGGTGTGCCGCGAGAAAATCGAAACAACCGAATTCTATAGCAACCAAATTGCAAGACAGGAAAATTGTTTATTATATTTCACATTATTATGAACCTGTAAATGTGATGAATGCCCGATGTTTGAAGCTCCAGCACTCACAGCAAGACATGGCATCATTCTGGATTTTCTCCCGAGAGAATATCCTGCTATTTCTACAAACGCTGTGAAAGTTTTCATTCCCTTTACTACATCCGACTTAAGTGAAGTAGGATTTTCTGCAATGAATACAATCAAGTGTAAGAACAGATCACAACTTTGAACTCCGGAACACGATAAGAGGATTTGTGTATCAACTATCCGTCCACAATTGAAGAAGATTGTGAAAGAACTTCAAGGTCAAGTTAATACAGTTTTGAATCGCGCACCAACGTGTTTTACTTATTTTTAAAAAAATTGTAACCTTTATACATCATCAAAAATAAAGACATGAGCGACGAAACCGATACATTTTTCGAACATATTCACACAGGCTAGGAAAACTAAATATTGTACGATAATGTTACCTTCAATAGATATTGAAAAATTGTTACATTACTAATATTATTGAACAATTATATATTAAACAATTCTAATCTTCATATTTAAAAATTGTAACGTATATTAACCATGCTAATAAACTACAAGTTTCATACTATGTTACTTTTCTGTACAATTTTAATGTTGAGAAAAAGTATTTTTTTGTCATTTAGTAATCTTCCTTCTTAGTGAAAGGTTGGATACAGTTTTCGAAAAAGAAAGTGTATTTGTAATAACCTGAATCTTATATTTCAATGTAATTGGTTTCTATTTTTAAATTAGAATGAAAAATAAGCATAATGATTTACCACAGGGGAAAACTAGTGATCGAGCTTTCCTTTCTGTGAGATCAGTAATGACAGAAAAGAATTACCTCAGTATTTTATGTTTACAAACAATAATATCTATGAGTGTGCCGCGAGAATTCGAGTTACACCCGTAATGTGCCGCAGGTTTAAAAAGGTTGGGAAACGCTGCCATAGATGAAAAACTCTACTACTGAGCCATCAATCACCCACTTATTAGTTTTATTAATTATTATATTACTATAAATGAATGAATGCGTGCTTATGTTAATTATTGAACAATTAAATTGTATACTTCGTAAAGTCAAAAATTATAAATTTGTATTTACTATACATAGGTATGTTGACAATAAGCAAATGTTATCAGAATGGTTGTTGAAGGTTTCCTTTCCTTGATTGCCTTTCGTTTGGTTAAAAAGTAGTTTGCAGTGCTTTGGAGCAGCTGCAGGTGGGAAAACGATAATGTTTCAGACATACTGGCAACTTTTTTGTGTGTGAAAATAACGCCTTCCTCATAAAGCAGTAAATAACTTCAGTAGCAATTCTCTACCTAAGTGATAAGACATCTCCAACTACAAGAAACTAATACAAGTTACAGTATATATTCATTATGGTGGTGTTTTCTTTTTTATACTTTAACAGCTACTAGCTAGGGATGGCCAATTCTGGATTTCAGAAAAAATCCGGAAAGTGACATTTCCGATTCCGGAAAATTTTATCCACCCCTAAATTGTTTTGATTTTTGAGTGATGTAGAAATGCAAAAAGTCTAACCACCAAACTGTTGATTTAAAGGTGAGGTTAGCAAGCCACTTTACTGTCTGCTTTCTTTTGTTTGGCGGTATATCACTCCCCTTAGTAGGTCTCACTTTGTCTGTAATGAAATATTTTGCCACATAGATATGTTATAAAGTTTGGCAGTAATCGCACATATGTGTGTGATACCAACATAATGGATTAGCAACTCGTAGTAAAAATTCACCTAGCAAGAACGAAGCTGTTTGCTTGCAAGTAAATGAACTGATAAATATATATATATATATTTGGTCTATGAATTAATTCGTGCGGTTGGTACGCACACATTGAAGCTGTAGTACAAACACAAAATACATAAATACCTTAAGAAAAATACTGTCCATCGCTAGCCACCACTTTCGCCCATCTGTCAGGCAATGTACGGATTCCGTGGCGAAAGAAGTCCTCATCCTTGGAAGCGATCCAGTCAGAGACCCATGTTTCGATATCTTCTGAAGAAGTAAACCGCTGTCCAATCAAATCGTTGTTCATGCAATCGAACAAGTAGTAGTCCGAAGGAGCAACGTCTGGTGAATACGGCGGGTGGGGTAAAACTTCCCATCCGACATTTTCTAAATAGGTTTTGACCGGTTTTGCGACATGTGGGCGAGCGTTATCATGTTGAACAATAAGTTTATCATGTCTGTTCTCCCATTCTGGTCGTGTTCTGGCCAGAGCTTGCTTCAAACGCATTAATTGTCATCGATAACGTTCTCCATTCATAGTTTCACCCGGTTGCAGCAGCTCATAGTACACCACACCTTTCATATCCCACCATATGCACAGCATAACCTTTGCACAGTGAATATCTCGTTTTGGTTGTGATGGACCTGGTTCACCTGGTTTCACCCAGGCCTTTTTTCGTTTAGGGTTCTCGTAATGGATCCACTTCTCATCACCCGTAATAATTCGATGCAGAAACCCCTTTCTGCTCTGTCGTTGAAGCAGCAATTCGCAAATGGTTTTTCGTCTTTCAACGTCTCTGTCTTTCAATTCATGTGGAACCCAATGTGACATCTTTTGAATCATTCCCATGGCTTTCAAGCGTTTGGAGACTGTTGTTTGATCAACGCCTAATGCTGCTGCAAGTTGTTCCTGCGTTTGACACGAATCCTGCTCGAGCAATGCTGTCAATTCTTCGTCTTGAAATTTTTTTGGCTGTCCAGCTCGCTCTTGGTCTGCCAAGCCGAAATCACCACTTCTAAACCGTGCAAACCACTTCTGACACGTTCGCTCAGCTAGAGCATGGTCACCATACACTTCCACCAAAATACGATGACTTTCAGTCGCACTTTTCTGCATGTTAAAGTAATGCAGCAGGACACCCCGCAAAAACACTTTATCAGGCACAAATTGCGCCATGTTCACTTAACTACAAACTGGTGTTGTTGACGCTTTAATCCACTGCCCTATACTACGAACGATACGCGATGACAGGGGTTTGCAACACATGTGTGGATACACGGAACTGTGGGACGCTCCGTTCGTTGCGCCATCTCTTGTCCACCCGCACGAATTAATTCCTAGACCAAATATATATATGAATGAACTTACACTCATGAGGATAAAACAATATTAAAATTGGAAACACGAATACCAAGTTCTTTTGTTAGTACATAATTAAGGATTGTCGAAGGATTTTATGAGACATCATAGAAGTGCTATATTGATCAAGAAAGTATTATGCTGAGAATATTTACTTGTTGTCATCATGCCTAACGTTGAATCCGATTTAAATTATTGGATGAGCAAACCAATATGTTTATTGTTAAAATTATTAACGTGTAACAGTTTCGCCAATTATCCACTTGGCTTCATCAAACACTATAAATACACAAGTAATCACAGATTATCTATGTATTTATATTGTCTGATAAAGCCAAGTGGGTAGTTGGCGAAACTGTTACACGTTAATAATTTTTACAATATTTTTTTTTTTTTTTAGCTTGTAGTTTAAATCGGATTTAAGTCTACTAAAAGCAAAGCTTGTACAATAGAAAAACTAACGTTGAAGGTTATTTGGAACCCAGTGTAAGAAATATATTCTTTGGAAAGAGGTAAAGCTAACACCATTATAGATAATAAAGTTACAACGTGAGAAGAAAATAAAACATTACGTGAAATCGTTTGTATATAGCTTTTACGTAGTTATTGATATTCTAATTTTTAAAATTTTATTTATTCATTTATTTTTGTTTATGTCTTTAAATATAGTAAACTTACATTACAATTCTTTAGGATTTTTTGTTTGCGCTACTGCTGATGTCAATAGTTGGACAGACGAAAGGTTTTGGTAATAATAAATTGCTACCATGTCGAGGATAGTTAACGATATTTCATTTTATTATATGGAATTGAATTAGTTTTGTGAACAAATTAATAATAATAATAATTGGGAGAGAGAGAAAAAGTGAAAACATGAAATTCATATGGGTGCCAGAGAAACTTCTAGAAATTGCTATGCACTTAATTCGTTAATCTGGTGTATTAAATCCGAAAGTGAGGATTTATATTTCTGCACAAATATTTAAAAGTTGTGATGTGGGCCAATTCTAAGAAATTAGAATTAAAGTAGTAAAAATTTAGTCAGAGTGATAATATAATTCAATAAGAAAGGAATGAATAACAAAATGCGTACGTTTGACATAGTTCGCATATTCATTAAAATCTAATAGAATCAATCTTTCAATATACACACATGGGCGGCGATTAGGGGGGCAAAGGGGGGCAGTTGCCCCCCACTTTTTTGAAATTACAGATTATTGTATATAATTTCATTTGGAAATGTAAAGTTTTTGTAAGTATTACTGTTTCATAGAAAAAAAATGGTGCCATACAATATTTGCCGTTGCGTGAATACGTATTGATTGTTTTCCCGTGAAGTTAACAAAGCTACAGGAATTGCGTTTTAATTGCCACGGAAAATAACCCAAAATATGACCTATTGGAGCACAACGATTCCAGCATACTTTCAATTCAGGGTTATAGAAGCAAAACTTGGAAAATCTATTTTTCAATTTTGTCAGCAAACGAAGAAGTGACGCCGTTATGTTTCAGAATTGTTGAACTTTTTTTTAAGTGGTCACTACTTAATACAATTGATTGAAATCAATCACTAAAAAAAAAAAGAAAGAAAAAGAAAAGAAAGAAAGAAAAGTTGTTCAACAATTCTAAAAACATGAGGGCGTCACTTTCTCTTCGTTCCCAGATAAAATTCGAAAATGGATTTTGCAGGTTTTGTTTCTATACCCCCTTCTCACAAGGGCCCGATATGTTAATCTGCCGCTTTGAAACTAACAGAGAGAACGTTTCGCAAAAAGAAGTATTTCACAAGGTATTCTTTAATTGCACAAAAATTGAGTTCCTAAAATGTCTTTTCTTCATTGAAAACTGAGGAATATTGATTGAAAAGAGCGTAATAAGAAACAACTTCCACCCTTTTCATTGTTTTGTAGTGTAATATACGAGTGAAGTGGTGTGTTTAGAGGTGTACGAGTGTATATACAATTAAATTTAGTGAATTCGACACAATTCTAGGTTTTAGGATTATTTTCTATAACTGCAGTGTGGAGTGATTCTAACAAGGGACATCACCCAAATGTCCGGCTCCGATTTCAATGTTTTTTTTTTTCTGATAGAGGGCATGTATGCATTATATGTAATGACAGAAATTTTTACCATGGTGCGTGTTTTCTATTTTTTTTATAATTATTAAGTGTTGTGATGTTGTTATTAGAGAATACTGCAGAAGTCCCTTACTACCCTTTGTAAACGGAGTGTTAATGAAAAACAACTATGTGGATACATATAAGGTCTAGGAGGAAGTCGTATGGTGGATATGACCTTCACGGCAGCCATCTTGAAATCCGCCATTTTGAATTAAGGTCAAGATTTTAAAATGGGAATAGAGTAATATGATACATAATTTCGGATTAGAATTTAATCAGGAAAACAACGGTGAAGTTAGTTTTAAGATCCGTACATTTGGGTAAAAGTTACAGGCATATTAATTGTTCATACTTACTTTGTGCGTAAGGCCCCTACCAACGCTTCTAACCCGCGCATTAATGATAATAAGAGCATAAAATCTTCGGTAATACATATCATGCCGAGAGGGAAGTGATACGATAAGGGTAACCTTGACGGCAGCCATCTTGAAATCCGCCATTTTGAATTAAAGTAAAGTTTTGAAAAATGAAAAGCATAGCATGTAACACCTCATTTTAATAGTGGATTTCAAGATGGCTGCTGTCAAGGTCATACCCACCATAAGACTTCCCCCTAGGCCTTATATGTATCTACATGGTTGTTTTTTCATTAACACTCTGTTTACAAAGGGTAGTAAGGAACTTCTGCAGTAATCTCTAATAACCACATCAGAACTCTTAAAAATTATAAAATTATAGAAAACATGCATCAAGGCAAAAATTTCTGTCATCACAAATAATGCATACATGACCTCTATCAGGAAAAAAAAAAAAAAAATTGAAATCGGAGCCGGACATTTGGGATATGTCCCTTGTAAGTATTATTGTGTCTTAATGTGTTGCAAGAAAGTGAAAACTGCACCTAATGGCAACGAACATATTTCGGGAAGCTGCAAAAGCAAATATTGCTTTAAATGTCGTAGCATATGCTTGTAGTTTTTACTGTCTTTCATTTTCTAAGAGTAATAATATATATTTAATAGCGTGCGTGAAATAAAAATTAAGTTGTTCATTAATCCCCAGTTTGAATATAATTTCTACAAAACAAGACTCGTTATTCATTACTATGTTTAATATTATTCTTTCTATTTATTTGTTGTGTAAATTTGTTATTAAATAATCTGATAACTCAATTTTCCAGATGTTCATGAGGAAGGAATCAAATCTGTTCTTATACTTTCGTTGTTTAAAAGTACAAAGGACTAGTACCTACTTGTGTTGCTCTTGTCAATATGCTTAATAAAATATGAAATACGATATACGTTATTTTAATTGAAAAAGATAGTATCCTATTAGTTATACAACCTTTCTTCAAACAAAATGTTAAAAACAGGTAGGGAAACTAAGATTGATATACAAATATTCAGAACATATCTTGCCCCCCCCCTTCCCCACTTTTAACGTCCAATTTCCGCCACTGTATACACACACACATACAACGTACCCACACGATTCCTTCCATAGAAAATTGTAATTCAGTTAGTGCTCCTTTAGTTATTTTAAAGAAATTACGCTAAGATAACACTAGCCTGCGATGGAAAAGGTGTTTTGAAGTTAGTAAGTGATTCTTATAGATTTTGGGGTGCTGATTTCAACGAAATAATCGAAAAAGTTATATCACGTAAGGTTTTTTCACAAACGCACATCTTGCTATCAGCTTTGGCTCTTTCTCTGAACGCTGTGTAAAGAGCATATTAAACACGTTCTCGCTACATAGCAAGAAGACTACTGGCAATGTAGTTTTAAATTTACAAGGTAAACATACAGGAAACAAGTATCTTATACTACCTACTAATTAAATTTACTTTTACTAAACAAAATTCAGGTATCACTCTTTATTAAATTAAATTTTGTGAAAGTTTAATGGCAAAGAACGCCATTTCATATAGGATTGTCCGTTCTTTTTATAAGTATACTTATACTAAGGTGCTTAGCTTTGAAAGTAAATGCTGGTTGGTGTGCGGTATACACTCTTCATAGTGTCTGTGAAGTGATCTTACTTGCTCCAAGGAGTTGCTGGAATTCATCAGATTCGTTTTCTTCATTTGTAGAGAATACGGTGTATGTAGTGAACAAACATCAGCAGAACATAACAAACTTTGTTTAAAAAAGTGTGTTTCGCTTATTTTAGTATAAAACTAGATGACCAAGAGAAACTCTGGGCTCCTCACAAAGTGTGTGCAAAAGAGTTTGGAAAGCAGTGAAAGGGCAAAAAACAGTCTTTTCGGTTTGGTGTGCCTATGATCTGGATAGAACCCCGAAATCTTACCGATGACTGCTATTTTTGTTCATGCAACATACAAGGGTTCAACAAAAAATAACAAGCACATTGTTTATCCAAATCTACCTTCAGCAAGACGCCCCGTTTTGCATTGCTCAGAAGTACCTATTCCAGTCTGTCCGGAAACATTAGTAGATACCACTCAAGTTCTGAGGATGATGATGATTAGGATACAGATGAATCTGAACCTATTGCAGGAAACAACGAGCTTGAGCTGTTTTCAGAGGCAGAACTTAATGATTTAGTTAGGGATTTGGGTCTTACAAAATAATGAGCAGAGCTACAGGGTTCTCGACTGAAGGAAAAAAATCTTTTGGCACCAGGTACTTCTTTTTCTTGGTTTAGAGAAATAGATTTCATTCCTTACTTTTGTGAAGAAGAAAGTCTAGTATATTGTTACAATATCTGGATTGATGCAGAAGTTGAATATATCGTATGAGGTTAACAACTTGAGACTGTTCATCAACTCCTCGAAAAGAGCAGTGTTGCTACTTAATGGAGTCGAGACACCTCAGTTCCAGTTGCCCACTCTGTGGTTCTAAAATAAAGTTACGAAAATCTATCTGTAATCCTCACAAAACTAGGTATAATGAACATGACTAGATAATAAACGGTGATTTAAAAGTTATTTTCATGATTCTAGGACAACAGGCAAATTATACCAAAGATCCGTGCTTCCTCTGCGAATGGGATGGAAGTGATAGAACTCATCACTGGACCCAGAAAGTTTGGCCACCTCGAACATTGCTACAACCTGTAAGTGAAAATATAATACGGAAAGCTTAGTTGATGCTAGTAGAATCCTGCTTCCGCCCCTTGAAATTAAACTTGGTGTCTTGGAACAGATTGTAAAAGCTCTGTTAAAAGAGGGAGAATATTTTCGATATTTGACCGAAAATTTTCTGGAAATTGAAAGGGAGTGTATTTATTGGTCCAGACATCAGAAAACTAATGAAAAATAAGGAGTTCGGTGATGCGATGACCGTACCTGAGCAAGAGGCTTGGGATGCGTTAAAAAAAGTAATTAACAAATTTCTTGGTAACTTTAAGGGTCCTAATTTCAAACCCATTACAGAAAACATATTAGTAAAATTCAAAGATTTGGGATGCTCAATGAATTTTGCAACAGCACTTCCTTAATTCACATTTAGACTACTTCCTGGAGAATCTAGATACAGTAAGTGACGAGCAGGAAGAGCAATTCCATCAAAGAATCAAGGATATGGAGCGAAGATACCAGGGAAATTGGAACGTCAACATGCTAGCAGATTACTGTTGGATTCTGCAGAGAGACCGTCCGCAATCAGCCCACAAAACAATATGCCAAAGAAGGAGTTTTCACGCAAAAGGAAACATGAGGACCTGTAAACACATTTGACCGAGTTTAGTCATTAAGTATGTTTATAAAATATGAACATAAAAGCCGTTTTCCCTTGCAGCTATGACTCTCTTTTATACAGAAACCTTACGTGATACAGAAATATGAATGTTATTTTTAGAATTAGCGTACCAAGGTACATAAAGATCACTAATTATATTTTAAACACTTTTTAGTGACCTTAATTTTGCAGATTAGTGAATTTATTATCACAATACTAAGTTAAAGTGCATAACTGTCTAAAATGTTTTTGTTTTTAAAAGCAGGCAGAATGATTTCATACAAATATGGTAGATATAGCAATAAGCTATTTTTAGTTCTTTTTACGTAGCATTATAACTGATTATTTTTATTTTCTTAGAAAAGCAAGAAGATTAACTATATCAAAGACATATGGTCGGATAAAGTAGGAGTTGTTTCCCTTCATGTATATCAGAATGTAATACCCGCAGAAGCATACACTAGAGAAGCTGCAATGATCGATGCAATTGGTATGTACCTTCGCTTTACATATTAGTGTTTATTTATTTATTTTTATTTTAGCTAAATCAGGTGTGACGGAATCAGGTCGAAAGTAAGCGAAAACATTGATGTTTTTTCGAATTTTTTGTAGAGTATTTCTTAAAGAAAGCATTTACAATTAAGAGAAATAAAAAATAAACATTTATTTATTTATTACATAATGCCAGCGTGAAGGAATAAATGCTTCGGAGGTTGCAACTGTAAGATTAGAACATCATTGGCCCTCGTGTACTTATTTCTTGTGAGTGCGAGTACGTGAATTAGGAGTACTAAACTGTAAGTGGAAATCATTTGTTCTGCAGGCTGTATACAAAAATAATTTAATTCATTCAACGGTTTTAAATGATGCTTCTTGGTAATAATATTTACAGAGCTTTCACTGTTGAACTAAGTAAGATTTTTAAATATTGGACAACTTGACAGCCTCTGCATTCTTTAAAGTTGCTTTAATCAGGCTACTCAGAATATAATCGTGAAGTTCAGGGGTATATATATTGCTTAACTAGCATGTTCGTAACTCTAAAAGCTCTGCAGAAAAAATATTTGGGGAGCGGCCTCTGTTGTGGGGAGTGATCTGTGCTTTGAGGGTTGATCGTGCATGATTGTCTCTGCACCTGCTAATCATGTATATATATATATAACATTCTTACTCTTTCAGCTTTCGCAAATACAAATCACAGTGTTAACGAAAGTAACTTTAATGATCATCTAAAAACCAAAGTTTAGTGAAAATGTATTCGAAATGAACTATTCATATTATTTAATTTATAATTTTATGTATTTCGGACTCTCACGAGAGTGATGTATGATTTAAAACATTGTTCAGTTTTAAAATGTGAGTATATATTTCAGACATCATAACGGACCTTTTTCATTATTTGTAAGACTTGTGTTTGTGTTAAATAGTGATCGTTTTTGCTTACAAGTAACTTTATTCTTGATAAAAATATTGAATCATTTTATAATTATTTTTCAGGCCTTGTTAATTTGACGAATAGCAGGTCAGGAGAATACTACGGTGTTGCAGCTACATGGCCAAGCAAAATGAAGAGGAAATTGGGAGTTTACCTTCTGTACAAAGCAATGCTTATATTTCTAAGCGAAGGAGAAAGGCAACTTCGACCTGCTGATATAGGAATATAAGTGTTACATTTACACTGATATTATTACAGTGTGTGCCTTATCCCAGTGAAAGATTACATTGGACTGACTTTGTCTTATAAAATGCAGTTTTTCTGTGATAATATTATGTCTTTCATGTTTAGTGCATAATTTGCGAATTATTATTTATTCGCAATTTTGATAACAAAACTCTTAAAAGAGATTTTATTCTTTTTAATGATTTGAAACTTTGCAACAGAGATGGAAGGTGTAGCGTAGTTTTGAATTTTTTGTATCAACGAAGAGTAATCTCAACGTCGTACCTAGGAAGGAAATGTTAGCATTCGAGTCCTTCTCAATATACTACAGTATATATTTATAATATTTGAATTTCTAAAATCTTTAAATAGTTCTTACTATTTTTGCAGCACATTTTTGAAAAGGAGTTCCGAATACAGTCTATTTAGGTAGAATTTATACTGTGGAAATAAAGCTTTTCTTTTTAGATATATTTTAATTTTACTTTGTATATGCGTATTTTAAAATAATAAGTTGCTGTGAAATGCAGAATCATTTGATCAAAGCAAGACTAATGGTAAAAATAATTAAGACTCGATTCGGCAAGTAGTGTATACTTCCAAGGTAATTAGATGACAAATGTGGAATGTTGACCACTACGTTCTCTGATAGGTACTAATAAACAACAAAGGGATAATACCAGTATTAAACTTCTGTAATTACTGTTACGGTAGAACGTGCATTGAAATGAGTGTTTTCTGTTTTTATGTCTAATGTACCGGTAGCGTAACAATGTTTCACTAAAGGTACAGAATGGATAGTGCATTTCTTATTGGGTAACTATAAATATTAAATAAGAATATCTGTTTAGTGCGTTGGAAACTGTTACAGAATGTAAAGCTGACGGAAAGAGATATTCAAAGGTTAAAAGTTTTGTATAAGAAAATTTTATTTAGATCTTTAAAAATTAGTTCCTTCTGGAAAACGCTCTCTATTAGTCTTTAGATAACTTATCTTGATAGATAGAGTTTGAAAGAAAGGCTCCAAAAGGACAAAAATTATGTACGTTTGTTTCCTGAAATCCTACCGAGTGACAACGATGTAGAACTTCTTAAAAAGAGTGGATACTTAAAAAATGTATAGAATAGTGCAATCATCGAACATAAAATAAAAAAGTTTCTTCTTCATATGTAAATACATGCCTTGACTTGTGACTAATTTGTACTTTTTCACTTTTAGATGCTGGCGTTTTAGGCCGTTTTTTGGTGATAACACGTTATTGGTCATATACTAATAGCCAGATTTTCGGGTATATTATGTGAATAATAACTGTCTCAGAAATAAGAACAGTTAAAGTAAATGAAAAACCAAATAAATCTCCATAAAATTATTATTGTGTTTCATAACAGCTTTTCTTACGTTGATTTTATAAAGTAGGTTAATGAACTTTTAAAAAAAATCAGTTCATCTACTTAGGTTCATAACAAGCTCTTTTAATTGAAATCTTCACAGGTAAACTGACCCGATAAATATCAAAACTATACTCTCTTGGTCTTTTTCCCAAATAAAATTTTGATCGTATGTAGATAAAAGAGAATTAAATACAGTAGTGGTTTAGACTTCCGACATTCATCTATTTTTGAAGAAATAGTGGTTTAGACTTCCAAACTATGCTATGCATAAGTATAGGAAGTTTTATAGAATGACATTGTGCGCCCGTCTATCTGTCGCCAGGCATCAGAGCAAAAACTATAACAAACAGAGGAAGGATTTTTTTTATGTGGTTCCAAGGATAAGTTTCGCCTCCACCCTTATTCCTCTATTGAAACAAAAAATGGTAAATTTAACACTTCCGGTTTCAATATTTTAAGCCTATCTTCTGAAAGTAACCTTATTTTACAACGTAAAACATTATTATTATTATTATTATCTTTTTAATTTGGATGGTAGCACCTGTATTTGAATGGGATCGAGCTTCCTCGTGGCTAAGCGGTTAGGGTACGCGCCTCTTGCGGGAGCTCATGTATTTCGGATCCCACGTTAAGCTGTAGATCTACGTCTCATGTAACCTAGCTGCTGAAAGGGAC
Organism: Thermobia domestica; assembly: GCF_964235325.1. Classification (NCBI taxonomy): domain Eukaryota; kingdom Metazoa; phylum Arthropoda; class Insecta; order Zygentoma; family Lepismatidae; genus Thermobia; species Thermobia domestica. Next base: position 192,244,923 of record NC_137455.1, on the reverse strand, counting down.
GCTAAACTAAAATCAAGTCAAGTCATATTTAGTGTGAAGTATAATTTTATATCATTTTGGACTCTAATTTTTCATAAATGAAATAAAATATTAACTTACTTCATAATCATGAGTGGTGGATTTGACTGTTTATAAAAAAATAATGCAGTATACATTTCTAAAAATATTTTAGTAATATTTTGAAGAGTATAAATTTTGTTAGGCAGTTCGATTCAGACTTTTACTTAAGGAGATGAGTTTGAAAACTGGCCGGATCGAGTTTAACTAGACTCGGTAGATTCATGTCGATGTGACATACATCTGAACTGATTATACTAATATATATTTTGCGGCGGTTCCCTTTATTTAGAATAACAAAATGCTTTTCAACAGGCTTCTCTTTACATAAAATATTATGACGTATGCCTACTAGGTTATGAAAAAAAAAGGAAAAGAAAAAAGAACAAATTGCATTGCTGCTAAATGGGAGAACTGCTATTTTCTCTATCCATTAATTATTCCTGTCTGTTGTAATGGATAAGTGTATGCAGCTGTATAATACAAGAATGGGGATATGTTGAAAATCATTTGGGTTGTCGCAGAAGTTCTGATGTTTATGTTTTTTAAAGGTCATTTATTTATATAGAGAACAAAAATTAATCGTGATATTTACCCGTTTTTTTCGATAACTTTTGCCATCTTTCAGTGAGCTTCATAATTCCTTGTTAATAGAAGGACCTGCCTTTATTGGCGAAAAAACTGAAGAAGGTGCTGATTTAAACATCAGCTCAATTTAACTTTTCTGATGTCGCAAGGTCAGGCATGTATGGTGGGTATGGTAATATATCCCACCCAAGCTCCAATAATTTATGACGAGCGATCAAACTGGAGTGTAGTTTCGCACTGTCGTTATGAAACAAAACTCTTTTACGATTAACGAAGTTTGTACGTTTCTGGACGATGAATTAGTTCAAACTATCCAATTGCCGACAGTAAGTTTCGAATTAATGGTTTCGTCCCTTGGCAGGAGCTTGAAAGGGCTTAAAGATCGTGACACCTTTAAAATCCCACCACACTGAGAGCATAACATTTCTCTGATCGAAGTCTGCTTTCGATATCGTTTGGTCGTTTGAAGCGATTCATCACATCGTGACGAAACACCGTTTACACACCACATTTCTGTAAACAATCCATTTCTCATTACTCGCTTCGAAAAAGGGATTATTTTCCTCATGTTTAGTAAGCATGTTTATACGTGCCATCAAATGGATTTTGTTTTTCAGTTCATGAGGAATCCAAACATTGAGTTTGCTTATGTATCCCTGATTCTTCAGATGGTTTGAATGGTTGATATTCAATGTTTTTACAGTCTCTCGTGTCATGTAGTGTGGGTTTGACTCAATGTATGCCTTTATTTGGTTATCATCAACCTCGGTAGTCCTTGATTGAGGAGCTTCGTTGAGTTCCAAATTACCAGCGCGGAATTTTGTGAATAATCTTTGGCACTGAAGTTCTTGTAGAGCAATGTCACCGTAAACTTTAAGCATCTTTTCAAAAGCCTGATTCGCTTTCTTCACTAGACGGAAGTTAACAACATATGGCGAAAATACAATATGGAAATGAAATTAAATCTTTAAGTTTTACATCCCACGGTTATGCCGGTTAGGCTAAAGGAGGCGGTGATGATGAGAGAGAAGTGAAATGGTGGAATGAAGAAAGTGGGAGGAAACGGGAGAACCCACGAGCACGGTGTTTGTCCACCACAAAGTCCACACGGCGCGAGCTGGGATCGAACCAGGGACCCCACGCACCGGAGGTGAACGCTCTACCACTGAGCCACCGCGCCCCCAAAATACAATATGGTAGTTTGGTCTTACGTCTTCAACTTATAAAATCTGCAAAACTTATAATTTTTAACCCCTTAAGAATGAAGCTATAATTGTCAGCTGTCAAATTACATAACAGTAACATAGATGCGAATGGACCAGTCCTTCCAAAAATGAGTCACGACTTTTCCGCCAGCTAATATTTATTTTTTGTGGAACATCGTAGTTTCCAATTCCCCTTCCCATTTTTCTTCACATTTCAATGGTGTGGCACTGAAATCACAATGGAAATGTTATGATACGCTTGAGTATATTTTCAAGTAAGCTTATACAACGATTGTCATCAACCTCTCGTGATTCTTATGAAGATAATACAAAAGACGGATTGTTTGAATTAACTCATCACTTCTCTCTTAAGTCTCAAATGATAGTGGCCAGTGATGTTTTCGGTACATGTTTTCGTAGTTAATCTCATCAAATATCTTTTAATAATACATTTCCTCGTAAACTATGCAATATGTTTATGTCATCGTAGTTGGATAGCAAGCGTGAATTACGTTGACTTAATAAATTACTCTGTAATAGTCAAATTATGAAACATATCAGAAGTTGTTCTCACTTACCGACATACTGGCGTCTGACATCCCAACTTGTTCTATCATCTAACCCGGTTTCTAGACGCTAACAACGTACTATTGTAATAACACAGTTATTCGTTGAAGATAAGGCTACAAGTGCAAATCCACTTCAATAGTTTTATGACCAGGTTCAGCTGTCACCCATCCATGAGGAAGTGTGTGGAGTGATGTGTAAATTTTTAATTTTTTTTTATAATATAATATTCTTTGTTGGTCTGTGTATCTGTTCAGCAACTAGGCAATGTAAGAACAATGTAGTACAATGGAAAACTATTGTTGTTTGCTATATGTTATTGTGTTAGAATATATGTGTAACTCTTTGACAGGTTGAAAATATTATACAGTTGTTTTCCAAATTGTCGAATACTTTTAGGATAACAGTTTTATACCAAAACTTTTTTTTATTGATCTCATCTTTTAAATGTTATTTTTAAATATATATTTAATTACCTATGATAAATTGTATTAGTGTGTTGGCACTGCAAAATATGAGAGAGAAATAAATATATGATTTTATTTTCATTTTCTTGTTTCGTTTTTAAATATCTGTCTATCTATCTGTTATCTGTTTAGAACCTCATTACTTTTTTAATGGATTTAATATAATAGGGACATATGTACAGTAGCGACAATATGTATTTTGACAAACACATTTTCATGAGAATATAAACTTTATTAAACAAAATGCTTCACAATTGTAATGTGACTTGAGTAACAGCACTAAATATGCTATTATCACAAACTAAGGAACATTTTCTTCCATAACTGGTAAAATAACAGGCATTTGTACAAAACTGCTTGGTTGCGTAACCTCTTGCCTTAATTACTGCCGCACAGCGTGAAGGCATGGAGTCAACGAGAACAGCCAAGTGGCTCAGGGGCATTTTCCCCCATACTTCGATCAAATAGTGCAATAATTGATCCCGACTGGAAAATTTTCGTTGCCTCAGCCTTCGGTCTACTTCTTCCCGCATATACTTGATCGGATTTAGATCTGGGCTTTGGCTAGGCCACGTAATCATCCTCACTAACTGTTTTTCAAAAAGTTTCTGACTGAACAGAGGTCATTGTCCTGCTGAAAAGTCCAGTTGCGTCCATTTTATCTTTAGAATGGGGCAACATATGCATTTTCAGGATATCACAATATTGGAAACGATCCAAGCATCAACGGATCAACATCCGAAAGGGAGAAGCATCCCTACACATGACGTGTCCGCCGCTATGCTTAACAGTGTGCACTTGATACCGAACATCGTTTCTTGCATTGATTGGTCGTCGAACATACCGTATCTAATCTCATCGGAAGGAAATATATTGAACTTATTTCAGGCTTTCCAATGCTCCTATATTTCCTATTTTTCTTATATATTCGCGTCTCTTCCTATAAACTCCTATATCTTTGTGCCATTGCTATTTCCACTTGTGAAAATAAGGATTTTTAGCTTCATAGGACTAAGTTGTCATACTCAAAATCGCATGGACTTCGCCCCTATTTACGTGAAAAATTATTGTACGATGTTAAAACTTCTGGTAACTTCTTTAGTCTTGTTGTAGATGAAACAACAAACGCAGCAACTGATAAACAGTTTGATATTCACATTCGATATTTTTCTTCTTCAACCAATTGTATTGTCACTCATTACTTGGACAGTGCATTTTGGAGCACGGTACATCTTCAGATCTTTTTCAAGCTATTGCGAAAACTATTAACCTATCTAAACTGCCTCATGACAGGTTCCTCATGCTGGAAAGTGATGGATCTAATGTGAACGTGTCTCTTCGGCGAATGTTAAATGATTGGTGCCAAGATCAAGGAGTACCAAAGCTTCTGGATATTGGTTCTTGTACTTTGCACACAGTTTCTAATGCATTTCATGACGGAGTAAAATCATTGTCGTGCGATACTGAAGATTTTTGTGTGGGTGTATTTCAGTGGTTCAGAATGTCTGCGGCTCTTCTCCAGTCAGTATTGGATTTAGAAAGCCATTTCTTTCTGTGTCATGTTCCGAGCCGATGCTTAACTTTATCTCCTGTGTGCAAACGCATTGCGGAACAACTTCCAGGGCTACGTAAGTATTTTCTGGAAAATCTGCCAGCACAGATAAAGCATGTTATGAAAATAATAGTTACAGAAGGATTAAACAATTTCTGAGAGACGTGTACTTGCAAACACTGATTTTCTGATGCAGACCCTTTTTAAACTTTCCTTATGGTCGTTGCTTAGTACTGGTGAGCTACGTACGAAAACACTATGAAACTCATATAAAATTTTGTAACGAGATAACTACCCATTTAAATATATTTAGAGTAGAATGTATGTTCATATAACAATAGATGTAATTGCCATGTGATTTTTTTTATTTCTAGCTATTGAATAATTGAAATGTTCCTTTTTCACAGCTTCACACACAAACATCAAAATAAGAGAAAAAGCGCATATCGACCTGTGGAGAAAAGTACATAGTTTCAGAACAAGGACTGTTCAAAATCGCAAAGAAGCCAAATTTCAAGAGGACCTAGTTTGAATTCGAGAAACTATGGATGGTGGTCCTTATCACCATAAAGGAAGCCACGCATACGCAATCCAAAAATGTATATTTCATTAATGTTCAATGGGTGTACAGAGTATTCTCTGCAGGGTGAAATTCCAAACATGCCATCAACTGAATTTTGAGATATGCTCTGACTTTATGATTGGTCCAAAGTAGACAAACAATAAGCCATAACAGCAATGAACACAGAATCCTTTGGCGGGATGTCGGAAGTGTTAAGGACCATCAGCAGCACGGTCTCTCGTACTCGGGAAAACACATGCTGCGATGTTTTATTTCACGCTTATTAGGGAAGAAAACGTTAGATATAACGTGATGAAATACACGTTACTCCGAACACAAAAATACATGGAGTCGTCGCTTCCTAACACTTCCGACTTCTCTCCGAAGCATTGGGTGTCCATTGTTGTTCAATCTTACCTCCTGCCTACTTTGGACCCTCCTTGAAATCAGAATATATCTGAAGACTCTATTGAGAGCATATCTGAGAATTACATCTTGTGGGGAATACCCTGTACACCTATTGAAAATGGATGAAATATGAACTTTTGGATTGAGTATGCGTGACTTCCTTTACGCTGATAAGGACCACCATCCACAGCTTCTGGAATTGGAACTAGGGCATCTGAAAATTTTGCTTTTTCGCGATTTTGGACAACCATAACTCTGAAACTATGCACTTTTCGCCATAGGTCCATATGAACTTTTTCTGTTATTTTGATGTGAGGAATCACCTTCTACAGTTTGTCGGTATATTTCATTAACACCCTGTATATATGTATATTCATTAGCATTGGAAAGCCTGTTATTTTCATTGCTCCATGACACACGCGACCACTGTTCAGCTATCCAGTCTTTATGCACTTTGGCAAACTCAAGTCGGGCTTCCCTATTCTTTGCAGATATTAATGGCTTTGTGCTTGGGCGTCAGCCATGAAGATTCGACTATCTAAGGATCAGTTTAACGGCATTGTTTTAGATGTCGACGTTGTGAAGTTCACGCACTGTGCTGTTGATATCAATAGCAGTCCTTTTCAGGTCGGTCTTTGACATGTTCCGTATGAGATTTTTGGTCCGGAGCGTGATTTTACTGGGTCTATCAGTACTTTGTTATCTGTAGTCCCTGTTGACCGTTGTTTGTTATTCCAATTATCTACAATTTGTCTGGATAGACCAAACTCCTTAGTAACTTGTGGCTGAAACTTGCCATACTGTAAGAACCGATCACCACTTTTTCAACTCTCCCGGGTACTTCTTGACATTGCAATCTAAGTCAAAACAAAACAACTTCATGTAAACGAATAGCATTCGATGTAAACCATAAATGCTGATGTGAGTGATATTTTTCCCGGCGATATACTACAGTGTCAAAATACTTTTTGACCAACTGAAGTAATGATTTTAGTTTTGTACTCACCATTGTTTACCGATTCCTGACACACACGTTTATACAGACGTCTGCCACTGCATACAGAACAAAGCTGGCTGGCTGAGCAGCATATTTTTTTCACTCTCGACCCTAGCCATAGGAACTAAATACATGTTTCTGATTGGTTGCACGGGGTCAAAGTGGAACAAAACGAGCCCTCCTGGGCTTCAAACCCGTTCCTACTACTACTACTACTACTGCTTCTCCTGCTCCTCCTCCTACTACTACTTATACAAGGTGATCACAGAAACAGTCCCAGGTTTCAAATTAGTGTAAATTTAATATGCGAAGGAATATTTTGCTGAAATTTTGAACAGTGATACATAAACTCAAAAAGTTTTTGTAGCAATAATTGAAATCACAAAACTCGATGTGCGCGCCACCTGTAACGCGGGAAATATCGAGGCGGTAATCTAGCTCCAACCACACGTTGTGAAGCATATCCGGTGTGATGGAGTTGACAGCATCACTGATGCGTTCTTGAAGATCGTTCAGCGTTGCGGGTAGTGGAGGTGCATGCACTTTGTCCTTCACAAATCCCCACAGAAAGAAGTCACAAACAGTGAGGTCAGGTGATCTTGGAGGCCACTTGCAAAGAACTTGATCATTGACTCCAGAGCGCCCTATCCATCGGTTTGGGAGGTTCTCGTTTAGAAACCTGCGTACAGCACGATGCCAGTGTGGCGGCGCTCCATCTTGTTGTAGAACGAAGTCGTATATCTCTGCATTACTAAGTTGCGGAATCAACCAGTTACGTAGCAATGCTAAGTAACTTTCACCTGTAATTGTTTGTTCCTGAAAGAAGAACGGACCGTGCACCCGACGCTCTGATACTGCACAAAAAACATTGATTTTCGGTGAGTCACGTTCCACATTTACAGTTGCATGAGGATTCTGGGTTCGCCTTATCCTTACATTGTGTCTATTCACCTTTCCACTTAATTGAAATGTCGCCTCATCGCTGAAAATGATCTTCATCAGAACGTTTTCGTCGTCCATGAACTTTTGCATAGTCACACAGAACTCACGGCGCTTTACCTTGTCTTGTGGGTATAACTTCTGAACCAACTGCAGTCGGTACGGGTAACACCGCAAACGCTTGCGTAAGATCTTGCTTACTGTTGTTTGTGGCATCTGCAACTCTCTGCTTGCTTTACGTGTAGACTTCTGTGGGCTGTGTACGAAGGCTGCTCTTACGCGCTCCACAGTTTCCTCGGAGACTGGACGTCGCCCTGAATGTCCTTTTCTTTGATCACAAATGCACCCCGTCTCAATAAACGTTCTATGTCACTTCACAATGAAATTGTCGTTTGAAATCACGCTGCACTCTCACAAAACTGCTTGTTTTTGCAAATTGTAAAACGCACCAGTTTCGTTGCTGTGGGGTGAATGCCATTTTCGACGTTACTGCCCTCTAGCTGCCCTGGTCAGAACTAGGATTCTGAAAAGATAGATGGGAAAATACTTTGAGTTTACTGAGCTCTGTACAAAATTTCATGTAAATATTCAGTTAAATGTTAATTATATGGCACTTTAAAATCAGGTACTGTTTCTGTGCTCACCCTGTACTATGGATTCGTAAAGCAAAACTGCAGGCGTATCGTAAGTAAGTCACTTTTTGAGTATTATTTTTATCTTATATTAATAAAAAAAAGTGTTATGAAATTTTTTAAAAAAAATATATATAAAACCTTCCCTTGGGCCGGGTTTGAACCTACGCCAAAAGCGATTATGATTACTAGCCTGTTGTGCTAGCACGCTCGGATACGAGAACCAACAATAGCCACCCTTTGATTTCTGTTATATGTATGCTACGTGTCGAGAAACGGATAACATCAACCAATTAACACAGCGTATTTAGTTCCTATGGCTAGGGTCGAGAGTGATTAAAAATATGTGGCTGAGCAGGGAAACGCACCTAGGGCTTCCTAGGGGCGAAAATGCGTTTCTCAAAATACTTATTGTCGCTACTGTATCTTGTAAGGTTGTGAGGACTCATAATATGAACAAATAATATAACATCCTAATTTGAGCAGAACATAACTCCAAGTGGTCTTGATTTATTCTATATAAATCTCTTAATGCGCCACCCTTACAATTCACCATCATTGCGCTTTCCATACAAACTAGATACCCTATAAATCCAATTCTCCTGTTTTAACAGTATCGCGTACGTTTGCACACAAAGTATTTTATAATTTCAATGAAGAAAAATATTAGTTATTCGATCAACATTATTAGGATTTAGTGGTGCTATGTATTGCTTACTTTTTTTTTTTTTAATTCACAACATCGGAAATTTGTTAGTTAGTATATCATACGAAGTTCACAGTTCCTTGGGAATTTTAGAAATCATGTGTACTTGAATCAACATCTCAACTTAAAACTTGAGGGTGCAAGCTTTTGTGCCTGTCACTGGATGCATGTAATACTGTGTTTATTAGCTAGATGTAATCGTTCGCAATTTTGAACACTATACAAACATCAATGACTTCCCGTGAAATCAATGGATTATCAACATCTTACAAGTTTCTGCGAATGTCTCACTAGTTTGAACATGTGACATGGATCAACGTACACAATATTTTCTCCAAGTAGCAGATGAGGAAAAAAAATCTTAAAAGTATAAATTTTCGGCCTAGATTTCTTGTCATGAAAATATTTTGTCTTCCAAACAAATATCTTTACTCTTGTATGCAGTGGCGTATTTAGGGGTGGCTATCGGGCTCAATTGCCCCCAAAATAATTTCATTATTATTTTTTCGCGTTATACTTACAACACAAATGGTTTTTACTGGTTCTCAAGCCCCCGAATCAAGATCCTAAATACGCCACTGCTTGTATGATACCTTGTTTACTATTTGTCCTCTGTAATGTGAACAAGATGAACTGGGTATTAATAACCGGATGAATCAAACAATAACCACACGGAATGCGGTGAAACTATCATGAAAACGAAATCATCTTTAGTAGACATCAATGTTACTTTTATTTCCCTAACCCAAAATCAACTGCCATATAGTACCTTTCTCCACCGAATCCTAAATCAGAAAATGTAGCTATAAGTTTCCGCATGGCTGTGTGAATAGCGGAACATGCATTTGGTGTGGGAGACCCGGGTTAGATTCCGGCAGGAGTTCGTAGTAGGATCTCACGTTATACTGTAGGTCCCATATAGCCTCGTTGCTGTATAGGAAGCTAAGTTCAAATCCAATCCGAAATGGCTTTTTCATGGAATCGATTATAATAATCATGTAAATTGTATCTCATTCTGAGAGAAATTCGTTTTTAACAAGTTATTAAAATAGTTAGTAACTTATTAATTAGCACTTCGTTTTTAATAATTATTTCCATGTAATAACTAGTATAAGACCTACATAATATGTAATACTTTTTTAAAAAAGATAAAATAAAAGTATATTACAGTAATGACTCAAATAGCCTATTTTGATATTCAACTAGCCCCATGTTTTTTTTTTTTTTTTTTTTTTTTTTAAGATTTCATTAAATTCGTTGTACAAAAGCAGAGGAGTGATTCCTGGGAGTAGAACAAAGAAAAAAGTTCTAATAAACATATGGCGAAAACCGCGTCGTTTACGTGTTATAGGCTGCCGAAAGCGTGAGAAAACAAACTTTAGAGTTAAATATTGCTCAAACTACTGAGCGTAGACGTGATGTGGCATGGTATCATCAAAGAATTCTAACCTGCTCTATCCAAATTTGCAGTTTTCAGATTTGTGCAATGGCGGCGCAAGGGATTCCCCAAAGGACGTTAGGGATTTCCGGGCACTTTATGACGTAAATTGAGTGGATAAGAGCATGTAAAGGACGTCTCACTGTCTGCAAATAATACTAGGTGGCAGGTCAGTACTCATACAAGCAGCTTAAAAGATGGCAGATGAGATAATAATCACTGTGCGTGGTTGCATACCTCCTCAAAAAAGTACTAGTAAAGACGTTGTATAAGAATTTACTGGAAGCGTCACATCGCTACAATGTAAAAATATGTACAACACAAGCCGATAGGTAAAAGAAAATAAATTCTGATTGCCGATCTGTCATATTAATGACATCATATCGCTTTTAATGCTCTCTTACTACTGCTACTGTCGTTTAGTTTATTTGTGTTTTGTAATGTACATAGTTGTCTGTCATTCTCTGCAGCATCTTTCTGATCTCCTTCGGGGCTAAGCTTTTAGCGTACGCACCTTTGGCGTGGGAGACCCGGGTTCGATTCCCGGCGGGAGATCGTATAGTACGGATTCCACGTTAATCAGTAGGTCCCGTCCCATGTAGCCTTGCTGCTGAAAGGGACGTTAAACTGAAAATCAACTCAACTCTTCAGTAACTTTGCAAAAAACTACGGTAACTTGATATTTGTTTGGTTCTTTTGCTATCCTCTTTCATTTCTTTGTTGCATTGTGCGTGCACTGGAGTCATTGCACGTGAGTGAATGAGCTGGCTTGTTCGTTGCTTGCGGAAGAATGGGATCGACACTATGGGCAGTTAAATGAATCCTCCTTTCAGGTGTGCATACGGTGTGCATGCTCAACGCCTGTGATTACAGAGGAGATGGAGCAGTACACACGTGAGGAATTAGCAGACATTCATCTAACATAGGGGAAATCGGGGTGGTAATGGCCGTCTGGCACAAGGCTGCTCAGACAACAGCTTCCTAATCGTAGAATTCCACACCACGCAACTTTCTCCAGTGTAGAAAACTACGAGAAACAGGATTGCTGGAAGCACACAGGCCCAATACTGGCGAAACAGAACCGTACGTACTGTGGCTTTTGAGGAGGACATTCTTGCTCGAGTTCAGAGAAACCCTTCCACCAGCACACGGGTAGTAGCTGCTGAAGTTAACACCCATCATCATCAGGTATGGAACTTGCTTCACGAAAATCATATGTACTCTTTCTACATCCAAAAGGTGCATGCATTACACCATGCTGATTATCAACGTTGGCGGGAGTTCGTTCAGTGGCTACGCGAAATGCATGCTATTAAACCCCGCTTCATGTCTTATGTTCTCTTCACAGATGAAGCTACGTTTTCCTGTGATGGATTGTTCAATACTCACAACCAACATTTGTGGTCTGAGGCAAGCCCACACGGAATATCAACTCGTACCCATCAGAAACGGTGTTCTGTGAATGTGTGGGCAGGAATCGTTGATAATTATTACATCGGACCGTACCTACTACCACAACGCTTAACCCGGAGAAGTATCGCATATTTTTGGAAGAGGTTATGTCTGAACTATTAGAGACTGTGCCACTTGCTGTTAGTCGAAACATGTGGTTTATACACGACGGTGCTCCAGTACATTTCGCTGCGGGGGTGCGAAATTTTCTCAACGCCTCCTTTCGGAACAAACGAATCGGCAGAGAAGGAACGGTATCTTGGCCACCTCGCTCACCAAACATTAACACCTTAGATTTCTTTCTCTGGGGCCATATGAAACAATTAGTCTATGCAACGCCTTTACAATCACAGAGGAGGATTTAGTTGCTCGATTTGTTGCTGCTGTTTGGAGCATTAGGAAAACACCAGTAATGTTTCAACGCGTCCACCGGTCCCTTCGCCGCCGCTGTAATCTCTGCATTGAAGTGGCGGTTCGAAATTTTGAACACCTTTCGTAGTGACAGTTGTGACAACATCCTCTTTTCATTTTAGCAAAGACTCTCCTCTGTACCTTACTCCCTATAACTCTTTCAAAATTTGTATCGCAATTTGCTACACAAAATGTAAATTGTAAAGAAAACGCTAAGTATATATATATATATATATATATATATATATATATATATATATATATATATATATATATATATATATATATATATATATATATATATATATATATATATATATATATATATATATAGGTAGTAACAAAAAGGTACGGAAAAATTTCAGGAGTGAATTCCTTATGGGTAGACAAGCAAACAAAGTTCATATGACCACATATCGGGAAATGCCAATTTTTATGAGTGAACCCCTTAAGGGGGGAAAATGCCATCCCCAAAATCCTGATGAAAAAAAAAACACAGACACTTTACCCTCCGTCGTGGTAGCATCCCACATGTTTAAAATGCATATCGGCGGAAAGCTTCGTCCTTCAGAAGGACATTGATATCAAAATTATCTTCCTAGCTAAATTAGGGACTGAGTTATTGAGATTTAAATTGAGTCACATTGAGGTGGCGACCAGAATGTGACTATTTCACACTGTCAGGCGGCTTAATGGTCGTAACTCTGTAACGATGCATTTCCTGACATATGGTCATATGAACTTTTTGCTTGTCTGCCCATAAGGAATCCACACCTAAAATTTTACCGTACCTTTTTGCAGTCTTGGGAAGTAACGTAACGCAAGTAACGCGTTACTTTTTAAGTAACGTTTCCTAGTAACGCGTTACATTTGTTCCAAAGTAACTGTAACGGTAACGCGTTACAAATTTTTAAGTACGTACCTAGTTTGCGTTACATTTCGGATGAGTAACTACAATATATGTATATTATGTATTCTTCGGAAACAAATGAAGGGTAAGGGGGAAAAAACAAGGAATGTCTATGTATGTGCTTTTTCGGATTCTTTGTCCTATCTGCTGGTGACCCTTGGTACTATTTGACTGTATATGCCATGCATACGTAGATGTAAAAATGTCCATGTAAAAAGGGGCAACGGATGTAACTAACCCTATTCTTCTTACGCCTTTTTCAATATTAAATCGCAGTTTTCTCGAAAATGCAGTTTTGTGACATTATGTTTCTTTCCTGTAAGTGAATTTCTTGGAATGGAGCAATGGAGCATGAATGATGTCAGTGACCAACAGTCAGTCACCGGCACTCAAAGAAACAGATAAGATCATAGTACCACTTGCATAAGAACTTGCCCTCTTCGCATATATGTCGACTCCCCCTTTTTAGCTTCTTTGCCTTCAGTTGTAGTTCTTTCGGAGCTCCTCTGTTCATCCTAAATGTACCACATACGTATGTATCTCTCTGCAGAAGTACCTCACTCAGATCTACGCTGTTGTAGAAATTGTCCTGATATAGATGGTAACTTTTGTCTAACAACTGCGATCCTAAGAGATCAAGTACAAGTTCTTTTATGGGTCTTGATTTTCCTACGTCAACTCTGTGGAGGGTTGACATTGAATTTGCGTGTGATAATTAATTTTTATATGTCTTTTCTACTATTCTCTGTATAGTAATTAAAACTACACCAGGGGTGCCCACAAAGGGGAGCTATGACGCAAACTGCGTCATTGAAATATTTGAGGGGGGTAAAAATCTATATAAATGTTTGAGGGGGTGCAAAAATTAATCGAAAAGATTTTTTTCATGGAAGAACATCTACGGATAGACAATTGAGGGGGGTGCGTCATGGACATGAGGGGGGGTGGGCACCACTGACTACACACATAATTTGCTTCAGAGCTCCTTCGTGGCTAAGCGGTTAGCGTACGCGCCTTTGGCGTGGTAGACGCGGGGTCGATTCCCGGCGGCAGCTCATGTGGTTCGGATTCCACGTTAATCAGTATCTCATTTAGCATCGCCGCTGAAAGGGACGTTAAACTTAAAAGCAACTCAAGGATTTGTTTAGTTTTGGATATATGACGTAAAGTAATCCTGAAAGCAAAATCAGTTTCTATAGCAAATTCGTGTTTTAATTAAATTCTCAAACACAGGTTATCACCACTCACACTTCCAGGGGGTGAATTAACCTTGAGCGAGGGTTCACCCCTTGACCCCGTCCGGCAACGGGTCTGATACTCCTCAGAAATATAAATCCGGAACAACCTGGAACCTCCTGAACTTCCTATAGTCTTCACGACTACCGAGGTCAGTAATAATAATAATAATAATAATAATAATAATAATAATAATAATAATAATAATAATAATAATAATAATAATAATAATAATCAGTAGTAGTAGTAATAGTATCATTGATAATAATTATAGACCTATTGTTTATGTAGGACACTCTAAGAGAGTATTTGAAACTACACATAGGATATGGCTCGATTTGGCTCGTTTCGACTCGACTCGACTCAAATTCGAGTCGAGTTGGAGGAAATTTTTCGAGCCGAGTTCTCGAGTCGAGCTCAAAGATGTCTGTTTGGAGTCGAGTCGAGTTTCAATGAAAACTCGCTCGAACTCGCTCGTGCCCATCCCTAATCAACAATATGTGGTACGCTGTGAACTCTTTGCCATGAAGATGAAGTTTGGCATTTGTGTGCGCAAACTACTTTCGGAATCATTGTCAGTCATATTTTCATCATTTTCACACACAATTTCCTCCTTCCATGCATCATCATCACTACTGTCTACCAGTTCTGGTATCATCGATTCGTCGCCACTGTCATCATCTACACAAAGTTCATTTATTACTTCTGAAAGTTTATCAACTGGAATCACCTCTTTCTTGCGTCGAGCAGCCATTACAAATCAACTGATTACATTACTTCAACAATGAATCAGTCTGCCTACACACACACAAAGCAAGACACTTAACGCTTACACATAAGTAACAAATTTACGAAGTGTATTATGTACGCACCAAGAATGTTATAAATAGAGGATCTGTCCATATGTATCTTCATCCTATTAAATCAATGAAGCCAAAAAAGAACCGAGCTGCGGCACGTCTGATTGGCTGCTCTCGTTTCTGCCATTGTCTGATTGGATACTTTCGTTTCCGCCATGATTGTTGGATCAAAACATTGCGATTCTATTGGGCGGAGTGGGCACAGTAGGAGTGGCGAAACTGTGACGTATGACTTCATGATTTTGTGGTAAGGGCAGATCCTCTATTTTATAAGATCCTTGGTGCGCACAACCGACGTCTGCTGTTTTGCAATGTTGCCAGGCCCAACTAAATTTACACACTCTCAAAGCGTGAAAACACGCTGACGCCAGGGAAAGGTTGGAATGTCCCCGGCGTGTTAACGTGCCGACGCGAGGGATAGTGTTAAACATATACAGTGGCGAAGCGTAATCCCACAAGTAGGGTAGGCCCGATAAACTAATGTTCCCATTTAGGTCCACCACAAAGATTTGAAGTGCAGTTCATATTTTCGTCTGTATGGGATTTGCAGGGGGATGAGGGAAATTGCCTCTTCACGTGCTGTTTTCATTTCCTGCACATTTGAAAATGGAGGGAGAGGAAAAGAAAGTATTCTTACTGTTAGCAGGCAAATTTCTTGGATACGCGTTTGTTACTTGCATCTCCCAGTTTAGAGTAAGTACAATACTGCATTTAATTAATGCATCACATGATAATGACTTTACTGGAAATACTAATGCTCAGAAGAAACTTCATTTGAATCCACGCAAGGTGCCTTCCATTTCAATTCAGGCAGAGCATGTACCATCACCATCTCAGATATTGTTGAAACTTTTTTTATAGCAACTAGACATGTTTTTAAGAGACCCATATTTTTTTGTTTTGTCGAAAAAAATTTTCCCGCCAAGTAATGGGCCATCAAAGACGGGGAGTACAATTTATGAATTGTAGAAGACATGGAAAATGGTCAATTTCGGAGCCTCACCATTCGGCTATGGAGACAGATAGAGTTAAAATTCTTGTTGCGGTATGTACATAGGGATATAAATAAACTATATTTTATTATAGTTTGGTTTGCGCATGCGTATCTTTTTGTACATAAATTAACAAATGAACGTCAATTTATCTGAAAAGTCGAAGTTTGCGAATTTTTTTCGAGCACTTCCGGTTCGAATTTTAAAATTCTGTTTTCACGGTTGGTAAGACCTAGTTACCCGCTTTCCGAAAAAAATTTGTATCGCTTCTGGGGTCAACCGTTTTGTCGCAAAAAATTCGAGAAATTGTAAAATTTTCAAAAATCGCCATTTTTGGGCGCCATTTTCTCGAAAACACCATTTTTTAAAATTCTGAAATTTTGTCAGATGGTTCAACTTTACCTGAATAATAAACACACCAAATATCATTCTCGACCAATGCTTCATGGATTAACTGCAGCCTTTTAAAGTTAGCGAAGTTTCGCTAATTTTGATGTCACAGTTAGCAACACTGGGAACAATAAAAGTGCAATGATTTGGTGATGTTTGTGGTTCATATTCATTAAATGAAGAATAAATGGTTTTCTTGGCTGTTTTTTTATTATTTTGAACAAAGAGGCTCTCTGAAATAGTAAAATGAGCCCCCCCTACTCCGTTTTCTTAAACTGAAGTAATCTGAGGTGGAAATTACGATTACGGAACACACAAATTTTAAGTTTACTTGAAATGGCCATCCAATGAATTCTGATGATCTATAAAAGGCCTAAACTCTTACCTCAGTATGATTTGGAATGCTCCAGACAAAGTCTTAATTAAGTGCGATGTCATTACAGTGATCGAAAAATGACAAAAATTTTTAAAAAAAAATCGAAACGTTTTCTTACGCGTTCCAAAGAAATTTACTGAATTTTTAAACAGAACAATCCCAGCATAAAAATGGGTCACTTGTAATTTTATAGTATTCGACTAAAGTGTGTTAGTCCGCAACCTGAGAGGGAAGTGTGTGTGTCTGTGTGTGTGTGTGTATTGCGCAAATTTTAAGTTAGCTGCTACTGCGTTGCTACAAATCAAAGGTGCAACCTTATTGAAGCTGTTATGAGTGACCTATTTCCTTTAGTAGTATGATCCGTAGAAAATGACAGCTGTCTTCTTCAAGAATGTGGTGAATGTCCTGGAGTGGAAGAAATAAGTGTGGTGTCTTTAATTATTGATCCTGATGAAAATGAAAGTGGTTACGTATGCCATATGGGAGAATAATGATCTCGTTAAAAAAAAAAAAAAAAAAAAACTGTGCCACTTTCTGTTTTCGTATCGTACATTGCCGGTTTAACTGTAAGAATTGTAATTCATGACTACATCAAGAAAATCCAAAGAGAATCAATTGCTACTGAAAACCGTATAAAATTTCAAGATACAAATTCTATTTTACTTCATGTGGACTTCGTTGAAAACTGGACTGTTATTCTGCAAAGTGAAATTCAGAGTTATCACCGAAATATGAAACAATTGACAGTTTTGTTGTAATAAACAACGATAAAACACACGATTCGGCTCATGTACTCATAGTCATAGACAAGATTCTAAACATACTCGAAGAAAAGCGAAAATATATTTTATAGAAAAAGGTTTGAATACGTGAAAATAAGTGTCTACAATTTCCCAAACCGTGTCAGTGATTTCTGATGGTGCTGCATGCCACTTTAAAAATCGCTTTCAGATGTTCGAGATGCAGACAGGTCCGATAAAGCAGTGTTTTTGCAGTGAAACCGGCCATGCAAGGAAGGGTCTCTGCGACGGTAGTGGGGAAGGGGCAAAGAATGTGGCAACGCGCCATAGCCTTAGGCTAAAACAGATACACAGTATTAAAACCGCAGAAGAAAAAAATGGAATGAAATCCTTAAGTTTTACGTTCCACGGTTAGGCTAAAGGAGACGGTGATTATGAGAAATGAATGAAATGGTGGAATGCAGAACGGCACGAGCTGGAATTGAACCAGGGACCCCAAGCACCGGAAGTGAATGCTCTACCACTGAGCCACCGCGTCCCCACTAAAACCGCAGGAGAATTCGTGAGTATAGTGCAAGCCCAAACTCCGGGTATTACTCTCGTTTTGTTACCTGGAACTGAATTCGATGACTTCCGGAAGAAAAAAGGGAAAGTATGCGACCGGTAACTGGTATTCAACGAAGTTATCTTTGGCTTTCGGAAAATTGCGAAGTTTTTATGGCAGTAACGGGTCACAATGAACTAACTTCATACTTCCCCCAAAATCGAACTTTTGCAATTCAAAGTGTAGATTTAAGAAATCTGCAAAAAGGAAG
Source organism: Thermobia domestica (assembly GCF_964235325.1). NCBI lineage: Eukaryota > Metazoa > Arthropoda > Insecta > Zygentoma > Lepismatidae > Thermobia > Thermobia domestica. Next base: position 192,226,623 of record NC_137455.1, on the reverse strand, counting down.
TTTTGTTATATACATATATGTATGATAACCAGTGGTGCGTAGCAGAAATATTATGAATAAATCATGAATTACGTGAAGTTTAAGTGCTGTTTATGCTTCCACATGAACCTTCAGCAGGGTACAGGTTTCCAGAAGAGCATAAGAGAAGTGAAAATAAGTGTTTTGTGACTATCGACAATGTGCTACGCAGGGGCGGATCCAGGACGGACTTCTGGGGGGGGGGGGATTGTAATACTGCTACTTAGAGCTATTTTTAAGAGCTCCAAACTCTGGGATGGGTTTTATTTATATATAAATAAGAAAGTTTCTTCTTCTGGGGGGGGGCGGCAATCGTCCCCCTAGATCCACTCCTGGATGAGTTATGAGTGAACCACCAACATCTATTGGAGCATCTGCACAGTTACATGCTATTAGCAAAGAAGACAACAACCAAACAAATAATTGGTCCATGTAAAAAAAAAAAAAAAAAAAAAAAAAGAAAAAAAAGTGAAATTTTGTTTCCTAAGACCATTTTAAGTAAGTGAACTTGAAATTTGTGTGTTTTGTAATCGTAATTTCCATCTCAGATTACTTCAGTTTAAGAAAACGGAGGAGTAGAGGGAGGTTCATTTTACTATTTCAGAGAGCCTTTTTAATCAAAATAATAAAAAAAACAGTCAAGAAAACCATTTATTCTTCATTTAATGAATGTGAACCACAAACATAATCAAATCATTGCACTTTCATTGTCCCCAGTGTTGCTAACTGTGACATCAAAATTAGCGAAACTTCGCTAACTTTAAAAGGCTGCAGTTAATCCATGAAGCATTGGTCGAGAATGATATTTGGTGTGTTTATTATTCAGGTAAAGTTGAACCATCTGACAAAATTTCAGAATTTTAAAAAATGGTGTTTTCGAGAAAATGGCGCCCAAAAATGGCGATTTTTGAAAATTTTACAATTTCTCGAATTTTTTGCGACAAAACGGTTGGCCACAGAAGCGATACAAAATTTTTTCGGAAAGCGGGTAACTAGGTCTTACCAACCGTGAAAACAGAATTTTAAAATTCGAACCGGAAGTGCTCGAAAAAAATTCGCAAACTTCGACTTTTCAGATAAATTGACGTTCATTTGTTAATTTATGTACAAAAAGATACCCATGCGCAAACCAAACTATAATAAAATATAGTTTATTTATATCCCTATGTACATACCACAACAAGAATTATAACTCTACCTGTCTCCATAGCCGAATGGTGAGGCTCCGAAATTGACCATTTTCCATGTCTTCTACAATTCATAAATTGTACTCCCCGTCTTTGATGGCCCATTACTTGGCGGGAAATTTTTTTCCGACAAAAAAAAATATGGGTCTCTTAAAAACATGTCTAGTTGCTATAAAAAAAGTTTCAACAATATCTGAGATGGTGATGGTACAATTTTGTATTTTTTTGCCTGAGTTGAAATGGAAGGCACCGCAAGATATTTAATATTGTATTTTAAGCAGTGGCATATTTAAGGGGGTGGCTTCCGGGCTTAACACTCATCGAAATTTTATTGCAACTTCTAATTGTTTTATATATATTATAGCATTTTCATATTTCCAGGAATAAAGTTAGCAAAGCCCCCGAAACAAAATCATAAATACCCCACTGATTCTATGAAATGGAAAACAACTAAAATTACACAGAAATATTATTTTATCCTGTACGGTAGCGTTTGGTAAATTTATACATATGTTTAATGTATCAGGTTTATATTCTACAATCTATTATGGACCAGGCCCCAAGTAGAAGGAAAAAACAGCTACTCAGAATAACTCCTGAGAGTAGGCTATATAGGGCTACCTAAATTGAACAAGTTATCACTAATAGAAATACATACTTCTGCACGGAAACTTCTTACTCTACATAAGGAAATCATTTAATAACATAGTATAGAAAGATGCCTTCAACGCTAGAAGTAAACTCCCAGAGGCGAGCCGTCGCACCTTCAAGAATGCGTGCAATCCCCAGCGATAATAGCTTAGCTCCCTAAGCAGCATATCCCGTAAGCCTGTCTAGCAAGCTGGTGAGGCTCAGACAGAAGGGTCTTCAAGTGTTTCCAACCGACTTTTTTTTTTTTTTTTTTACTGAAAAAAGACATTTTGAAAGAAATAAGAAATCAAAGATAAAGAAAATATACGGTAGAAGACAGGGTAGGTCCGGCCTCAGAACCTCATAGTACGCTAAGCCACTGAACATATAATAGCTAGATATATAAGGAAAACATTAGTGCAAATTCACTATTAAACATTCAGTATTAGTTATTGAAATATAAACTTTGGTGCAAAGTAATCCCATAGGTGGGGTTACTTTGCACAACATACAACATACAAACATAACGTTTCTGTGCAATGTTTTCCCTTCAGTATTTATACATTTCACTTTCTACACAAAACTGCATGCAGTCTAAAAATATTAATATTAGAATGATGGTACCGGCATCAATACTTAGTATGAATTACCAATATTTGTAAAGAAAATTATGTATTTTTTGGTACCGACACAGGAACCACATTCTAATAGTTTAGCATATGTCGCGCAAAAATGCCAACTCAGAAAAAAAAACTCCACCTGAACTGATTTGCCTTGGTTATTCCTTATGTTCAAGAATATCATTCCAACCGTAATCAGTGGAAGATTTACGAGGTTTGGGACTTTCAGGCTGAAGCCCACCCAAATTGCATGATTTCTTTTTTTAAAGAATCTAATCTTAGTCATTTCTATGCGTGAAAGCTTCACTTCCCCCCAAAATTTTAGTAAGTTCTAAAAAGAAACAAAACAAAACAAAACAAAACAAACCAAAAAGCCTCTGTGAGTGAAGAAGCCACAAACTATTTTTCTGGATCTGCCACTGTTCATAATTTATTTTCCAACAAGAAAATCATTCCAGCATCTACCTAAATATGAAATTTACTTAAAATTAGAAGGTAGGAGGTACCAGCAATAACAATTTTCTAAGAGGTTATTTTAACCGGTGCAAAGTAACCTCGATTAGAGGCTGAAATCACCTTCTCGCAGTTTTACTTTTTTTGTTTTTAAATGACTTTAAAACGTTTCACATTTCAATTTCAACTATTGCATCAAAGTCCTATTATACACAGTAGTATTCTACGAAACTGACTCAACTTTGACGGAAATTCTTGTACGTGATATCTTTCAAATTTTGGCGGCCTTTATAGTCATTGCTTTCCATACCTCTACAACAAAGCCCCCGGGTAATTGGAATTGATGTTAACCCCCAAAATTATAGCCAATATAGATAGATGATCTATCTTATGGTGTCCGTTGAAACATTCTCTTTACATTTCATGGTTTTACCGACATAGGACTGTCAAACTCTTCATATTGTGTGCAAAGTAACCCCTGATGTGCAAAGTAACCCTATGGTATCTTATCGTTTAACTTTTATTTTGCATATCTTGACTGTGTCGAATAAATCAAATAATAATGCAATTTTGCGTTGCATTGACGTGAACCGTTACGGAATAATAACCAAGTCCTCTATTCTGTAGTTGAAATTCCTGTTGGATTGGTAATAGAAAAAATATATGAATTTTGCAAGTGAAGGACGTCTGTTAACATTTCCTGTGCTATTCTGCTGTAGAAAAAAGAAGTTGACGTGATAGACAATTGCAGTGGGATACTGTGCTCATGTGGCAAAAATTAAATGACATCGATGTCAATTGGAATGTAAAGATACTTTTCTTATAATTTTGTTCGTGTAATATAAGAACACTATAAAATGGACTCTGGAGATTGTATTGACAAACTTGACATTTCATTTCCTAAATATGGATGGAAGGTTAAGCTAAATCACACATATCCAGAAAGAAGAAACCAGGCAGTAGCCCCGAAGTGGCATCAGATTCCTCCGTTCATTCCTATGGGCACTAGGTAAAATTTAGTGTTATTGCCGATTACTTTGAAGTGAAAACAGTAATTCAAAATAACGTACAGATTGACAGTACTCCGTTAATTTTTTAAAATGCACGTCAAGTTTTGGAACACCACTCGGAAAAATCTGAAATTCACCAATTTCCTTTTTTTATTCAAAAGATTTGCAATGGACATGATATGATCGTATTTAACGTAGATAAAATTCAGTAACCGGAAGGTTACTTTTCCAAATTGTTGAAAAGTTACATCTCTTTTACAGTTTGCGCATAAGAGGTTATTTTGAAATTACCGGCGTCCGGATGTATGGAATAAAAACTACAGTGGGAAAAGACAAACCAGCCTAAACTAGGTGGCCACTAAAAAGCACGAATGCTTTCTAACCGATTCAGGGCAGGTCGAATCATATGGCCCTGAGCGATAGCGCGGGTGGCGTTCGACAGGAGCAGGCGCGGCAACGACGATAGGTATACGCATAAGCGAGGGCAGTAAGAACAAGCGGGTTTTGACAATGGTCCGAATTTCATTAGCATTTGTCATGGTTTCACACTCACTTGTAAACAAAATACAGGTCCTGTGCAGAATGAAGAAGTAGACCACCGTTGGAAATTGGTATCTAATACAGCCATCTTTCATATGCACTTACATATTTTATCCGTCGTAAAGCACTTGTAGTGATTTTACTTTAGTGACCCTACAAGTGTAAGCCTGAGATGCAGCTGTATTGCTTTGTATTTAATAGTGTCACCTACAGAAATTCGTTCCTTATAAATATGTCTTCCCATGCAGGGTATTGAATGTTACTTTAAAGTTTTGTACAATGTGTTGTGCTAAACCTTGTCCAGAAAAAAAAAAAAAAAGTCATTTGGCGTGCCGATTAAAGATACTTCTAGAAGATAAATATAAATACCGGTTTACGTTAGTTTGGAAAAAGATACATGAAAAAAAAAAAAAAAAAGAAAAAAAATCAACTGCCGCAAATGTGCGCCCCGAAATACAAAATTTACGGAGGAATGAAGAGAATCAGACGAAATGTCAGCATGAGAGTAACAAAAAAGGTAGTAAGGTTCCTCAGTGCATGCTAATTAATGTCATGTCTGTCATGAGTTCGTGATCTGATATTAGTTAAACAGAATAGAGCATAATATGACAGTTTCAAACCCACTGTCGTGTTAACTTACCTAGAACGTGTATGCTGCAGTAATGGAGGGAGAACAGAAATGTTGAACAGGAACTAATGAAAGAGAAGTTGTGCATCTGAACTGAATGTGGCGAAACGGGGCAAAAGTTTGGGGGATATCGCATTTTATGGCATCATAAGTTCGTAAAATTACCGAAGAAATGTTTTAATAATGTTACAGTACTAAGTTCATATATAATATGTTACTAATTTCATAAGGATTGTACAAGTAATGAAAATATATCGGGATCGTACCTCTTACAAGCATAAGATAGAAATACGAAATGGAAAGTGTCATCTTTACTACGTAATATTTTATAAGAAGACATGAAGTGAAGCGCTATGTGAAGGCAGTGTACAAAGTGATCATAGAAATATCGCAAAGCTGTTCACACGCAAGACACGTATTTTTGTGACATAGAAAGTGTTTTCTTGCTATCCTCTTTTATGCGTATACCTACCTTCGCTGACGCATTTACTCCCTTCGGCCGCACTCCCTTGCTGCGCTCCTGCTCTGACACGATGAAATAACATTCGTGCTTTTTACAGTTCAGTTTTTATGCTATATGTGCATACGCTGTAGTTATATTCAGCCCTCCTTAAGTCAATCTGCATCTATTAATGCAACTTCTCTCTTAAGAAACACTTTTTAAAGCAGTAAGGGTGCTAGGTGGAGTACATATTTCATGAATTTAAGTATCCCCCTTGTGTGGCAATCTTGTACAGGAAGAAAATATTTTCGTATGGCTTTTGATGTTCCACGAACATGTATTTGGTAGGATGTTTTGTCCCCACTCCCTCTAAATCTTTATTTACATAATACTAGCAGGTTAGTACTAGTTGGAAATAGGAGGTTGATTCATGTTTTTGTTATTTCTGAATAGTGTGTAGTCTGCAAAATTTTACAACTTTTTTTTTTTTTTTTTTTTTGTATTCATGTGTTAAATATGCATCCATATTATATTACTACGCAAAAGTAGTACCTTTCAACTGTTAAGTGTTGCAGACTCTCGTAGAAATAACGAAAACAATGTTTCAATGGAATTATAATGTGATTTCCTTACCTTATTACTGTAAGGGAGGAGTTGCATTTATGGATCCAGATTGACCTTAGGAGAGCTACCTAGTAAGTATAAATACAGCGTGTGGACATCTGTAGTAAAACACGATCCAGTTTGTTGCTAAGTGGTCACTAAAAACCATGAATGCTATCTTACCGAGTCAGGGCAATAATGCAGCATTGGGGTGGTCCGTAGGGAGCACGTGCGCCAGCGACTGTGGGCATACAAAAACGAGGAAGGGGGCGAAACACTTCTCATGTCATAAAAACACATGCCTTACGTGTGGCACTTCCATGATCACTTTGTGGACTCTCTTCATATAGCACTTCACTTCATTATGTCTTCCATATGGAGTACTGGTACTACACTGTAAGGAGCATACTGTGGATTTCGTATTTTTGCCTTGTTATACATATGGAAGATAAAATTCCGATTTTAATTATTTATACAATCCTAAGTGAAATCTATTAACATATTTCATGTGCAGATTTTACAAATTTATGTCTCCCTAAAATAGAATAGTACCGAGTTCCAAAGAGGGTGATACGTTGTGGGTCACTGAACATTTTCGTTGATTTACTGTTATAAGAGAAGTATTTTCGTGTTCAATATGTTTAAAATTGAAATGTAGTATTGGTGATAAAATGTGATTAATTTCATCCTACAATATATTAATGCTTTGCTAATACTTATTCTACTTGTACTGTTGAACAAAATATTATTTTTTAAAAATTGAAACATGTAAGTGAAGTTTTAAAGTTGTATTTTATAAATGGTAATTCCATGTATACTTTCCATACACTGGCACTAGTGCAGTTCTATAAACTACGCGACTATAAATGGTTTATTGTTATTTAGAGTACGATAACTAAATGTTTTCACGTTATAGTGGAAAGATAGAATAGGTTAATCAGATGCTTCATATTAGTTACCTGGTAATGTTCCTCTTCATCTTTCCTCCAATACTTCGAGTGCCACACTTGGACATTCATTTTCAAGGGCACACAGTGGTTTAAGTCCTTTTCCAAAACGCGATCTTCATATTTTATTTTCTTATTTCAAGAGTGGTAGTTTCGATACTTGTGGTCGTCTACTTTTCCCAATTTTACTATATAACCATATATGTAGCCCCAATGCTAGTGCATTAACATAATTTACTAATAACCGTTTTTATTGTTGTTTTAGTTTTTTTTTTTTTTTTTTTTTTTTTGTGATCGATTCTTCTTAATCATAGCGGAGCCAAAATTACTTAACAGATAATTTTAATGTTTTGATTAATATAAGAAGAATCCACCGGAAAGAAAACCTACGCGACCAATGATAAAAATGTTATTAGTAAATTAAGTCAGTCCACTGATATTAGACTACATATATCATTATATATTAGGTAGACTAAACAGTAGTGGGCCTTGTGCACATGAGATGTTGTTAATGTCCCATATCTCAGGGTATGTGCGTCGCAGTGGGTCAAGCCTATCGCCATTTAACAGCTGACATTTGAAGCTACAGTGTGTCCGTAAAGTTGCGCAACCTATAGTTTAATTGGAGTGTATCTTTTGATCTAAGAATGATAAAGACCTGGAACTTGAAATAAATGTAAGCATGTTCTGTGTAGATATTTTCGAGATCATGACCAATGCTGGAACTTGTAACATTTTGTGTAGTAACGAAAGAAATTACCGTAAGTGAAAAATTAAAAATTTGCAAAATGAAGAAAATCAATATTCAGTTGCAGAAAACTGATTTCCTGCGGGTGGCTTCCTGTGTACATTTACAATATGCAACAACATTTATCCGTTGGTGCGAAAATGTGACAAAGTTGATGCAATTTTGTCATATAAAAAGGCTGTTTAATGCAAGTCCGTAATTTTTTTTTTTTATAATATAGAAACGCTTCCCCTGGCAACACTGTTGAAAATTTGCACGTAATTGATAAAATGAAATTTTATTCAAAAATTTGCGATATCGCACATTTTTGAATGAAAGTTAAAACTATTCCATTATAGTACATCTGTCAGCAGAGATGTTCCTTTAGCTTAAGTCTACTTGGAAGAAATATAGTTCTGAGAAACCCTGGTAGTTCTTTGGATCTGAGAAACTTTGGTACTTCTTTCGATCTCATCTTTAGGAATACGGTAAACACGACCAGTAGAAGTTATTGAAATCACTGTTCATATAATAGCTTGTGATGGAACCCAGAATACGTCTAACTTATTTCAATAAGAAGTGATTCTTGACACCAAGATAAGACAAAAAGTATCAACCTGGGTGAACAAATGTTTCTTTCGGAGTTATAGGCTGCCGAAAACATAAAGTCCATAGCTCCAAAACTATGGGACCTACTGTAGTTGGGTCAAGACTTCGCTTAGGAACTAGTATGTGCCCTATCCAAGTTTCAGAATCCTGCGGTTCTTCCGCAACACTTTTTATTGATATGTTCGTGAGTAATTTAGATTATATGTCCTTAGCCAAACCCTCTCTTCAAAAATTGTTGCGTGAGTACCTTAGGATTCTGAAACATGTAGTTTTGGATATTAGTTCCTAAGTGAAGTCTCGGCCCGACTACGGTATGTCCCATAGTTTTAGAACTATGGTCCTTTAAAGTTCATTTTTTCATGTTTTCGGCAGCCTATTAACTCCGAAAGGAAGCATTTATGCACCCATCTTGGTCTACACTTTGTCACCTCACAAATGTTATCGGTGTTGTTTTGAAACATCCTATGTGTACAGTATATTTACACAGACACATATTATGGGTGAGTCCGCCCCTTCCCTCTCTCTGAACTCGATCTGCACAAAACGAAATCACAAAAGAACCAAGGAAACCCGTAGATATAAGAAATGACTGTTAATGATCAATGTTGTACGATACCATGCAACCTGATAGTTTGGGCTGTGATGTCTCCTCTTCGTTGCAGAGGCATTTTCTTTCTTCAATATTTGTGAAAAAAAAAAAGTTTCGTTTATTACACTGGAACGTTAATTTCTTTGATCGACTTTTCTTTTTTCTGTGCTTTTTCGATCATCGACACAAACAATCAGTCCATTATTTCTTTTCTCAATCTCTGGCAGGGAAAAAGAGAGAGGGAGAAAACAATAAAGAAATGTTTGTCTTGATTTATCCAATGGGAATTCACATCGGACAATTCTTATCCTTGCTTCAATTCCCTTTCCCCAGCTTTACTTCTTTTCTTATTTTAACAGATCTTGATACAAGGAACAAGTGGCAGTGGAAAAAAACTATCTACAACCCCTTGCCAATAAAGCTTTCTGTCGAAGGCCAAAATAATATACACCATGATATGCAGCTATGGACTCCCGTTAGATCCAACAGTGAAATGAGTGGCGTTTTCCTCATGTTTGTTTGCTTGTTTCTCTCTATCTCTTTTTCTCTCAGTATTTGTGAGTTTGTGTGTTTGTATTTGTGAATCAGACGCACTCTGAAGTTTTGGGCGCAAGTTTGCTTACCCTTGGTTTGGTGTGAAACAATTAAACACTTGTTTCGAACTCCTGTCCTCAATTACAAAAGGACCTCTCTTCGAAGTATAAAGAGTGAAAGAGTCTTAGGATTAATCTTTTCCTTTGGCGGCATATCAAGAAGCTTGAGGTGTAGTGTGGTGGAATTGAGTGGCAAATAGAGACAATGTATTCTATTGTCAGCAAATCCTTCGTCTGTTTGAAGTTGTAGAGTGTATGTGTATGCGAAGGGGGGGGGGGGGGATATCTGCAACATTACTTAATAGTTGGTAACGTGAGGTATCAGTGTTTCATATGCTGGGTAAGTAGTTAATCAAGTAGTTGTTTGTTCCTTAAGTTGAGAGTTTGAAAAGCCCAATCGTTTTGAGAAGAGAAACTGGACTGTGGAAAAACGAAAAAAAGAACGATATTGTTTCGAGCCCATGTACCTCTATCTCTAAACAAGTGTTAAGCACTTGATTATTGTTTATTCATCTTTGTGAAGAGCTATGTTCTGAAACTCACCTTCTTCTCTGCCATTAAGGCTGGCATAATGAAGTGAACAAGATGCTTTGTCATCAAAGGGTAGAGTTCTGCCTAGGTCATAGATTTCTTTTCATCATCAATTCATAATCGTACTTCTTTACGTACCTCGTTTTCATCATAGAATAAGAGTAGAACTCCAGAAGTGAATAATAACAGTAAAATAAATAATTATATTTCGTTTACATATAGAAATAAAGGTGTATTACTTTGATCAACATTTGTCAACTGACGTTGCAGATTGTCTTTTTTCTCATGTTTTCCTTTCTTTAACAGGTATTTTCTATGGTTTCTGAATAAACTTCGTCAGCGTAGAAAACCGATCATGAATTATGTGAAGATGCCCACTGGAAAACAGATATATGGTATGGTCTTAATTATTGGTAAAACTTTGCTTATTATTGTTTAGAAAACAATTCATACATCCTATGCAGTGGAGAACATTTAACTTCGTAATATCTGCCATTGTCGTTTTTCTTATATAAAGACGGTACCAAACATGATATTGACTTTTAAAGAGTGAAAATGAGCTACTAAAGGCAAGTTCATCTATAGTACGTAAAAATGAGGTGTTGGGAAAATCAGTTGTTCATTACATGCCATTGTTTCTTGCATTTTTAATATATATACGGTACCGAATATGCTACTTATTTACCAGTAGAAGGTCATGGTTAAGATAATATGTTAGAAAATGGTTCGTATTGTAACTTACATAAGATGCCTTTTTCTGGATTTTAAAATATTTTCGAGCTTCTACGTATCTTTCAACAGGCTGTACTGTAGATTAGGGTGAGGTATATTATAGGTAGGTTAAATACATGGAAATGGAAGAAAATTTTTATCAATATTCAAAAACTATGGCAAAGTGTAGTTCGTGCGCTAATTTTAAAATATACGTGTGTATCGTAAACTGCCCTGTTGAAAGCTCGAAAATGAGGCTGAATTTCGAATCCAAAATTTACCTGTAGGAAGTTTCAATAATAACTCATGTAACATATATAATAAACTAGTATCATCAATTTTAAAAGCATAAATAGTAACATTGTTACACGATTTTCACAGCAATTTAAAAAATCCTCGTTTTACGAGACAACTTTTCTGAGCATACAAAGAGTGATATATAAAGCACATGATTTTAGCGCAAATTCACTGTCATCAAGGTGCCCACTGCAGTATCCGATTGGAGCTGTTAGAGCTAGGCAGAAATGGAAACTTAGAGGGGCGCCTCATGCACAAATTTATGTAAACATTTTGGCTTTTAAAATGACTTTTTAATTTGATCACAGTAATAAACATACACAGTTAACTACACAAACTACCGTAAATGTTGCATAGTACAGAATAATATCATAATTACAGCCAACAAAGATGTGAGTGTAGGATGTATAAATTTCCATAGTCTACCTATTCCTATACAAACAGAAGGAAGAAGTACCATTAGGTACAATTGTATGATCATATTAAATTTCACAGCATGAGTAATCATTTAAGATCTCTCGAGCTTTTTGCTATTTCGCATCCAATAAAATCGTAATCTACATAGAAATTCTGACATATTCAGTATTAAAGAGCAATAAATTTTCCAGTAGACCTTGCCCCAAAAGTGATCTTAGTTTTGATTTAATGATCTTCAGCTTAGAAAATAAACATTCACAAGTTACCGGGTTAGTTGGAAGAGCCATATCATATTTGTACACACAATATAAATTGCTATAAATGCTTTCCTTTAAAGTCAGCTCATGCAAGATTGTAAACGCACGGTGTATACAACTCTGGATTATTCAGCTGATCCTGATTTTTTTTTTTTTTTTTTTTTTTTCACTCCATTCGTCTTCATTTCCAGAATCAGTTGAGCACTGAACTACCCTTCATTTGTTCACTAGTAGAAGTACCTTCAGATTCTGGAAGTAATCTTTGAAATAAGCAACAAATTATTTGAGTTTGAGTGATAGGGTTGCTTTACACACGCCTGTATTTTCTGCTAATTCCTTCAGGGCTCCATCTGGTAATCCATTTTTCTTTATTTATTCAAATCTCTTTGGATCCAAACAGGCACAATCTTCATTAAATGTTCACTTGGAATAAACCTGTCTTCAACACTTGTAAAAGCAGTGTCACAAATTCTGCAGAAGGTTTCTACTTGGAACTTCTTCCACATGGCTTCTTGCAAAGACGGATCTTCTTCAGAGCAGTTTTAATCAAAAAGCGTTTTTTACATCGAATAATTTTCGTTGCAAAATTCCATTCTCTGTTAAGATTTTCCAAAAATGCCCCTCTGAGTGACTTTAAAGTTGTTGCTAGTATTTGGTCCATTGTTCATTCCATAAAGTAGTCCATCTTTGGGGACAGTGACTAATTCGAAGTTAGTGTTGTAAGTTCAAATAGCTCTGTGTAAAGTGCTTCTGTTATTAGAATTTCAAATTTCAACCATTTGTCTCGTAAACTTTTTGCTCTGGTTGCTCTGCTCTTTTTTTACCACATGTGCACTTCATATAATATTTTAAATTAGAATATAAATAAATATTGGGCTATTGAGCTTTACCTTCAATACAAAATCCAAATATCCTGTCGCTGTACAAAATTTTAAACGTTAAATTTACGCACTGTTTTCGTTCTTACAATGAAGACGATGCACTGATGTAGTCAAAAGAGTGACTGTTAACTTTAACCAAAATAAACTTATAATTCCATAACTATAAATTCAACCAGACGGAATATGAAGATGTTTTTAGGTGTGTTAAACGTAATTTACGCATAATTTGGATTTTAACATTCTGAAGAAAATTTTATCAAAAAGATTTCCATTTTTACCTACACATCTATGACTCCTAAACTCAATTACATTAATAATAACACTATAAACAATAGCACACAATATTCTTGCGTTAATTAACATCTACTTTCCTACCTGAGAACAGGCAAGCGCCGCTTACGTTGAGTCTCAATGCTAACAGTATATACAGCAGTCACAAGGCCGCTTGTAATAATACTAGATCAGACAGAGTTGCTACATATCACCTAGAATATCTGACAGTGCTGGCACCCACAACGAGAAGAGCACGGCGACTTGACAGCTTATAGCCTTTAAATAATCTACGCAAACCTGCAACAACTGTTATATGATATTTATTATAAAGACAATAATGGAAATTTTAACTAAAATTGTCATGACTTCAATACAACTAAGTCTGTTTTATTGTGACAAAGGGGCACCATAAGAGGATGGGTGCAGGCGGAAATCTCCGCCCCGCCACCCTGTCCAGTCCGACACTGGCCCACTGTATAGTTACATTTAATGCGTGAGTGAAAACAATTCGTATTTTCTGTGGATTATATTCTTATGGTTATATTCTGAAATTCTCGTTGTCTTTATGTAACTATAAAATATTTCTTTTTATTGTTTCGTGATAAAGTACAGTCACAGTCTGAAGATCCTTTCAATTTTGAAACTATTTTTTAGAATCACTTCAGAGGATCGTAGTCGAATTTAATAAGCTTATTATAGAAATTTAAATGTCTAAAAGAAAGAACGAAATATAATGGAATTTGAATTATTCGTTTCACAGTGCAAGTAATATGGTTCAATATTGGAAAATACAGAAATTATTCTAGACCTGCCGAAGTAAAACTTTAAGTTTTCTGTTTCTAGAGTGGGTGTTTTATCAATGATTTCAAGAACTAATCGGCCTTTTTCTGACCGATCGATCTCTTTACTCTAATTTTCTTTCAGGTTTATTAATTAGTTTTTTCTTAACTTTATTTATTTTTTATAAATTTTCCAGAAGAGAGACACCTGAAGATTGTCAATGAATAAAAGATATAAGGAAGACAAGAATGTGTAAAATTCGCACATTCCAAAAGACGACTAATTAGTCTTTAAAATATGACAGATAATTATTTACAAATACCTGTTCTTAGGGAACATGGAAGTGAAAGAAATGTTAAAAATCTTAATTTACGTCCTTACATTCTGTAAGTAACTTTAAAAAAGAATTTTAAAAAATCAGAATCCTTTTTTTGAACATGGGAAAAAGAATGTATCCTCCTGTACAAGAGAAAGTTGTTTCGCATTCTTACATTATATTGCTTTTTGAGCAACTAATGGCGTATGGGAAATTCATGATTAACTAGCAGCGATACCAGCGCTTAACATTTGAAAAGAGGATTTCACTTTGCGTGCATGCTATGCACAGATTTTTAAGTGTGTATTTCATTCTTTTACATTACTAATATGTATGTGTATATGAGTTTAAAACAAGGTTGGGAAAGTTCACATAAAAATGATACGTGCCGCTAGTAGGTCCGTAGTAGTGAACTGGAGATTCCAGTCAATCATTGAATTTGTCTCGTTTATGAACCTTAAAATCGATGGGCAAATAACAGTTAATGTCCAATAGAAGTTTTACTAGATATGTATGTAGTTCTTTTTCTTTTCCAGGAGTACCAATTGGAGGTATTGGTGCTGGTACTATCGGAAGAGGATTCAAAGGAGAATTCTGCCGTTATCAACTGAAGCCTGGACTTTATAGCTATCATGTCGTGTCAGCTAATCAATTCATTGTTACAATTAGAGATGCATCGCAAAATACAATATACCAACAGGTGCTTTCACCATATGAGTAAGTAATTATAAAATATGTTGTGTTAGAAATTTACTACAACAGAAATTTACAACAGTGGTTGCATTAATTTGAAGTTCTGTATTGTTAATATTTATTTAACTAGCTGTGAGCATCCGTCGTTGCCGGGTATTAATTCAAAACCCGAATAAAAAGAAAGGAAGACAAATGTCTTTATTCCATTGCCCGGGTATTTATCCTCTGCTGTTATGTGAGCCCGCAGACTTGTTCTGTTACGAAAACAACAAACGAAAATAAATATCATTTCTTTCGCAAGCAGTAAATTTGTTTTTTTATTACTAACCTAAATCAATTTAATCTTCCATATCTAAAATCATTAATATATAATAAAATGACTTACTTTGCGTTGTTCAATCTGGAGGTGTTTGAAAAAGACAAATCTTATCAATATTTCTTTGGTTGTGAAAATAAATCATCGCGAAAGCCTTTGCTTTCTAATATATTACCATAGGGAAACAGGTTCGAGTTCTGTTCCTATTAAGTATTTTTTCCACTAGTCTATAAAACAGTAGTAACTCTCCAAATGATGAAAGTATGGAATTTGCAAGCAAGCAACCATGCTGTCTTACATAGGTATGTCCTCAAACCCAGTGTGACCTTGAAAAAAGATCTAAAAAGACAGAAAGTAGGGAATAATTGGAACCACTGAATATCACTTTCAGATACCAGTTACGTGAATTTCCTTTGTTCTGACGCTGACGAATATAATTATAACATGATCTTAAGAAAGACAGAACTATGTCTGATCTAGTATAACGGTTAACGTTTTGGAGTTTGAATCTATAAATCGAGGTTTGATCTCAGTTAAGCTACAATCTACTTTCTTCAAATTATACTTGTATCAAAATCATACCCTGGCTACGGAATACAAACCATTAGACAGTGGAGGGATTAATAAGTATGCATGCTATCGTTATATATCAATGAAATTGTTCCATGGTCAATCTAGTGATTTTCCTTTTTTATATCTTGTCGTGTTTGTCCCTGTGTTTTTATTTGCTTATGTGTAAAATAGAGAGAGAGAGAGAGAGAGAGCGTGTTAAAATAGTGACGGAGAGGGAGAGATAACTATGAGTGTTCCTAAATGCAAAGTAAATCCTTTTATCCTCTCTCTCACTTTCTCTTTCACTCTTCCTTCATATATATACCTGTGTGTGATAAGTAAAGAAAGAAAATTTACAATGTTATGCAGGAAATACATAATGTAATAGCATTAACTAAAATATAACAATTAATAATGCAATTGCAAGTTAAGGTGTAATTGTTAATGTATTTTGTTTAAAGACGAGATTCGCAAATACAATGTCTGTTATTAGTTTGTGATATGCAGCAGTACGTTTTACATAAGAAGAAGAAATACCGTACTTTTACATTATCTATAGTTATTTTTCAATTGGAAAGTTCTGTTTATGCATGTTGTTTTTCTGATTTCTATTTCGATTGTTCAGATAATTTTCTTTAATGGTCACTCACAAAGACAGATATATATATATATATATATATATATATATAAGTTTTTCAGAGTATTGAATTGAAAGAAAAGTTTTATCGGGATCGTGGGGATCGTGAACTTGCTGTGGACATGGTTTTGGGGATAATGTGACACTAATTGTATATCGGAAAATTTCAAGAAATGTTCTGGAAAACTGGGAAAAGTCAGGGAATCCTTTCCCGTAATTTTGATCGGGCCATCCTGTAAACTCACAATATAGTATATCGGTAATTTTCATATATTATTATTGTCGCTACATTATGTGCTCCGTTGCCACAAAGAAGGCAAGAATACGGGTACATGCTCAATGATATTTGACGAAACCTCGCTAATTAGAATATGTAGACAATACGTTTAGCAGTTTTCGCTATGTAGTCATACAGAAATGTTTAGAAATGCCCAACGAACTCTTTAATATCACTACGCACATTCCTTACAATAAGCGAACCAAAAAAACACATGCAACGTTTACTTAAATTACCACAGTTCGCTAACCTGTCAATTTATTCTTTAATATCCCACAAACCGATTACTGTATTCCAATTACAGTTACAGACCATGAACTTTTGCTAATTGCCACTAACACTTTTTACTATCTGTACCCAATTTACAAATTTAAACAATATATATCATTCCTTAAATATCAAAGTTTTGTTTGTTCTTTTTACTTAATTTCTATTTTTTCCACAAGCTAATTCTATTATAGCTCTTTGATACAGTATCCAAATTCTTCATCTTCGTACAGAAGAGGAAGAGTAAAAAAAAAAAAAAGAGAGAGAGAGAGAGAGAGAGAGAGAGAGAAATGTTAATTGTCTTTAAGGAAAGAAGTACCAATTCTTGTTTTATATGAAGAATTGTATGAAACAGTAGTAGCTTTTTCTTCTGTATGCTCTTATTAAAAGGGCAATCTTTAAAGTATTTGATTGAAAATTGAATTCTTGTAAAAACAAATACGATGAAAGTTCTTTTTCTTTCTTTTCTTAAACTAGTTTTAGTTATGTATTAGTGTTATGTGTTTGTCTTATGTATATATATATATATATATATATATATATATATATATATATATATATATATATATATATATATATATCAGGTGGTTTGAAAGTACTGAGCCTTTTGCGCTCGAAATGACTTTATTGTCCCAATTCAGGGTATATGAGTTTCAGCGGGTCAAGACTAAGATCGTTTGAGAGCTGAGAGATGAAGCTACTGAATGTGAAAAGATTGTTAAAATTTTTTAGATCGTTTGAGAGCTGAGAGATGAAGCTACTGAATGTGGAAAGATTGTTAAAATTTTTATAATCAGACGTAAAGTGCTGTGCCGTGATAAACGAATGAACTTTCTGCAGAACAGCGCTACATGTCACAGTTCTGTTTCGATAAAAGCACAAGTGCGCGCGAACCCGTGAAGAAATTTGTGATGTTCATAGGCAAGATACGTTAGCAAAGCCAAGTTTCGTCGCCTTCGTTCTGGAAATTTCGATGTCCAAGGTGCCCCTCGCAGTGGGCGGCCAGTGGAGCAAGACTGGCATATAAGCAGTCATGATATTGCCAATGATTTAAACATCCATCACCAAATAGTGTTAAACCATTTTTAGAGAGCTAACTACAATAAGAAGTTCGACGTTTGGGTGCCACATGATCTGACTAAAAATTATTTACTCAGCCGAATTTCTATCTATGAATCTATTGAAACGTAAAGAACTGGAGCTATTTCTAAAACGGCTGATTGCAATGGTGAAAGATGGATCATCTACGACAACAGTATGCAGAAAGGACTGTGGTCGAAGCGAGAAGAACCTTCACAGTCGGTGATAAATCCCACTCTGACTCCGAGGAAGGTTATGCTAGGCATTTGGTGGGATTATAATGGCATCATACATCACGAGCTGCGGTCGCTGGACAGGACGATAGTCAAACCTGTACTGTCGACATTTAACGCGAGTGCACCGATCAGTTCAAGAGAAACGGCCGGAAGTGGTCAACAGAGAGGTTGTCGTATACCACACTGATGGCATCAGACCCCATACACCTTTAACGACTCCTCAGGCTGGTAAGTTTTAATGTGTCCACCAGATAGCCCGAACCTGGCATCATCAGACTATCTTTGTTTCGGTGTCAACAGAACTCCCTGAATGATGTTAGTTTCAAAAGAGACCTATGGAAACTACGTGTCTCAATTCTTTGACCAGAAACAACATAAGTTCTATAGCGACTGGATTATGGTGTTGCCGAAAAAATGGTAGAAAATCATCGATCAAAATTATGCAAGTATAGTTTCATAAGTTAATTTCAAATAACAATCAATATCTTCTCAATTTAGGCCTCTAAAGACTCAGTACCTTTTAGACAACCTGATTTGTATATATGTATGTATATGTATATGTATTTGTATATGTATTTGTATATGTATATGTATTTGTATGTTTTTGGCAGGTGTCCTAAAGGTAAACTGAATGCTTGGAATTGGGAGTTCGATGGTAGTGACGCATTTTATTGCGGACTGTATCCACAAGCTTGGACAGAATACAATATTCCAGTCCATAAGGTTCGACTTATATGTCGACAAATTTCTCCTGTGATACCTCATAATTATAAGGTACGGGAATGTTTTGACGCTACATCAAAAAGAAAAAAAAAAAATGTTTTAATTGTGTTACTTCTATTTTGCTATGTATATTATAGAGCTGCATTGTATTTTTTGTCCAGCTTTTTAGCTTTTGTTATATTTAATTTATTTTGTCGTATCCTAAACTTTTTAAGATATATTTAAAATAGTACACGTTACATATTGTGGTAAATGTTATTTCCAATCATGCCATTTGCCCAAAGGAGACGCATAATTCGTGAAATAATGAAATAATATGTGATGATTATGTGTAAAATGGTAATGAGGGAAAAAACTGGAGAACCTCGGATAAGTACGGACATGATCATGTCCGCTACAAACTTACTTGATAGAATAAGGGATCTCTTGTACCATAGGTGAAAGCCGTACTAGTGAGCATGTAGTCCAATCTGCTATTAATGGAGAATAATGGGATATACTGGTTTGGCTACACAGTGCATACACATACGTACATTCGCACCTAAAACAATGGGAAATTCCTATTTCTGTTGCAAATCTATGTCTATTTCACTACTATATGTTGATAAATGGAGAAAACAAACGATTTTTAACACACTGGTTCCTCTATAAGTGAATATATCATTGAATTATATCATTGTATTTACTTGCTTTACCACTAACTGAAGTGAATACAATTTTCAGTCGAAGCTGTTTAATTTTTTACGCAAACTTTGAGAATATGATATAATGGAAAATTTGCCAATTTAAAGCTCTTTTTAAGATTCAAAATTCTAGTCAGGACCGTGTGAAACAAATTATAAAAGTAACCAAGAAAGTTCTGTCGGTTTTTACGGAGGCCTGTGTTCCATTGGCCCTCACGCCCTGAGTTGAATGCGAATGGAGATAAGGCGAAGATCAGGTGTTGGTGTGAGTATATTCAACATACTACTTGGTTGTAGCAGTTCAGTTACGCCGTGAACTTGCGTAAAGACAGAGTGAACATGGGACTTCCACAGAGCGTCATAAGGGCTTGTATGCTGTATGAGTTCAAACCGGGGTCAAACGCCGCTGCAGCGGGGCGGAAGATATGCTAGGCTTTTGGTGAGGGTGCCGTGATTACGCATACAGTGCAGCGGCTGTTTAACAAGCTTAAGGGAGGTGACGAAACACTTGAAGAGGCACCACGTGCCGGAAGACCAACACATGTACAAAATGAAGATGTGCAGGCAGCAATTGAGTCGAATAGTGGCCAGACATGTGAGGAACTGGGACTACAATTCAGTGTGAGTGAAGAAACCTTTCGGCAGCACCTCCATCAATTTGGGAAGTATCACAAGTTGGGTCGATGGGTCCAACATGATTTGACTCCGCTCCAGAAGGCAACACGAGCAGACATCTATGTTTCTTTGCTGTCTCGTCTGAAGAAAAAGCCATTTTTGGAAGGGTGTTGACATGTGATGGGAAGTGGGTCCTGTACGCAGCTCCACGGTGTCGTCATCATTGGTTTCCAAAACAACCGAAACCAGCACTGCACCAGAAGGAGGTCCTCCTGTGTGTTTGATGGACTGTTCACGGCATCGTGCATCGGGAACTGCTATCAGCTGGTCAGAGCATCAATGCAACTGTGTACTGTCAGCAGTTGAGCCGTGTTCAAGAAAACTAAAAACTCCGGAACCAGCACTTCTGAATCGCAAAGAGGTCCACCTGTTACAGAACAACGCTAAGCCTCACATGGCTAGGATGACCCGGGACACAATCGTACTCCTTGGATGGGAAACACTATTGCATCCACCATACTTCCTGGACATTGCACCGTCTGATTATCACCTGTTCCATTCCTTGGACAATCACCTTAGAGAACTCCAGTTTAAATCCCTAGTAAAGGTACAAAATGCACTTTTGATACCTTTTTCGCTTCACGGCCCACCAGGTTCTACCGTGATGGAATCCGTGGCCTTCCATAACGTTGGCAGAAGGTCGTCAGTGCTGATGGGGACTATTTGGTCTTCCAGGTACGTCTTAGGTGACATACTGATGTTCGAAGGTGGTGGGTAAAAAAGCGACAGAACTTTCTTGGTTACCTTGATAGTACGGTCATAGTGCTGTGAAATAAACTTTTCTTTTTTTCAAATGTAAATTGCTAGGCTGCAATTATATTATTAGTGTAGTTTTTACGAAACTGTTTCAATAGTAAAAATATTTTATTATATTCAGAACAATATAGTATCTTTGAGGGAGTGATACAGTTTCAATGCTGGAGTGCTCACCTCTGATGCAAAGGGCAATTTGCCATTATCATCCATCTGATTTAGTTTACGGGGTAACGTTAAATGGACTTAACAACCGCTAACTTTTTTAGGGTACATATGAAAAAGTTAATGGTTCTTAATCTTGACAAAAATGTACAGATTTTTGTGTGTTAAAATATAAGTTAGATATAATATTTCATTTACATTTTCATTTGCAACTACCGGGAAAGAAAAATTGGTACATTTTTTATAATTTAATCAAGGAGACTGGTGCATTGGAATTGGTTGGATTGTGTTTTAAAATAGAAACTTCGATAGTAAATGTAACTTAGTTAGCATGTAATACAGGGAGGTGAGGAAGGGACTACATGTTAATATGAAAACTCTTAAGGGTCTACTCCGACATCATCTCAAGGAAAATCAGCTTTATTGACTAGTTAAGATCGGGATGTCAAAATTTTTGTGTTTATTAAAATGTGTGTATGCGAAAAACAAAGTTTAAAGAATGCAGAGAACAAACTTCCTAAGTTGTGCAAACGAGCACAGTTTGAATATTCGTAAATTGTGCAAAAGAAAACATTTTGAATAATGTTTAACTCCTCAGTATTCTTTATTTTCTTTGTTTACAGATTTATTATCTGCACCTTTGGCCAGTACCTTTCTCTGAGTTTGTCTCTAGGAAAGAGTTTAGTTGTCCTCTATATTTGTAATTAAGGATGCACTGTAAGCTACAGTAAATACCTTATATATGATTTGGTGGTATGTCTACTTTCTTCGTATCTTTCTATTCCATATTTTCCCTACTATACAACACTACAGCATTTTGCAAACTGTCGCGGATCATTAATATGTAGCCATGTCACGTGTACATCACGTGAAGGTGTTTGGTTTATAGGACGTGATATTTTCTCAGTTAATATTGAAACCGGAAGTGATAGTAGAAATCTTAAATTTATGTTAGAGTGGAGATGGAATATATATTGTTGGGACGCTTAATTGGTTGCAGAAAACAGATTCTCGCACTCCATAGTGATAAACGGCGAAACCGGAAATGATTGATTTTTACCACTTCCGGTTTGAATATCACCACCATCAACGAACTTGATGATTAACTTTTGACCTTCTACTTCCTGGCCAAAATTAATGGTAATCCATCAGGTGGTTCTTGAGATTATTTTTTCTCCCCGACGAACAGATGGGGTAAATATATTTACAATGATGTTTTAGTAATCCAAACTTCTTAAAATGCAGAAAAAATGAAATAGGAGGCTAATAAGAAAGCAGAGGAAGTATCAGCTCATCTTTAAATTTAAAGTATTTACTTTAACTTACAGCGCCTCTTTAATTACTTACTTTAACTACATACAAACCCTAACCCCAGATCTTTTCTAGCAGTGAGTTCAGAGGAAGATACTACCCAAAGGTACCTGAAGGGAACGCGGTGGGATCGCTTACCGTTGGTGCGTGGGGTCTGTTCGATTTCATGTCATATTAGTTTTTGGTGTCCGTGGGCAAGGTACTATCCTTTCTTACTACACTCCTATTCGACCAGTTATTTTATAATCCTTCACTTTCATTAATCATGTCTCCTTTAGCCTACAGGGCATAATAGTCGGACGCAAAACTATAATTTCATTTAATTTCAGCCAGAGTTACTGAAAATTAAAATCTAAACGAAAAAATTAAGGACACTAAAAAGAGAAAATAAATATTAAGGAAAAAATAAGGATATTTTTCCTTTGTTAACTAAATAAGCTAGCTTCAGTTCAAAATTTTTCAGGATAAGTATGGGGTCAATCCACGCAAAGTGATCGAGAAAAAAGAAAGACTGCCGCTCGACCTTTTCAAAAAATCTACTTTTTTAATGAATATTTATCCTATATCAGAGTTCAAAACCACAATTAATTATTTTTTACAACATCCCATGGCGACACAACGGCTGCTGCCATTTTGCGTTTTTTCGATTTTAGGCGTTTACGTTGTTTTGAATATCTCAGCATGTATTTGTCCTACCAAATTGAAAATTGCTGGACGTCTCCAACTCGTGCATAGCTAAAACTTTGATCTCTTAACAGTTTTGCCTAAAACCACTTGAAGGGGGGGGGGGGGAACCAGGGCTTACAGTAGCAACATTTTTGGACATTGAAAACATGTTTGGGAAGAGGAAACAGGTGAGGTAGAGATCTGAATTTGTGTGTGTATATAGTCCGGGGTCATAAGTTAATACACAAATATTTACAGACTAGCTGCTCCCAAAGGCCTGGAAAAAAAATCGTAAAGCTGGGAAATTAAGCCAATTTGGCATGTTTCACTGTCCAGTATCTCCAATGGGCCTGGATGAAAAAATCTGAAATTTTGGGAATAGTTAATTCTTTAGTATATCATAACATACAATAAAGCGCATTTTGTGTTTTTGAGCAGAAGGGGATCAAAGTATTAAGTAATGACGTCATACTCTAGGAGATATTTTGTTCATAAATTCAACTGGAAATTTGTTGTGTGGAGTAAAATAAAGTAGAATGAATGGTTAATCCAGTCAAGGCTCTCAAGCTCGTTTCTTTCCTCTAGCTGTAACACTGTCCTATCACAACCACAGCAGCACCGGTGAAGAAGAATGCCGGTATCAGCAGAAAGTCAAGAAAGCCAAAATGCTTGACAAAAAAGTCCGTAAGTACTCCTTGCTCTTGCTGCTTGCTATATCAATGATATTCAATCATGTTTATTCTTGTTTTAACTGTCCACTCATGCAGGAAATTGTTGTCCTTTTGTTTGATCTACATTTCGCAGTCAGTGTTCACAACGAGTAAGTGTTCACTGACATGGGAAGGTAGATCAAACGAAAGACGATCAAACGACGTCATTACTTAATACTCTGAACCCCTTCTGCTCAAAAACACAAAATGCGCTTTATTGTATGTTATGATATACTAAAGGACCAACTATTCCCAAAATTTCAGATTTTTTTTCATCCAGGCCCATTGGAGATATTAGACAGTGAAACATGCCAAATTGGCATAATTCCCCAAAACTTTACGATTTTTTTCAGTCTTTGGGAGCAGCTACAGGTCTGTAAATTTTTGTGTATTAACTTATGACCCCGGACTACATGCACACAAATTCAGACCTCTACATCAGTTGTTTCCTCTTCCCGAACATGTTTTCAATATCTATAAATGTTGCTACTGTAGACCCTGATTTCAACCCCCCTCCAAGTGGTTTTAGGCAAAAATGTTAAGAGATCAAAGTTTTAGCTATGCACGAGTTGGAAACGTCCAGCAATTTTCAATTTGGTAGGACAAATACATGCTGAGATATTCAAAACAACGTAAACGCCTAAAATCGAAAAAACGCAAAATGGCGGCAGCCGTTGTATCGCCATGGGATGTTGTAAAAAATAATTAATTGTGGTTTTGAAGTACCCTGATAATATTATAAACATTCATGAAAAAATTAGAGTTTTTGGAGATGGTCGAGCGGCACATGTTTGATTACTTAGAATGATTGACTCTATGACTAATTTTTTGGAGTCGTGATATACTCATGATGTTCTTGGCTTCCTTAGGACACTAGTCTTCCAGTTGCTTTATTCAAGTGGACTATTGAAAACAACTCACCAGAAGAGAAGTATGTAAGCATTACTTTCGTGGTAGAAAGTGGAACCGGATGCAGAAAGGAAAAAACAGGTACATTCAAAAGAGTATTCATGTTATGTAAATTATAATGTCAATTTCTGAAATATGAGACTATTTATATCTTTATAATGTTATGAAAAAATATATTATTTATTTTACATTATTTTACAGTTTGTTTCTTCATATATACTCCTTTTTTATTTGTGAGTTATAGTATCCGAGAATTATACATAGTTGCTGTAGACATGAACGATATGACATGTAATAGTACTTGGCCAGTGGTTCAAATTGTTAATAATTGATTCGTGAATGTTGTTTGGAAGACGAGTATCTAAGAGCTGTTATATATGATCAGAATTGAGAACAAAGCATCTACAGTTTTAATACGTTAATGTACGTATCTTATGCATAGTTTGATAATAAAATTGTAATTCTTACCTTCTTGAAGTATCGTCCGCCTAAGGCTACGTGAAGTAAACTGGCATTATAGTTTAAAAATTTACACTACCCATTAGCTAAGATTACAATGGTTATTATCAAATTATGTGTAAAATGTGTACACTAACTTATGATAATTGGTTGCATATTAAAGCAGCTACACGCAAATAGGAAGAACTCAAACGTAAGATTGAACCAATTACGTATACAATAACTTTAGTTAATTTTCGAAAACCGTAAGTGAACCGTTGAGTATGATACCCTTAAAAATAGTGCTATGCGAATTGAAAATTGCGCTTCTGTGTAACTGCTTAACTTTTCGAAACATTAGTAGGAAATTCTTTCTTTTGACAAAATTGTTAGTTTTTCGGCGTTTGTTATTGGAGACGTGGCATCTGTCCCTGGTGAGAGTTCATGTAATTCCCGAATTCCATGTTGAGCTGTAAGTCGTCCCATATATCCTGGGTGCTGAAAAGATCGTTAAACGTCACCGTCTACCCGCTTAGTACAAACGTACTGGCAGTACATTAGTTACCTCCTCTTTCAATTCCTCTCTATTCGAGAAATGGTAAAATTAGTTCTATTGTTAAGCAGTTTTGTGCCAAGTACAACATCAAATTAAATAAAATTTCTGCATCCTACGGGGTATGCTTTGTAGACTAAAGGAGGCGAATGGTAAACTAACGGGAGAATCACAAGAAAACTCACAGATACAATTGACTCAGACTGTCTGGTCATACTTAGAACCATTAGAATGCTTTGTCATTGAGCCTCCATGGCTATCGGAGCACAACACCTTTTTCATTTTAATATTGTCTTGAGATAGTGAAGGAAGTTTAGGATTCGCCAAGGGTTATGACAAAGAGTTAGAAATTCAATTGCTTTGTTCTGATTTAAACTACTCGCTGAGCAAAGCAATACGTTTTTTGTAAAACATATTAACGTGTAACAGTTTTGTCAACTATCCACTTTTTTCTTCATCCGACGTCACAGGTAGTTATTAACCGCCTAAGTTGACTGAACTTTTCTGGTAGTGTATAGATAAAATATAAGGAATTTAACCTAACCAGAAGAACTGAAGAAAGGAAATAGTTGCGGATGTGATTGTGATGTAAAAACTACCAAAAAGTATACGAATATATCGAAAAGAAATACTAAAAGTAAAATATTTAAAACGATAGTTTGAGTAAGTGTTTTGCAGTTTAAGATAGGGATTACAGGTTATCGGAGATTACGAGTTATATTAAGGTCTAAAGTATCTGTGCATGCGCATGTTATAGAAGAATAATTACAAGTATCTTATAGAGTAATAATTACATATATCTTATAGAAGAATAATTATGCAACGGTTAATAGGTAAAGAAGTGTAAGGTAACATAATTATTTTTAGTTGCTGTTAATTTTGTTATAATGTGCAACTTCAATTGCAGGTGGTTCTTGGAATGAAGTATTCCAACAGACGAAATCTAATGAAAGTATATCAGGTGTCATGATGCATCACATGGTGGGTGATATGAATTGCACATACACTGTCTGTGGTAAAGTGAGGGTAAGTGGAGAGTATTTACTACTTTGTACTATTTTGATAAAAAAAATTACATAAAAAGATTATTTGGGGTGTGTTCCAACATATATTTCCACGAAAATAAAATATATGAGTTTTCCTTGTAAGTAATAATAATAATAATAATAATAATAATAATAATAATAATGCTCTAAGCTTTGAAAGAAGTACTATATCATTGGTTGGTAACTTCTTTATCATATGGGGCCGCGGTGGGTCAGTGGTAGAGCGTTCACCTCGGGTGTATGGGGTCCTTGGTTTGATTCCAGCTCGCGCCAAGTGGATGAACACTGTGTGTGTGGGTTTTCTGGGGTTCTCCCACTTCCTTCATTCCTTCATTTCATTCGTTTCTCATCACCACCGTCTCCTTTAGCCTAGCCGGCATTAAGCGTTATACGTAAAACTTAAAGATTTCATTTTTCATTTTTATCATATTTCTAATCCCAGTTTTGGAGAGAATACCCGGTACAACAGGTCTTATTGCACATCGCGGATGTATCGTACAGCGAAAATTTTTGAATTCGATTTTTCATTCGGAGTAACAACGGGCTGTGTATGAGTAAAAATATAAAAACTGAATTCAGTTTAGAGCAGTCTAGGAAAAAATTAAAATGTGTACAAAAATATGTATATCGACATTTTTTCCTTGAAATGCTTTGTTAAAATCAAAAACATCAAATAGTGACTTTATTGTGTTCTATTAGTGATTTGAAATCATCTATGTATGCTTTAGAGCTGCTGAAATGGTTTATTTCCTGATTGTATTTTAAGTCCTGATTGTATTGGATCAGTGCAACCGCGTTAATAATTAGCAAATTTGATCGTGAAATGCGCATTCAAAATCCAACGAGTAATTCTGTCCGTTGTCTTTTCTTTTTCAGTTAATAATTTGTATTCGCCAAGATAATTTTAATCACCTAATATTAGTTGCGAAATAATAGGCTTGTGTTTTGCTATAGAATTTTTTATTTTAAGTTTAAAAGTTAACGGAGGTATGTACTTTCTGTACTTTCAGGAGAATAACAAAGTTACAGAAATGCTTAATTTTAATCCAGATGGAGATGGCAAAGAGTTGTGGGATGATTTACTTGAAGACGGTGAATTGAGCTCCTCGGGAAATTCATATAAAACTAGTAAGAATATTGTTGTGCTTTATTAGATTCTTTTGCGAAAGAACTGGTTTAAGCTTATATATATATATATATAAAGCTTCTTAAAACTAAGCTAATTTCTGCATAAAATATTACAGCTATATTAAAATTTGTTTAGAATTTTGTCAATAAACTTCAGTAATCTTCTTATTACATCGTCGTTCTGATTGATATTGTTGCTATCACAATTTTGCTTTTCCATTTTATATTTCAATGCCATCTGTAAAGTGAAGACAGCATGGAAATAGAACGCAAAGAACACATTTTTTATGTGTAATCATTATTGTACTTACGAATGTTGTTCAATGTCCTTTTGTTGTAATGAGCACTAACAACGATGCAATTTTACCAATTCACAAGGAAATGGATGAATTATAAACAGGCAAATACAAAAGTTTAATATAATACTAGTAGTATATTAAAGAAGGTGCACAGTGACTCAGAAGTAGAGCATTCACCTCTGGAGTTACGGATTTCTGAGTGGATTCCAGGCCAAATGAGTTTCTGATGGACAGTCGTGTCCGGGGGGTTTTCTCGGGGCTGTTTCACCCCGCATTCTCACTCAGCCAATTATTTCCTAATCATTCATTTCCATTAGTCATTCGTCTTTAGCCTAAAGGACATGATCATGAGACTTTAATTGAAGATACCAGTTCTTTTTCTTTTCTAATTTGTCATACTGTGCTCTCAAATACATTGAATTTTCTTCTAGTCTTATCAAGATCAGTTGAGAGGAAAAATTACGTGTAAATATACATACTAGACAAAATTTTATGCTGAAGACAAGACATGTGTATTAAAATTCTCTGTAATTATGTGTGTGGACTACTGTTAATCAAGTTTGATACCAAGAAGTTTCATTCTTTGTCTAAATTCTCCATATTTGTATTTAAAATAGGATTTTTTTGTCTGATGAAAAGAGATTCATTTACCTCTTCTCTCTATCGCTGACATCGCTGACAATCTTTATGTAGAACTTGAACTTCTTTGATATTGAGTCTTAGTCTGTGCGTTACGTTAATTGTAAAAATAAACAGTTACGGAAATAGATGTCGCTGCCTGCGCTATCGCCTGCCTGTATAGTGAAGTCCTTAAATAATTGCACGAATATGGTATGGAATTTAGGATGAAAGCAAACATGATAAAATAATTAAGTTTGTTAAATGTGTACAATTAGAGCTTTTAATTAAGCATAGTTTTATTTATACTGTACAACGAGCCGAATGTTCCGGGAAACAACCAGTTTTGATAGCAACCTAAAGAGCATCATTTTATTTCTTAATCCTAGGACCAATTTCGTTTAGATATGTCTTTGTATGTATTGACACACATTTGCATTTGACCCCGTATAAGAACGTCTGGTTTTGAAACTCAGTGGGGATGATTTAATTCACAGTTCACAGCCGAAGGATTTGCTGGTACGGACTAGCACTCAGGCTTAGCAGGGCTTCCCGGAAATTTTTGAAAGTTGACCCTTATGAAATTGCTGTCTTAGGTATTTTTAAATGAAATTAGAGTATTTTTTCGTGTTTTTTTCTTTTCTTCTTATTTTGAATGAATATTATGTTATTCTTAAAAATATATATATATATATATATATATATATATATATATATATATATATATATATATATATATATATATATATATATATATACATATATATATGGAGGCGTAAGTAGGGAGGTTTTAGGGAACATCAGATTTTAGTTCTTGCCACTCCATTTTGAACGCTGACCATATGGTATAAAAGGTGTGAAAAATTTTAGGTGAAAATAAACGGAAAAGCACTTGTTCAACTTGTCATTTTAAAAAGAAACAGTCACCTTATCGAAAAAAAAAAAAATAAATAAATAAATAAATAAATAAAAAAAAAAAAACTGAAAAGGATTTTACCTCTTTCGATTCTCAGTGCCACAATACTGGAATTTTAACTTGCTTTCATCCTTGGTAAAGTCTCTGCCCAAACTTATATCCTCCCCATCCCCTACTGTCATTTAAAAAATACGAGAAATATTAGAATTTCTTTTGTTGTTGTTGTTGTTTTCTTTCTTTTTTTTTCTATTCATATTGTGTCGTACGATGATACTCATTCAATATCCTCATCATAAATATTCTACTAAAACCAGTTTTTAAAGGCACAACAAAAGAAATTGCTAAGTTCAACACTCACTTAAAAATGCATTTGTAAACTAATCAAGAACAATGAAAGTATTTTCTAATCAACATATTGAGAGTAGTCAATCCGTATAAGGAGCCAATCCAAATTATAGGGATTGACTATTCTGAATGATAATGGTAATTTGATTCTGTATGTAAATTGGATAAAATACTTTTACGTTCTTGATTAGTTTACATATGCATTTTCTGAGTGAGTGTTGAAGTTCTTAGGTTTTTGTTTTCTGTGCTTTTAAGGAGTTGTTTTAGTGGAATATCTGCGATGAAGATATTGAATAAATAACACATAAAAATCCACTGGATTTAATATTCAATGGGGAAATTCATCTGACGAAGATGCCAGCATCACATGTGGCATTGATGAAACGATTAGCATTTTTAAGAAAAATCGCGAAGGTACAAGAGAATTATTTGTTTTCTTTTCAAAAAGTAGCTTAACATGGAAGATGGGAAAATAATTACGATTGCATATAAAATAAAAGTGTATGTTGAGTGCAGCATTAGAAGCCAATCAAATACATCAAGAGTAAAATGATTTTTTTCTACTTTGCATTAGGAAAAGGTGAAGGTATAGCATGTGCAGTATGCATTAAATGCTCTGTGGCTCCAAAACATCGAGAACAAGCTACGTTTGCTCTTGTTTGGGATATGCCGAAGATTCATTTCTCGGGGAAAGGCAAGGAGTATTACAGGTATTTCATTTAATAATCTATTTAAAGAAAAGATACTCTTTTCAAGTTTTTTTTTCTTTCTTTCGTATATCTATCAAAAGAATAAAAATAAGTTGCAAAATATACAATATATATAGTCACATGTAGTCTAATAGATCAAATTATTAGGTTTCTAAAGCAGGTATTAAGGAGTTTTACAAGGTTTATTTACCAGTTTCTTCGATGTAAGGTTGTCTATTTATAATATATATGTACAACAGTCAAACATAGTATTCCACACTAGAAGAAAATAGTTAAGATAATTCTTTAAACAGCAGGTGAACGTACATATTATCTTATACAATATCTTTCTAGATGTGTATATGTGTAGGATAAAACCAAATACAGATGGACTGCACGGCATTTATATTTCGTAAAGACTCTGCAAATATAATAACAGTATTCTTTTTTCATCTAAATGATACACAGAACTCCCATATGCAAAACGTGCATACTTTGAACTACCTAAATTCAATATCCATTCTTGCTGGTAGGATTGAACATACTTCCGCTGTTTCGCATTCGTGTGGGCAAGGAAGCGATTGATGGTTACTAAGGTACTTTTTAGTACCGAGTCTTAATAACCCCATCGGCAATCGAAACCTTGGATAACACGCTCATATGCCAATTGGCCACAAAGAGGTGAAAGAAAAGCAAACTATAAAGTGATCATAATGAGTTTCATATGTACTTGTATCATTAGAAGAGAGTACGTTACTTGTTTACAATGAACTCAGATTATTTTGCAAGAAAATCTGTTTTTTTTTTTTTGTTTTTTTTTTTTTTTTTTTTTTTACGAAATTGATTGTGGAACTTTGTTCTCAATTTTTCAAGCTACCATTGAATTCCCAGCGTTTTCTTGGCATATTTCAACCCTAATAATGTGTATTGAAAAGCCTCTAAGAAATATGCGCCATATTTAGCGAAAATCGTATAAGTTGAACGAAATTTATTGTGGACAGTGATTTGTTATCACCATTATGCATATGCGAAAAAACATGCAAGTTAGGATTTAATGTACCTAGCTACATCTTTTTAACCTTCCTATTCTTGCTTGACTTCAACAGAAACAGTAGGCCTGTTCGGTAAATCTCAAGAGAAGTACTTGGAAAATTTCATAGTTGGATATATATTACGAAAGTTACTATAGAATAGGCAACAAGCACAAAAATATAGGTCATGTGAAATGCATGTTCGCTTATGCTTAAGTAGATGTATATATATATATCGGGTGTTGCAAAATAAGTGTTACAACTCTTGGGAGGTGACTCCTGCCACTGAGACAAGAAAAAAAGTTATCTTCAACTTTTTGCTATCGGACATAGTTTCAGATCTACAAGTAGCCGAAAGCGTGGGAAAATGACTTTCGGACGCCAATAATTCGGAAACTATCCAACATAAAGAGGGCGGGTAAAAAATTCACTGAAGAAGTCATACCTGTTCTATTGAATTTTGGATGTTTCACAATCCTACCGTGCACGCGCAAGGGATTCCCCAAAGGAACGTAGGGAGTCCCGGATAATTGCCAAATGAAACTTGATCTAAATGGATATGAATTGATAGGCTTTCTACCAGGTAACAATAATTCGTTTGTCTTAAGTCGATATCTGGAACAAATACAAAATGGCGGACACATTCATGCCCGTTGTGTGTGGTTGCATAATCGCCAGGTACGGATGCTGGCCAACAGTGACGTTCTGAGTATTAAGTATAGCGAATTTGTACTCAAATGCTCTATAAAGACATCTGGAGCGTCGGTAGAGCACAACAGATGAAGCAGGGTGATTCACATGTGTGGAAACACTTAACGAAAAATGCCCAGAAATGCACTCATACTCAGTAAACGTGAGCTCAAAGCGTCGGAAATGTAAGGATTAGCATCAAGAACATGAAAGCCATTGCCAATTCACCAATAATATTCCCTCAAACCGATGCAATATGATGTGCACGGTTGCATACCAATAAGGATGCAACTGAGGCCAAGTTCAAATTGTGCAATTGGACTCACAAAGAAACTGGGTAAACTAAAGGAATGTCACTAGTGGGATCGCATGATCGATATTGAAATGTGGCCAATGTGTGTGTTGATATCAACATGTAGCTGATGGACAAATGTCAACATGTCCCACTAGTGCTGGGACACCGTCTCACGTGCAAAAACTAGGAAAATAACGTACTTTCTGCTATTACATCTGGTGCACCTTTTGGTAGAACGTAACTAGAACATGATTGTATCAATGTCCCCTTTGTTTGGGACATTGTCCCACAGTCGACACACATGAAAAGAAATCTCTTAATGCATGGTTCAAATTCTGATTGAGCGTAAAAATAACAAACTTATATCATGTCTCACGTCTTCTGAGACATATGACGTACTTGAAATATAGGAAAATACCTCCAGAAATTCGTATCTTACACACAGTGCACATGCCAAGATAAAGACGAAAATGAACCGATTTGTCACATTTAACACTATAGCTGGAACACCGTACATATGGAAAATAAAACGACATGAGAAATAGTAAGAAACGTCTTAAAGCTCTGATTGTTTACAACTGTGCAGTAGGAGTAAGAAAAGAAAACATACAAGTATGTCGGGAGGCTGTACAAGAGGGCTTGCCAAACAAAGTGGGTACTCCTCAAAGTAATGAATACAGAGAAAGTGAGGCTCCTTCGAATCTCAGGGCTAGAGCGTTCGCTTTTGCTTGCGTGGTCGCAGTTTCCAATCCTACTGGGAGCCCACGGCCTCAGATTCAAGACCCGAGTAGTTACTTTTCTATTTTTCGCACGTAGGACGATGTCCCAGCAGTAGTGGGACATGCTGACATTTGTTCATTAGCTACATGTTGATAACAACACACACATTGGCCACATTTCAACATCGATCATGCGATCCCACTAGTGACATTCCTTTAGTTTATCCAATTTCTTACTGAGTCCAATTGCACCATTTGAACTTGGCCTCAGTTGTTGCATTCTTATTGGTATGCAAACGTGCACATCATATTGCATCGGTTTGAAGGAATATTATTGGTGAATTGGCAATGGCTTTCATGTTTTTACGCTAATCCTTACATTTCCGACGCTTTGAACTCACGTTTACTGAGTATGAGTGCATTTCTGGGCATTTTTCGTTGTGTTTCCACACATGTGAATCACCCTGCTTCATCTGTTATGCTCTACCGACGCTCCAGATGTCTTTATAGAGCATTTGAGTACAAATTCGCTACAATTAATACTCAGAACGTCACTGTTGGCCAGCATCCGTACCTGGCGATTATGCAACCACACACAACGGGCATGAATGTGTCCGCCATCTTGTATTTGTTCCAGATATCGACTTAAGACAAACGAATTATTGTTACCTGGTAGAAAGCCTATCAATTCATATCCATTTAGACCAAGTTTCATTTGGCAATTATCCGGGACTCCCTACGTTCCTTTGGGGAATCCCTTGCGCGTGCACGGTAGGATTGTGAAACATCCAAAATTCAATAGAACAGGTATGACTTCTTCAGTGAATTTTTTACCCGCCCTCTTTATGTTGGATAGTTTCCTAACTATTGGCGTCCGAAAGTCATTTTCCCACGCTTTCGGCACCTTGTAGATCTGAAACTATGTCCGATAGCAGAAAGTTGAAGAGAACTTTTTTTCTTGTCTCAGTGGCAGGAGTCACCTCCCAAGAGTTGTAACACTTATTTTGCAACACCCGATATATATATATATATATATATATATATATATATATATATATATATATATATATATATATATATATATATATATGTATGTATATATATATATATGTATGTATGTATATATATATATATGTATGTATGTATATATATATATATATGTTTCGTGTGTTCTATAAATGGCGCCCATGGACCACAGAGCACTATTCTACAAGTCAAAATAAAGCGAAAATGTTATATGATGAAATGTTCTCCGGGGCCTCTTTCAGCCGCTATGGGAAACCAAAATTTCATTATGTGGCAACATCGTATATTAACTTTGAACCATTAGCATTGTACTCTAAAAATCCATCAAACAGTTACATCGATTGTTAAGGTAATAAATGGTGCTAGTGTCAATGTCTATGACTATAACTGTCATTGGTAAGAATTGGTTATATATAGGTGCTCCTGTGATGGTTTGTCCCTTACTAGCATAATCTGTCAGCACCACATCATGGCAGTCCTAGAAAACACTCAGCGTCGCTTTTCCGATAGTTAGTTCTTCGTCTTTTTCGCTTGTGACGAATCTGCGTGTTTGCATTTCTTGCTTCTTTTTCTCGAGGTCATAGTGGTACACCGAGCATTCGTCCATGGTGACTAGTCATCTAGATTGGTCTGACACAGCTGCAACATTTCCGCTGCGCATCGGATTGGCGGGTATTTTGAATAGGTATGAGCAGTTGTGGAACCTAGCGGGCGGCGACCTTTGTCATGTGCAAACTGTTGTACAAGATGTTGAAAACTGATCCATAACTGATTTTCACTTTTTCCACTATCGCATCGATTGTTATGCGCTAGTCTGCGAGCACTAGTGTCTCTACTTCTCTTGCGATTCCCGGATTTTCACAGAGAGATGGCCTGCCACTTCGTTCTTCATTATTCAGATTTGTCTGACTATACTGGAGACGTGTGCGCCACGCAGCCACTGTGACATATGATGGTGCATTGTTCCCATACACTTCTACGAGTTCAGCATTTATTCTTGCAGCGTTCTTACAATTCAAATGCAGAAAACGAATTTCCACACGATACTCCACTTTATCAATAGAGTGAGTGCATCATTTTCTTTAGACTTCTCTAGCGGCGTGCAACAGTACTGTGTCGCGGGAATTTCAGTGTGTACCAGGACTACAGATATATATCTGCAAAGAAAAAAAAAAAAAGGTAAGCAACTTGATTTTTTCGAGATGATGATTAAAATTTTATCACCACCTCTTGTATATATATATATAACCATACTGTGCAGTTTCATCTTGATAGTTTCACAGTGAAAAGATTGATGAGGGTATAGTTCAGTATCAGTTTCATTTTAATGAGTGGTGTAGTTACAATACAGCATAAATTTTTAGGTTTACAAAAATAAAATTCCTTTCTCTCGATTTTCTCGAACTTCGCTGAAGGATTTACATTTCACATATATAATAATTGTGTTCAGCTCAGTGAGATCTATCGAGTGGTGTATGTCTCATTTTTTGACTTGTTTTTTTTTTTTTTTAATTTGTTAAATGTCAATATTGTAGAAGTTATCACTTTTTTTCAGTATATCGAGCATTTGTTAATAGTGGTACTATTTTTTCGTTTCTAATAAACAAGAGTTGAATGTTTTTATCACCTAAACTCCATGACTTTATAGTTCACCACAAAGAAGTTTGGCGATCGTCCGTTAGTTGTGAGATGTGTGTCAGCTGCCTCTCGTCGTTCTAGACCAGAGTTCACTACCTTTTTAAGCCAGAAATTTTCTCTATTACCTCACTTTGTTCTGCCGTCATTGAAAATTCTATTCTTCGACTGGAAATTGAATCCAAAAGCATTCCGATGTGCTTAAAATTCATGGTATAGGAATAAAGAAAAACAAAAATAAATTACTAAGAGATTACAAATATGAAAATAAAAATTCACCTTTATATTGTGACTGATTTGAGTATTTCTTGCAGATATTATACAAAGTTTTTTGGTAGAGCTGGTGGTGCTGGTCCTGCAATAGCTCTGTATGCGTTCGAAAATTGTAAAAAATGGGAACGTGAAATAGATGAGTGGCAAGACTCCGTATTAAGTGATAAGTAAGTATTGTTTAATTTTGAATTAAAACTCAAACATATACGTTTGAGAGTCATAAAATTTATTCCTGAATATAAATTTTAGCTGATTTAAAGTGGTAATTTGCATAAATTAAAGATAACAATAAATAAATGGTAATGGAAGCTGTAGGATACATGTTTGAAAATAAAA
Organism: Thermobia domestica; assembly: GCF_964235325.1. Classification (NCBI taxonomy): domain Eukaryota; kingdom Metazoa; phylum Arthropoda; class Insecta; order Zygentoma; family Lepismatidae; genus Thermobia; species Thermobia domestica. The sequence goes on along the minus strand of NC_137455.1, from coordinate 192,189,874 downwards.
TACTAGTAACTTTGTATCCATATAGAAGTTAATCTTCTTTAAATTATTTCAGTAGTCTCTGTGACTTTCTTCACTAAGTTCTTAAATTGCTAGGCTAGAACTATTGTAGATCCTCTCTTCTGAAATAGTCCTAAGATGAGGGGGATTCACTCTGGCGTAGCAGTTCAAGAGATTACTGTTATTAGCAGAGACTACAAAAATAATTTAAAGAAGAATAACTTTTTTTTTTTTTTTTTAACCAAGAAAAGACTAGTAGTATTTCATTAATTAATAAATAAATGGATTGTAATCTGTTTTACGAGTGGTTGATTGACGTATTTTATCTTCTGATTTTTTAAAGACTTCTAAACTATACTATGTATAAGTGTCGGAAGTGATATAGACCTGCTTTGTCCGTCTCTCGACAGGTATCAGAGCAAAACCGGTAAGAAGTCGGGATGGCGGTTTTTGCAATCGATTCAGTGTTCCAAGGTTAGGTTTAATCTCCTTTGTTAACTCTCTATTCAAACCAGAAGTGGTTCAAATTAGTTTTTCCGGTTTCAACGTTTATCGCCATGAAACGAAAACAGTAACATAACAAGAAGCATTTTTTTTCAAACGATTCAGCGTTCCAAGATAATGTACTATGTCTATTCTGAAAACTACCAAAACCGGAAGTGATTGACATTTGTTACTGCTTCCGGTTTCAATATTATTTTCATAGAGCAAAAACGGTAAGAGATATCGAGATGCAGTTTTTGCAATTGATTCAGCGTCCCAAGAATAGGCTCCATCTCCCCCGTTAACCCTCTGTTCAAATCGGTTAAAATAAACCATTTTCGGTTTCAACATTTATCTCTATAGAAGAAAATTGTATTAGATAGCGATAAGCGGTTTTATGCAAACGATTCAGGCTGTCAAAAGAACATACCATCACAACCCGCAACTCTCGACCAAACCAGAAGTGGAAGTGATTGAAATTTACTAGTACTTACGGTTTCAATATTAATTTCCATGGAGCAAAAAGGTAAGATATATTGAGATGCAGGTTTTCTGCAATCTATTCAGCTTCTTAATAGTAGATTGTATCTCCTTCCGTAACCATCTATTCAAACCGGAAGTGGTTCAACTTAACGATTTTCGTTTTCAACTTTCGTCATCGTAGAACAAAAACAGTAACGCATAGCGAGTAATGGATTTCTGATACGGATTCAGCGTCCGAGGAATAGATTCTATCTTTGATGTTATTAATCTATTGCAACTAGTAATACATGTACTACTTAAAATTTGAGTATTGAATTGACATAGTTTGGAAGTATATCTAGTGTCACACTGAAACGAAACTGACTTTTTCTAATTTTGTTGTTTTATGAACAGTTAATTATTTTTGTAACATAATACCGAATATCAGTTTTATTTTCGATTGAAAACATCACGTAACTTCTACCGGAAAGAAATGCCTAATAGAATCTATTAAAAAGTGGGGGAGGAGGGCATAACGTTCATAAAATCGAATTATGTTAGTTGATCATAATAAATAGAAAAAAGAACAGTTATTAGCTATCACTGTGATAAGAGATTACACCATAAAGTAGTTTCTTCCTTATTAAATTTCTTTTCCCAGTAATTTAAGGTCGAATAGTTTAATTTTGCATAAATTGTATGGTTTTATGTAGCTAAAAAATTGCGTGTTAATTTTAGGACAGCGACTGTTGTGTTTCAATCGACCAGTTCGATAATTCAGAAGTTACTGGAAAAGGGTCAATAAATATTGTTTTTATCCTTTCTATCATTTATAATTAGTAATTTTTTTATAACAAATATGTACTTTAAAAAAAATAATTCACATACACACACTCGCATAGTTTAAATAAGTGAATATGGAAAACATTTCGCCATACTGTGGAAAAGTCCAATAGTTACCATTTTACAGTAAAATTTACTGTGATATTATTTCTTATACGCAGGGACCTTCCTGATTGGTACAAAAGTGCTCTTTTCAATGAATTGTATTATATTTCCGATGGAGGATCTGTTTGGCTAGATGTAGGTGCTGAGTTTACGAACGACAAAGATCCAAGGTATGTTTAGTGTTCCGTAGAATAATATGCAAGTATTGGTGTAGATATTTTTTCTGTATGAGTATTTATCAAATGTATTGAAAATTGAAAATCTAATGAACGAATAATTGATTGGTTGATTTGTGATTACGTCCTTTGCAGCAGTGAGGCTAGATAGAACTTGACTTGTAGTTTAAAGTAGGATCTGAAGCACTGCAGTGTGTTCGATGGTTCCACCGGGAATCATACCCAGGACCTCGTGCACCAAAGAAACGTACTTTAGTCATTAAATATGTATTTCTTTGTAAGCACACCGGACCAAAATAGTTACATCCAACGGCTATCACCGCCTCTGACCTGGATACCGCCTGATTCTGTTTGGAACTGACTCCGCGAGATGTTGCAGATATGCCACATTGATGTGATTACTCGCAGATGTCCGTTTCTGCATTTCATCCGCTAATCCAAATAGTCCCATAGAGCTTAAATTGGATTGGCGACTTTGTGGGTCAGACCAAGTGTGGCAAGGTGTGCCTGAATATTCCTCAAATAACGTCCAAGTGCTTTGAGCTCTATTAACACAATATTTGCCATCTTGGAAGATTTGAGTATCCACTGCATATTCATCATGAAGATGTTGGAGAAAGGGGAATACGTGTCAATAAGAATGATTCTATTTAAATACACATGTTGATTCTTGTTCACATTCACTTGTGTGGTGGGTACAAATCAAGATACGGAAAACCTCCATACCATCACAGTACCTCATCTATCTTCCGCTATACTCACCACACACTGCGCGTAAAATATTTTATTAGGCTGTCGGTGTACTCAAGGCCTTGCATCATTGGAATACACAACTCGTCGGACAACTCTACACGTTTCCAGTCTGCTATAGTCCAGTCCCTCTGTTCTTCAGTCCATTGAAGACGTACAGCTTCATGAACTGCAGTGTGAATTGGCCCCTTTCGTGGTACTTAACTCCGGTAAGGGATCGTATTCCACTTTTAACCGATATTCTGTTTTTACCAAATACTTGAAACCTTGCATTCCTTTAAATATAATTTGCAAGGTACGGGGGTAGAAAGTAAGCTGAATGCTGTTTACCCGATGTGGTAGATCTGAGGAGTATCTCGTTCATACGGATTTTCGGTGACCTCCGTAATATAGGATTAGAGTATGCTGTTATTTTTGTAATAATTTTTCTTCCTGTTTAAGAAAATAGATTCATTGATCTTTTTATTAACCATTCTGCTTACTGAGGGGAATGTACTTGTATTTCTTAATTCTCCTCTTTTCTAATTTTGTCTTTCGTCTCACTCCGGTACATTTCTTTCGAAATTAACATGAAGTTATTCTTTTTATCTGACTTAATGTATGATGCTATTTATGATATATGATAAACAGCGTCTAGCTTATTTTCTGCTGGTTAGTTAAAGTGAGTAATTTGTATTGAAAGTACTTGAATCATAATTTAGAAGACTTTGAACAGAAAGATGGTGAGTTGTGTTTATTTTTTATTTATTGTTTAGCGTACTATTAATTTGACTTATTGTATTGTATCGCTTTCTTTAACAAGTCACGCACCTAATTTCTAAAATATTTTGTTAAGTTTTATCTGTGGCTCCAATTAGGCCAGTACATTTGCTACGAGTGACGAAAGTTAACTTCTTGCTTCAAAGTACTAATATTTTTTTTTTTTTTTTTTTTCAATCTGAAAAACACGGAGGGTAAGTTTCCAGAATTCTTTAACTTCAGAAGGTGCTCGGTGCGAGCGGTCCCGAATTCAGTTTCTGATGGGTACACTCGGTCGAAAGAGTGTAAAAACATTTTCAGTTTTCATACCACTTAAGTCTCTAAATTTCAAACTAAAGAGAAAAGCAAATAAAGTAAATGTTACATACAAAAAACATGAAATTAAAATTTCAGAATCTTTAGTAAAAAATATGTAAAGCTAACATTATAGATATCAATTATATTTAAAAATATATATAAATGTGTGATTTTATTTCAAGCTAGATGTGCATTAGGTGAGGTTCCACTGTATTTGAGGGTATTTTTGTAGCAAGTTGGTAGAGAGTCTTTGAGATTTTCGAGTTAAAAATCCTGTAAACAACACAATATATCGACTATTTTAATTACAGATCTGAGTATGGAAGATTTGCGTATTTGGAAGCTCACGAATATCGAATGTACAACACTTACGACGTTCATTTCTATGCCTCGTTTGCCTTGTCTTTGTTGTGGCCCAACTTGCAGCTATGTATTCAATACGATATGTGTGACTACATAGAAGCAGAAGATACTACAAGACGCTCTCATTGGTTCAATGGGAAGATTGCACATAGAAAATCGAAGAACACAGTGCCTCATGATTTTGGTGATCCAGGTTTGTTCTAATATATTATGCTGACTTGTGGATTCCTAACTGTGAATGTAATATATCCTTATATGATCAATTATTCTTTCCTGTTCTAAAAATTCACTTTTTACAAAAGTAACAATCTAAAGCGAATTTAAAGTATTTCATTTAATAATTGATTTATTTATTTAACAGAATTCCAAATACAACCAGTGTGATAGGAAGTTAATTGTACTATAAATGTTAACTATGGTGCTAAAAAGAAGTGTTCGAAGGTAATCGATCAGTGTCTATGTACTGTACGTTAGATGCATTATTACAGTATTCGTGTGGTCTTCAGATGGCCAGTTGCGGGACTCTAACCAGATGTCTTTCGATTGTAAAGTAAGAGCGTTAATTATTTACTTATAACAACTCGATACCTGTACAGAACTATTAAGATTTAGTTACTCGCGTGTGGTTTAAAATCATATATCTTTATCAGCTGGTGGAAATGCATTTTACAGAAATATGTTCTTAAAATATTAGTAACTGGTTCAAATATTACGTTCAAGATATTGAAGTGAGTAGAAGGCTTTCAGATAAAATAATAGTGGCCAGTTCATTTAAGCTTCACGAAAATATTGAAATGTGAACGAGAATAAAGTTGTTCACCGTGGGAATGAACTCGTAACCATGATTGTGAGAGGGATATTTAATTGTAGTGACTAATAACCGTGCTTACAAACTATAATAATTGTGATTGTGTTTATGTTTTCTTTAACTTCTTAATTAGCTTGAAATCGTCTATCGTACATGTATCATATTATCCTGACATATAATGCTGTAGATTGGTAAGGTAACTTAAGTTTTCCCTCCATGATATTCAGGGTTTCCTTAACCTTATCTGCTAATGGGACTCAGGGATATGAAACAAAAGGAGATTTTCCGTTTGTAGCTGCGTAAAAATCTACCATAATGATTAATATTTTTTAAGTACTGAAATTATCAGTATTTTAAGATAACGATGCCGATTAAGAAGCCAACACGTTTTTAAACAATACATAGTTTATAATCAGATTAGGTTGCAACAGTTTATGTGGTAGTAAATAAACTTATTGTTGATAACAGTTGACAGTAGTTTGACAGTTTTTTTTTTTTGGACAGTAGTTTAGTTCAATAAATCAAACATTCCTTTTATTATACATTGTAATCAACACAGACAAACTGAATGTGTTTCTAACGTTCTCCGTGACATAGGTGTGAATAATGTTTCGACAACTAAGTTCTTTCACCGGCTTCTGATCGTGTTTCACGGCAATGTTTCTGTGCAAAGAGGTTTCTCAGTTAATAAAGAGTGTTTGGTTGAAAATTTGACAGAAGAGTCGCTTGCTCAACGAGTATGTACGGAGCTGCAGGGATGATTTCTAACGTTGACATAACTAAAGCAATGATTTTGGGGGTAAGAAATCCGTCATCTAAAAGATATAAAGGATAAGAAGAGCAAAGAGAAGGAAACAGTAAGAGAAAGGCTGCACAAGAATTAAGTTTGTTGGAGATGAAGAAGAGACCTATGCAGCAAACATGAAATTGATTCCTTACACAGAGAAATTACAAATCTAAAAATGAAAATGAGTATGTAAGTGTATGTAAGTGTATCTTGGTCTAATATAGATGTTCTATTAAAAAATGTTTGTTACTGCTTACATTTTAGCTTAATAATGTGTATTTTTCATTACTTAAAAAACTAATGTTTTAAGCAAGTACAAATGTGCAAGTTACCATATGTGTTGTGGTGACTGACTTTTTTTTGCCACGGTAGTGAATATTTGTAGAATATCATAAATCACTGTAATAACATGTAATCTGTCATTTAGTAGTGTTGTATTCACAGAGAAAGTGTTAATTATGACACAACAATAAATAAAGCCATACCCCACCCAGGATTAAAGTTAGTGTATCTAAGAGGTAGCACTGAGATGATAAGATTAGGTAAATTAGATGTGCAGTCTTTATTAATTACAAGTTGCTAAGACAAAACTGTAGAATCTTAAAAAATTAGTAGGGGATTAAAAAAAAGACTAAAATACTGTAGTACTTGGTCAAGAAAATTTGTAAAATCGCCCAGAAAAGCCAAGAAAAGGTTAAGAAATTTGGATCCTCAAAACTTGTAGACACCCTGAATAAGTGGAGGAGAGCGTCGTAAATCTGAGCTTAACAAAAAATTATTTACAAAACGGTATGATTTTTCAGATGCACATCTACAGGGGACGCTGAACTGTACTTTTTCTAGGAATGTTTTATTACTTAAGGCGACCATACCTAATGTGTGCTGTTAAACTTCGGTGATAAACTTTCTTTTTACTTAGAATACCGAAAACAAAGGCACGGGTAAATCACGAATTTTCGAGCTTGCATTTGCCGTAAGTATTCATGCGATTTGTGACATAAGTAGTGTTAGCACTTATTAAGAGAAGATATTTTTATTTCAGATGAAGAGCCATTTATAAACATTAATGCCTACCCAGCACACGACGTTGCAGAATGGAGGGACTTAAACTTGAAGTTTGTGCTTCAGGTGTTTCGTGACTACTACCTTACTAAAGATATCAATTATTTGAACTTTATGTGGCCTAGGTGCAAGTTGGTGATGGAAAAAGCAATGACATGGGATCTTGATAAGGATGGGCTTATTGAAAATGGAGGATCGGCAGATCAGACTTACGACAGTTGGGTGATGAGCGGAACAAGGTACTAAATACTGAACAATTTTATTATAATAATAGGTTATCGTCAATGTGTTTTTGCTTAATTATAGATTTACCTAACATAGTACCATTTGAAAAATAACAATGTTGGGTTGACAATCTTGTTAACTTTGCATTATTACATTATTTGGACTTTGTACAGTCCGCAGCAAAAACCCTGCAACATGAGCATGCAAGTTTATTGTGAAATGACGAAGTCTTTTGCTCGAAAATACGTGTGCAGGGGAGGACGCCGAGGTTTCTTCTGGCGTGATTCTTGCTACTTAGACGTTATGTTGATTCCCTGCGCTGTTAGGCGTAGTTTCACAATAACTTACTTGCTCATGTTGCAGGTTTTTTTCTGCGGACTGTGCCAAACAATGACCACATCCGATATTCGCATAGAACAAAATTTCAGCGTTTTTACTCATTAATTTAAAAGTTACAAGAATGTATTAAGATAAATGGTCCACCTTGTATATATACTGCTCTGATCCATCCTAGAGATTAGCTGTAGAAGAATTCGGCATTGTTCTGAAAATTTTGACATGTATATATATACTGTTCTGGAGTTACGGTTCGGTTCAAGTTTGTAATATTGCTTAAAATTATGTAATTCTGAGAACTTATTGTAACAACACCTACCAAAAGGTATTGTTGTAATGTCATAAAAGCGGAGAAAATAATAATAATAATAATAAAAATGTTCAAAAAGTTCCTACAAAAACGCCATTTTACACAGTATATCAAATTTTACCATTTTTTTCATATCTCCGGATGATTCGAGATATCAAATTGTTGTAAACGACATTATGATCTTTATATCTATTCAAAACCATCCATGTAATTGGATGTAATTCTCATCTAACCACTTTTTCGAAATAAGGTTTTTTGAAGAAAGTCAAATTTTCAGTTTCTTATAACTTTGCTGTCACTTGTTCGAAATACGTCATATGATGACCACAGTATTCGACATTAAGGTACGTTAAATGTGCATTACCTTGTCCGTTCCAGTAGCGTTATTACTATTGTAGAAGCCTCCGAATTTTGGTTGTTTTTCGATGTTTGTGATAATATAGCGTCCTTGTGGTAGTGTAAGTTTAAGTTTTACATGCAGACTTGAAACGTGTAATCTAATAATCTGGTTGTAATCTAAATAATCTGACAAAGTGTCATTTGGTAAAACATAACTTCATGCTGAGTTCGCAACACTGTTAACCTGGGGTATCAGAATTTGTAAAACAATGTGTCCGTGTCGATATTTGCATGATACGAAATTTCAGTGTTAGTATCTATTAATCAGGGTTTCCACTCGTCCTGGAAATCCTGGAAGACCTGGAAATGTCCTTGAATTGATTTTGTCCTGGAAACATCCTAGAAATATCCTTGAAAATGCATTTCTATCCTTAAAATTTACAGAAATACTGAATGTCAGATTTTTCATAATTGTAATGAAGATTTTAATTGATTACAGTTTTTGTTTGCTATACCTATTTTTGTGCTGAATAATAATTTGTCATGATCCTGCATGTGTGGGTGGGCTTTCTTTCAATAGAGTGGTTAGCTGGGAAAACTTCTCTCTTTTTTCATCCACTAGTCTGTCAACCCATTCTTGGACGCTGTCTTCACTAGCATTATCCTCCAATCCTCCAGAAACTGTTCTTTGTACCAGTATCAGTCCTCCATAGATTGGTGTATGATAACATTTCCGATAAAGACCTTACTTCAATCAAGATCACGAAGGAAATGCTGCATCATGCCTTCCATGCAAGACAGCGCTATATGGCAGAGCTGGAGAAAATAAGGACTGTTGAAAGAGAAAGTCAAGTGCAGAACAAGAGGAGAGAGATAAGTGAAAATATCCAACAGCTGCCGAGAAAGAAAAAGAAATTCATGGAAACAAGTGAAGCTTTGGAGACTGAAGCAAACCAGCTTGCATATGAAACAGAGCAGATGTCTTGCTTGACTTTATTGACAAAGTCAAATGCTATCCGTAGAGCAGCTTCGCTAAAGAAGAAGAAATTATGTCTATAGATGAGGAAATCACACAACTCGATACTCAGTTAAAAACTTGTAATATAATTCCTTTTTCCCCTTAATTATGCCTGTCGCACTGTCACGCAATGAAGATGCTATGTACGAAAAATAGATTTTTATTGTTTATAAATTTGTTCGGTGCACAATTAAAATGTCATGTAGAAAGAATGAAAATACATGTGCTGGATGTGGGTGGATTGGGTGGCTATAAGGGGAGTTGGGAGGCCACAATAAAAACAGCACATTACGCTCCGCTTTGTATATTTAATTATTGTGTATTAATACTGTACTTGCATTAATATTCACTGCATAAGCTACTGTACTTTTAATTTCACTGTTGTGAGTTTTGAACCTACAGTTGAATCTTCTTATACCTTCCTGTGTCGAAGTCGTGGATAATTGGTGATTTGTCCTCGAAACGTATTGGAAATGTCCTGGAATTTTTTTGGAAAAGAGAGTGGGAACCCTGACAAGATCATATGAAGATAAATGGTCTATATATATATATATATTCTACATTTTTTGCGAATGTTGAAAGGTATTGGATTCCAAACTGCATAAAGGAACGTAATTTTTGGTGCAGTTTCAGTTCTCACTAACTTACTTCTGTTTATTATTATTATTATTATTATTATTATTATTATTATTATTATTATTATTATTATTATTATTATTATTGTATATTTCACACAAATACAAACCAGTTATACTATTGTACATGGCTTACATATGATACCTCTGATATTTGTACATTTGTTACATATGCATATATAGGATTAAATGTATTGAGGCAGTTACTTTAGAACTGTAGTAAAAACAATTTTTACAAAAATATTGATGTGAAAATTAACATTTGAACTGAACCCTGTCTATCAATATCAGTACGTAGTGTGGCTACACCTAGCTTTTCGCAGTGCTTCACCTTTCGTGGATGGTCGGTAGAATTGTCAGGCCAACATAGTTTCCATATGTTCGTGTTAGGAAACCTACTACCTGTGCGGGTGACAGGTCGCATTTGCATCTTGAAAGATAAAGTAATCAAGATTATTTCGTAAAAGATAATCCAGTACAGTCAGTACAAGTTCCCAATTCAAGATTGGCAAATTATTCTTAAGCATTAACATTGTTGGTACAAATTTTAATTCTGCCAATACTTCACTTTTTGCAAAAAAGTACACCCTGCCACAAAACTTGGAGTGGCATCCCAGAAATTCTGGAATGCTCCAGTTTTCTTCTTTCCGCTCCACAGTTTCATTGTGTTATTTTTCATTAACTTAAAACGCTTGTCTTAAAACTATAACTTGTTTTCAATTTTCCCTTCACCAGGAACCGTAACATCATGCAAAATTCGCTTCTAGCTTTTTTTCTTCTTTTTTTTGTGTATGTGTGTGTGTGAGAAAGAGATTTTCAGTTAATCTGGGTTTTTACATTTAACTTTTTAGTAACACTGTTTCGTCAATCACAACACACAGTGACATGGTTAAGGATAGCACCTACCTCATGCTGGAGCTCAGCTGCAATTTGGCGTGAACTTATTTCTCTGCTCCTCAGTGGCGTATTCTTTATTTTAAAATTCATTCGAGAATATGACTTTTTCTTTCGACCACATTTACTTCTGAGGTTCGATATTCTGTTTTTTTTTCTTTTTTTTCCTGAGGCATCGACTAATTGTAGACTGGTTTTCATGAACTTTTCACGTAATCCTTGCTTACGTGGAGAAATGACACTTTTTTGTACCCATTTTCATTATATAACAATAATAAACTCACGGTGAATAGTGGGACCGCGGTGGCTTAGTGGTGGAGCATTCACCTCTGGTGCCTGGTGTCCTTGGTTCGACACCGTGTGGGTAGGTTTTCTCAGGATTCTCCCGTTTCCTCCCACTTTTTCATTCCACCATTTCATTCATTTCTCATCATCACTGTCTCTAGCCTACACGGCATAACCGTGGGACGTAAAACTGAAAGATTTCGTTTTCATTTTATTTAATTTTTATCATCTGACATATTTCAAACAACTAGAAACAAAAATATAAAGAATTGAAAATTTGACTTTGTTGAAAGAACTTTATTTCAAAAAAGTATTTAGATAAATATCACATTTAATTATGTACATGGTTTCCGATAGACATATTGTAATTATGTTTACAACAATTTAATATTTCAAATCATTCGAGAGAGACTTAAAAAATGTAAAATTTGATACATTGCGTAAAGTGGCGTATTTGAGGGAACTGTTTAAAAAAATGATTCACTTAGCTTTTATGACGTTACATCAATACTTTTTAGTAAGTGGTAGGTATAATTACAGTAAGTTCCTGGAATTACATAATTGTAAGCAGTGTTGCAAACTTTAAATTTTTTAATGTCTCCAGAATGATTTAAGATATATTGCAGTAAACGGTATTGTGATCTGAACACCTATTGAAAAACATCTTATGCAATTAACAAGATACTTATTTATGCAGTTGTCCGAAATGAAGGCTCCAAAAAAATTAAATTTTTAATCCTTTGTAGCTTTGTTCGCATTCATTCGCTATCCGTCACATCATGATCATAGTACTGAACACTAAAGTATTTTGTATGTGCAGTGGCCCGTCCATCTCACTTGCGTTATTACTGGTGAAAGGTCACCGAACTTTGAATGTTTGTGATACTGTAGCGTTTTTAGTTTGCAATACTGAATATTGAATGTAGTATTGTAAGTTTTCGTTTAACATGTTGATTTGAAATCTGACATAGTGCCATTTGAAAAAGTTATGTTTGGTTGGCAACACTTAACTTTATGGTATCAAATATGTCAAATAATGGTGGAGTGGTGTCAAAAAATGTTCCGCTGCCGATATTTGCATGGTATAAAGTTTCAGAGATTTTTGTTCATTACTTAGAGGTTAGAAGGGCGTATCAAGGTAAATGGTCCACCTTGTATGTAAATTAAGGTAAACTTATCACAATATTTTGTTCATTACAAAATTCTAGTGGTAACTAGCATAGCTTCTGGGGGCTGCGCTTGCTCCCTGCTGGTTCCGCCTATGACACTTAACCGTTACCAAGTTATGACTGTTTCTTTGTTGTGTCTCCTACGAAAGAAGTTAGTCGTACTGCAAGGACCGTACATTGTTACAGGACGTATTTAATTTATTCCCCATTTCGATCTATAGTCAGTTACATTCTGAATTCGTACTCACGGAAATCTTGAGGAAAAGTCGGCTGTAATGTTGGGATATGTGTCCACAATTCGTTTTTTGAGATGCTGAATTTCCCTAATTTTCACCGGATACACAACAGACTTCACATATATTGTAGTTCAGAAATGAAATCAGGAGATCGGGAAAGAGGAAATCGAGCGGGCAATTTTACAGCACCTCGCCGACCAATCCACGTATTAGGATACTCCTGATACTCACGGACAGATCGAGTAGGGCGCCATTGCGCTGGAAAAACAGAAAATGGGCCATCCTCTGTCAGCAGTGATGACAAGATGTTTTCTAACATGCGCCGATAACCCATCGCTGTTAGAATTCCGTCGATGAAGAATGGACTGAAAACGTGAGTCTCCGACACGCTACATTACACCATCACCTTGCCGGGATCATATGCGGAATCGTCAAATTAATGCCGATTACTATCCGAATTTTACCGCACGTTCTGTTTGTTAACCTTTCCCGACATATAAAAGTTTACCTCATTAAACAATACGTCAGAGGCGACTGTGGTGTTTTGTCGTAGCTGCTCTGTGGTCCATTGAGCAAACACCAAAGGACAATCTAGATCATCTTCTGTAAGGTGTTGAAGTAGTTGCAGCTTATAAGGGTGCTACTTTTTCACTTACATGCGCATGATTGAATGCGACTAACACCACTACGAATGCGACTAACACCACTACGTGTGCTTCTCTTCGAACCTTTACTGAATGATGCCAACACTGACACAGTTCTTTCCTCGTATGTTGCCGTGCGTGATCTACCAGTAGGGGTGTTTCATATTCCGGAATACTTTGGAATGAAAATATTCATTCCGGAATCGGAATTAAAAATCTGTTCATCCCGGAATTCTGGATTCTCGGAATTATGGAATTTCTGAATTACAAAAATTTAAAATTTCGGAATTACGAAAATTCAAAATTTCTGAATCTCGGAATTACGGAATCTCCAAACTTTAGCCCGATACCTTCTTTTACTCTCACCAGCAGAACACTCCAGAGCAAAATTCTTTTTCTTTCTTTCTCTGTAACACACGTATTTATATATTTTAAAATTTTCATCTTCAATAAAGATAGGCACAAAGAAAGAGGGAGAGTACAAATCTTTTTATTCAATTTATTGATATAAGGTAAAGATTTTTTAAAAAAAAAAATTAACGGTACTCGCCCATGAGCACCAAAATTCTGAGTAGGCTGTTCCAGTTTCCGAAATATAAATCATTTCAGAATCGAAATTAATACGTTAGTCGCTCAGGAATCTCAAAACTTTCTCTCGGCAAGAGATGCCGTGGACAACGGAGTAAGTCCCATCACCGGCATCTAATTTTTTGTGCATGAACGTATCTTTTGTTATGCTTATCGAATGGACTAGGTTTGATTCGGATATGCGGATGACACGTTCATGGTCGTTCCTTGTCAGAACTTCATCTGAAATTTCGGAAGGTTAGAATTACGGAATCTTGGAACTTCGTAATTTCGAAATTACGGAATTCCGAAAATGTCTGAATTATAAACATTCCGAATTCTGAAATTGAAATCGCAATTCCGAACACCAATATCTACCAGTCTTGGGTCAATCTGCCACAGATCCCGTTTCTGGGAATTTCTTCAGCAGTTCGATCACAATATCAATATTCATAGGAGTCCTTTTCGAATGACGATTATTAAAATCATCTGAAATCACCCTGGTGTTTCGTTCTTCAGAGACTAGCATGATCTCAATGCACTCTGCATGAGTCAAGATAATCTTCTGCTAGTAAGTCACCTGCAACAATATAAACAAAGAAATAGTCACAACTTTGAATAGTTAGTACTAGAGCAAAAATAATAATGCTATTCAATTTCTACAAAAATTTGATAGTAAAATGACATATCACATACTATGGTTTCCATTTAAGACAATTGCGTAAAATTCAAGATGGCGGACGTCGTTATGATGTGTCCTCAAACATTTTCCTCCCAACCCTGTTCTTCACCTACATTGTTACTTTGGTTTTGTTTTGCATCGTTCGCCACTTACTAGTGTGTTTTCACACTGTTGAACCGCCCTGTATTTTGCCGGGACAAGAAAATCTGTCTGTATCATGAAGGTGTCCGTTAACTGAGGCTTCACTATATATATAAAATTGGTGTAGACTATTACTTAAAGTAATAGTTTACATAAAGATAAAGATGTAATAACGAGTTATTATAGTATTGATGTTAGACGTTTTCTCGACACGGAGGCTTAATGTAGTATCCAAACCACAAGTACCATAATCGGAAATCAAATGCGGGACCACGCGCATAAAGACACTCGCGTTAACCACTTGAGCACGAAGGCGTCCACAGTACTGTAGTTAGTAATCTTATGCTACGAAGTGTCAACTGAAGATTCACTTTCGGATGTACGTGAGTAACAACCGACAACATTGCTAGAGGGCTAGTCCTTTGCAGGGAAAAGTAATGAAGAACTAGTTGATTTCCTGGTTTCATATCTTACTTCTAGTGTAGTAATTGTGGTTTGTAGTTGTAATTGAAATGTGCAAGAAAAAAGTGATCTTCTCCATGTTATTTATAATGGCGATCCACTACTTAGAAGCAAACACATCAGGTATATATTATGAATTCTAGCAATGAAAAGTCACTTATTTTTAATATTTCATAATAAAATGGCCATCTTTCAGATTAAATTCGGAATACTTTAGTGATTTCTGTTAATTTAGTACAATAGAATTCGAAAATGTAATAAAAAGAAAAAAATAGTGGTGCTGATACTTACAGGAAGCAAGTTTGTAGCTAAGATATATATATATATATATATATATATATATATATATATATATATATATATATATATATATTTGTATTATGAAATAGCATAAAAGAAAAAAGTTACTTATTAAGAGATTATTGAGTATTTATTTGTGTTCTGATTGTTGATTTGGTAGTAAATGTAAATGGTCGTGTATACAACTTTTTGGGAAACTGCTACTAGTAGTTGTAATTCATTGTTTGAGAGGAATAACTACAAAAAGCATTGGAAATTGTCCGGTTAGTGTAAATAGCAGTTGTACTTAGTACTGAATTTGATTTTTTTTTTTTATCAGAAAGTACTCATGATATATCAGTAAACATAAAAGATCGTAAACAATATGCAATACGACACAGAAGAATAAGACGAGGACCTTTTGAGTTTATTGATTAAAGTATATTTTAAATGAATGGTATATTTTAAATTAATACATAATTTTATTTATTTATTGTTAGCCGTAGAAACTTGGGAAAATAGAGAATATAAATTCACAAAAGTGGTTTAATGTGACAAGTGAATGTTTAGGTCATATATGCGAACTGATCATGGTTGTATGCATTTGGTTAGTCCTACGGATTCAAACTTTAAGGAATTCTAAAAACTCCTGTTTCAAACTGTAAAATCTGTTCTATGTATGTATTTTAGTAAAAATGAAATGTTTTAATATCTAATGATCTACGTGAAATATACCGTTATCAAATTTAATCTAAGAATGACTTGAAAAGAAATTGACTATATTTGGTGAGAATTCGATTAAACTGTGCTATGTTTTATTTCTTTTTACAAGTGCATATTGCGGGAGCTTGTGGTTAGCAGCTTTGCATTGTATGATTCAGATGGCAAAACTTAAAGAGGAGTTCAGTGAAGTGGAAAAATATTCCGATATTTTGACAAGGGGAAGACAAGCATTTGAAGAAAAGTTGTGGAATGGTTGGTCCTTTTCACTTTTATTGTGATTTTTTCTTTATAATAAAGTGGTGTGAGTTTAAAAAATAAAATATAGTAAACACTTTGTGTAATATGAAATTCCGAATTTTCAGGTAGAAATGAAAATCATTTTTCACATTGAAACAAATAATTTATTCGTCAAAATAGGTCAAATTTACTATCTAATTAGATCAAATTTTGCCAACGAGATAAGAATGAGGAAGGGGAAGGAGAGAGAGAGAGAGAGAGAGAGAGAGAGAGAGAGAGAGGAGAGAGAGAGTTTGTAAAAGTTATTTCAACTTCTTTCACATTGCAACATGATTTGTTCTCTCGTAATCCTGAAGTTATAAAACAAGCGACAATTTGTCATCGTAAGTCCACTGATTGCAAAAGATGCAAATTTTCCTGCTTTCACAAAATATCGAGAGTTCAGGATTGAAAAAGAAAAGACTCATTAGAATTTATTAGTGTCCTATTGACCAGATAACGTTTACAAAGATCCGTAACTTACTGCCCCATCCATCACTTCAGTTATCGTGTATAATATAGTTACTATCATAGGTTACATCTATACTGTAAAAAATTGTAGGTCACATTTACTGCCGATTACCGTCAATTCTGGCTACCAACTGCTTATTTTAAAATTTACAGTAAAATTTATGGTTATAGGCCATAAAAATGCTATGTATATGCCCCATTACCATAACTTTAACACTAATATCGTAAATTTTCGTATAATCGGTTGGCTGCCAGAATTAACGGTAATCATTAGTAAATGTGACCGTAATTTTTAGAGTATACCCTCGAAGAGAGTGTTTTATTGTTTCTCAAGTGGAGCTTTCCAAAATGTCTTAAGAGATCTCTCATGACTCTATATTTAGCATATACCCCTTCGGCACGGGAGACCTGGGTTCGATTCCTGGTAAGAGCTAATATACAGGGTGTTTCAAAACACCGACAACGTTTGGGTGGTGATTCCAGACACCAAGATAAGACAAAGTATAGACCAACCTGGGTGCACAAATGTTTTTTTCCGGAGTGATAAACTGAAAAAAAAAAAAAAAAGGTTCATAGCTCCAAAACTATGAGACCTACCGCAGTCGGGTCAAGACTTCACTTAGGAACTGATATGTGCGCTATCCAAAAATAAATCTTTCAGAATCTTAAGGTAATCACACAACAATTTTTATAGAGGAAGTTTAGCTGCCGGCATATAATCTGAAGTACTCACTAGGTCCCATAGTATTGGAGCTATGGATCTTTAAAGTTCATTTTTTCATGTTTTCGACAGCCTATAACTCCGAAAGGAAGCATTTGTGCACCCAAGTTGGTCTTTATTTTTTGTTTTATCTTGGTGTCAGGAATCACCTCCTAAACGTTGTCGGTGTTGTTTTGAAACCCCCTGTATATTTCGGATTTCACATTAGTTGTAGATCGGCCACCGTATCTAGCCTCGGTGCTGAAAAGGAATATTAAATTGCAGATCAACCAAGCAACCGAAGGCTTTTTTGTAGAGTGCTCAATTCCTGAGGAAAATAACTGAGTATTTCTGAATCCAGCATTTTAGCCCCATGAGCTTTTCTTTTCTAGTATGTAATTCATTACCAAAAACTGTGAAAGCGTTTCTTATGCGTCCCAAAATCGTATGCGGAACACCATCCTGCTTGCTGAACTTACGTGAACTGTACCGTTGAATGCTATCACTCATCCAAATTTATATCGGGAACATACATACCCTATTTTTGATGATAGGTATTTTAACTTGGAAAAACGTATGCGCTGTGTTACGTACAAAAATTCGCTGAAGTTGTGCGCCCATAATAATAATAATAATAATAATAATAATAATAATATAAATTGTCACGGTCGATCGTCTTCGGGTTTCGAAATTTGGATTCTGGTACCAACTTACATCGAATCCACACTCTGGGGTCCACTGCACAGAACTTTATATATATATATGGCTGTCTTACGTGTATTCCCCTATGCCAAATCGCTGAAGTTTTTCGCCCTTAAAAAAATGACACGGTCGATTGTCTTGAGGTTTCGAAATTTGGATTCTGCGTACCAAAATACATCTAATCCGTACCCTGGGGTCTGGTACACAGAACGTTTATTTTTTGTGTGTGGCTGTGTAATCTTTATTATTTTTTAAAAATGCTTTTCTTCCTTTCTAAATTTCAACTTCACTATACACACTCCTTCATTCCAACTTCGTATCTCATTATTATTTTATAGGTATAAGGCTATTACGTCGCTCTTTTTTCTCTTTCACTACAACCACCATTTCAACAGATTTCTTACCAATTATTTTCCGCGGCCTTACCCCTCCTAGTGATTTCTTCGTCCTCGTGTCTTGATTCACTTTGACCTGGCCACAATTTTTCTTTCAAAACATTCAATATATCTAACAATGACACACCACCGTGTTCTTTTTTCTGTAAGTGTTTCTTCTTTCTTCATTTCTCTCTCTATCCATTGACGAACCATAAAATGCAGAAAGCTTGGTAATCTACTATTTAATGCCTTCAGTTTATTTTTGTAATATTTTTTTCTTGTACCAGCTTTGTGTATTATATACTATAATTTAATAATAAACTAATCACTGAGCAAAGCAAACCGATTTTTATTATAAAACCAATATTGTGTAACAGTTTTTCCAACCGAACACTTTTGTTTTATCAGACACTATAATCTACATGATAAAGCAGATTAAATACTACAAACTTATAATGCTTATCTGTTTTGGTTTGTTTGTGTACATTGTAAAGTGATTTAGCTATCAGCTACCAGTCAGGTTAACAGGAAGATATTAAACTGTTTCGTAGTATTTATTCCTTTGTTAATTATCATGTCGATCATAGTGTCTGATGAAACCAAAGTGTTAGCAAGACTGTTACACGGTATTAGTTTTATAATAAAAATCGGTTTGCTTTGCCCAACCATTAGTTTCTTATTAAATTATAGTTTATTTTTGTTATAACTGTCGCATAAGTACATAAAACTTTCCGATCTGCAGATTCTTCAGTGAGGAGTTTGGAAGAAACCAGTTTCAACCTCTGCTTAGAGGCGGTTCACGGGTTGCTTTTTTTTTTTTTTTTTTTCTCGCGACTATTTACATATATTTTAACCGATTAATGAAAAAAATAGGAAATGAACAATTCTTTTTATGGATATATATTGCGGCTATGTTCACGCATAATTTCGGCGTAAATGTTGTTGAACAGTGCCGTTTAAGGATTCTTGATGAAATTTTGCACGTTGGTAAAGGCCATTAATTGAAATGGTGGTATGCTAAAATGTGCCTATAGCCATTTTTATATTGAATGCTTTGCTAGTGAGCTTGCTCAGCTCAGTTTTGTATTTCAAATGCTATTACCTAACTATATGTTTGATACAATACAATAAAATAATAGAATGTAAAATAATTAATTCAACTTGATCTAATATTGATAGAATTGTGCCTCACAATCAACCCACTCACCAGGTCTTCAATGTATTCGCAGTATATATTGAAATCGTTTTCGGTTTTAAACGTTTGCTCAAATTTCCTATTGGTACTGCAGAATGGTAACATTTCCACGGAGTAGCTATAATTCCACTGTTGTAACCGCAATATCCAAAATTTTGTATTAGTTTTAGGGAAATCTCTGGTCCGATAATAAGTCCTTTGTCATGAGGCATAGGCCGAATTGCGAGGACGTATGAGAGTACACAAGTTTTGGTTTCCTCGTGATAGTTATTTCTTTTTTAATATGAGAAAGCACACAGAGATAAAACAGTCAGTAGTGCCGATTGCTAAGCCCCCTTTAAACAATGGGTTCTGCAGATGGCATACAACGTTGTTTTCCATTAATCCACGCTTTGAGTTTTGACAATTCGAAAAGCTAAATTAAATAATTTGTGTTAATTGTGAAAGTTTCGAGAGCATCGTTGGTTTATTGTCCACTAGGCTTTATGAGAAATCTTCACCAAATTTGAAGTGCTCTTAGGGTCACCGAAGAGCAAGTATTTACATCGAGATTTTTGTTTTGATTGATTGCATTTTTGAAGAAATTGTGGTTGAAAAACTGTCACATAAAGATTCTTAACTCAGCTTTCCGTCTCTTTTTCGAATAAAGTAAGGAATATTAAAAAGAAAAAGAAATAAGCCAAGTAATCTCTACAAAATTCCAGAGATGTAGGTGCACTATTTATGGAATCATGTCGTCTGCATACTATAAAAGGTGCTGAAGCAATATTTAGTTCATTTAATAGCGTTTTGTAAATATGAAATGTCCTACTTTTCATAATTGTCATATTGTTTATTATTAATTAAGTTAATTAAAGAAAAAGAAAGTAGTAAAGAGTCTGGAGAATCTTAACTTTGTATTTAATATGTTGTAATCTTTATTGTTGCGACCATCGGCGCAAATCTGTCCTCAACATTGGGGGGGACGGGTAAGACCGTTCCCATAATATATATATATATAAGCGATGTTCAAAACATTTATGAAGTTGAAAAACAATGCTGTGAATGATCAGGGAAGCAGAATTGTCTTCAGTGGCGTATTTATGGGGCTATCGGACTGGGCTCAAGCTCCCCCCGAAATAAATTTGTTAGTTTTTCGCATTCCACGCACAACAATAATCCTTTTTACCATTTCTAAGAATGTCATTGACTTTACATTTTCTTATGCTCTTTGTTCAGAAATAATACTGTATTTATCAAATTTCATTCCATGTAAGAACTGCGTCCTTTTGTTGTTTGTTTCGTCCTTTTTACTTTTCTGTTTCTCTTTCTTTCATTTTGCTTATCATACTTTATCGACCGTTGTCAGTTATGATTCAAGTCGGCTGTCATCAGTAACACCAAAACTAAGAGGAGTAGATAAGCGAAACTGGTGTTTCACACCAACTTGCGCGGATATCAACATGACAGGACTTTGGTTGTCATAACAAAGGAAAAAATTAAATCGATTAGTTATTTTTAGAAGAAGGGAATGTTTGAATTAAAGAAAATTAAAACGGGGGAATAACTAGCCCGCGAAATGAAGAAGGCCAAGAGGATGTTTCCTTTTTCTTGTATGACTAGAATAAAAGGTTAGATTCACTCCTAATTTTTTGTATCATATCATATAGGATTTATCGGTCTGCAATTCTTGCCATTATAACTTCAATTTATGCATAAATTAAAATATAAATTATTTAATTCTCAAATTCAGCTGGGCAATTGCCCACTTCCTTCCTTGTGTTGGGCATAGTCCCTCGAAACAAAATCCTAAATACGCCATTCGTTGTCTTCAATATTGGATGGTGGGCAGATTTGAGGCTTATTCTAGAGAAAGGAGATGAAACTCATATCACGGTAGATGAATATGATTTTTGAGGTGAACCTGTTGTAGAGTATATTATATATTAGGCGATGTAGATGAAGTAGTAGTACATATCACTATTACAAATCACTGCCGTGAACACATTCTAAAATCTGAATACATACATATTTACAATTGGTATGTTTCTAATTAGGCATCCACAAAGATCCACGTTAAAATTGTTTTATAATAATATAAATAATGACTTCCCCAAAACTATGAAGAAAGAATATCAATTATGTATGACGCAACAATACTCGTATTTGAGCAAAATGTTGATAATCTCAATAACATTACAGGAATCGTTACAGAAAATGACGCATGTCATATACTCTTTAGTTAACAGATGTAACCTTAAGATTATGGAGAAAAATATTCCAGGAATTCAATTCTTTTCTTTGCATACGAAGCATCTTCTCTCAAAAGAAAAATTGGGACAGGCGGAAATACGTAGGAACAAACCATGGTTCGAATTAGCAGAGAAGAGAAAACAGGCAAAATTACGTTGGCTACAAAATCCAAATGAAATAACTACACAAAATTTTATAGACGTCAAGTAGAAAACTTCCAAAACTTTAAGAACAAAGAAACGCGATTTTTTGAAAGCTAAAATTAAGGTACTTAAAGATAATAGTAAAAATAAAAACATTCGGGACATGTATAAAGGGATCAACGAATGTAAGAAAGGCTATCAACCTCGTGCTTGTATTAAAGAAAGCTGATGGAATAGTTCTCAGTGATACAGATAGCATTTTAAATAGATGGAAGGATTTCTTTGACGATTTGCTTAACACGTAGCCACAAAATAAAGTGCGTGGAGAAAGGGAGATACACACCGCAGGACCGTATATTCCAGAACCCAACGGAATAGAAGTAGAAACCGCTATAAAAAAATTAAAGGAACACAAATCTCCGGGTGTAAACGAAATTCCGGCTCAGTTAATTTTAGCTGGAGGCGAAAAATTGTAGAACAAGATACACAAACTCATCCTCCTTATCTATAACAAGGAAGAATTGCCACAAGAGTGGAAAGAACTAATCATTGTTCCAATTCACAAGAAAGGCGACAAAACTAACTGTAATAATTATCGAGGCATCTCTCTTCTGTCAACATCCTATAAAATCCTTTCAAACATTCTATTAGCAAGATTGATCCCATACGTAGATGAAATTATTGGAGATTATCAGTGCGGATTTAGACGAAATCGATCAACTATCGACCAAATATTTACCATTCGCCAAGTGCTCGAAAAGAAATGTGAATACAGTAGCCCGGTTCATCAACTATTTATTGATTTTAAATAGGCTTACAACTCGGTTAGGGGAGAAATATTGTACAACGTTCTTACAGAATTTGGAATACCGAAAAAGCTAATTAGATTAATTAAGGCATGTTTAAATGAATCCCAAAGTAAAGTTCGGGTAGGAGAATTTTTGTCCACGAGCTTTCACATCGAGAATGACCTGAAACAAGGAGATGCGTTGTCACATTATTATTCAACTTTGCCCTGGAATACGCTATAAGGAAAATCAAAGATAGCAACCAGTGTCTAGAGTTGAACGGTTTTCACCAGGTTATGCGTACGCTGATGATGTAAATTTAATACGGGATGATATGAGAATAATAGAAAGAAATGCAGAGAAAACTAAATACATGGAAGTGCGTCGGGACCGTAGCACGGCAAATTACGAATGCGTTAAAATATTAAATAATACTTTTGATAAAGTGGATACTTTCAAAGATCTAGGATCAATATTAACAGACGAAATTCATATTCACGAAGAAGTTAAATATCGACTAAAAACAGGGAATTCGTGTTACTATTCAGTTCAAAATCTCTTGTCGTCGCGAATTCTGTCGAGGAATTTGAAACTTAAAATATATAAAACGATAATCATGCCTGTTGTTCTGTGTGGATTCGAAACATGGTAGCTTACTCTGAGGGAAGAACATAGACTGTGAGAACAAAATCCTCAGACGAATATTCGGATCCAAGAAGAACGGGAATGGCGAAAACTTTATAACGAGGAACTATATAAATTATACGGCTTACCAAACATTGTTAGGGTCATCAAGTCTAGAAGGCTTAGGTGGGCAGGACATATAGCCAGGATGGAAGAAAGTATGAATGCTTTCAAAGTGTTAGCGGTAAGACCAATCGGAAAACGACCATTAGGAAGACCTAGGCGCAGATGGGAAGACAATATTAAGATGGATCTCGCAAAAATAAGAATGCAAAGTAGAAACTGGATCCAGTTGGCTAAGGATATAATTCTATGGAGAGCTTTTGTGAACGCAGCATTGAAGCTTCGGGTTCAATAGGCCATGGAATTAGCTTACGAAGTAGTAGATGCCTAGCCTGATACTACAAATAGATGAAATGCGCATTTACTGAAAAGATGGGTTCTACTGACATTGGGTAGTCTATATACAAGGTCTGTATGATAAGTAATGAGACTCGCCGCGCCGCGGCGCGCGTGTCGCTGGAGCGGGTTTGTCGGTGATGGAGGATGTAGGGGGGGGTCCGAGCAAAGCAACGCACCGCGCGTCAGTTGGCTCCGAGCCTTAGTGGAGCGCGGACAAGCCTTGGACAAAGCCCTTGTGAACATTCTTGTCACGGCGGAAAATCAACAAACATGGAGGGTTCCATCGAACAGCGTTATGCGATCAAATTTTGCGTTCGCCTGGGGAAAACGGCTACTCAGACGCTTTCTCTCATCACGGAGGCCTACAAAGAGGAAGCCCTATCCAAAGCCCAGGTGTTTCGTTGGCACAGTGCGTTCCGGAACGGCCGGGAAAGCGTTGAGGATCTGGAGAGGGCTGGACGCCCGACAACAGTGACTACGGACGAAACTGTGGCAAAAGTGAGGGATCTCCTGAACTCAGACCGTCGATTATCGTTGAGATTGATTGCTGATGAACTCGATATGAACCACACAACAGTGCACAAGATTGTGACGGAACAATTGGGAATGAGAAAAATCTGTGCGAAACTGGTGCCGCGAGTGTTGACTGACGAACAAAAGCAACGACGTGTTGATTGTTGTCAGGAACTGTTGAACCTCATGAACAGTGACCCTAACTTTGAAGATGACGTCATAACAGGTGACGAGTCGTGGGTGTTCCAGTACGACCCTGAAACGAAACGTCAAAGCGCGGAGTGGCACACTCCTGCGTCCCCGCGCCCCAAGAAGGCCAGAATGTCGAAGTCAAAGGTGAAAACAATGTTGATTGTTTTTTTGACAATGTGGGGGTGGTCCACAAGGAGTTTGTACCCCAAGGACAAGCCGTCAACGCCGCCTTCTACAAACAAGTCCTTGAGAGACTGCACAGGAGCGTCAAGCGGAAAAGACCGGCGATCGCTAGCCGGTGGAAGTTGCATCACGACAATGCCCCTGCCCACACCGCCTTCTTAGTGACCTCCTTTTTGACCCGGATTGGGGTGGAAGTCCTTCCACAACCACCCTACAGCCCAGATGTGAACCCGGCCGACTTCTTCCTCTTCCCGAAGCTGAAGCCACGCTTGAAAGGAACCCGTTTTGCAGACGTCACAGCCATCCAAGCAGCCGTGACCACATTTCTAAAGGACATGCCGGCTGCTGACTTCCAGGGGGCGTTTGCAGCGTGGAAACATCGATTGCAGAAGTGCATCGACGCAAGAGGACAGTACTTCGAAAGCTTTTAAGTCCCTGTACAGATCAGATCAATAAAACAATGTTTCCAGACCTGGTCTCATTACTTATCATACAAACCCTGTACTCTTCGTGTGCTAGGGCCTAGGGGAGAGGAGGAGTTAAGATTTCACATCAGGTTGCGTCACACACAGTCGCACACCTTCATTTTCATTAAAAGTGGATAAACCAAGATAAACTAATTTCATCTCACTTTCCTTTGTGGCAGTCGGACACAAATCATCACACTTATTTCAAAAAGCACTTTTTCATTCAGATTATTGGGGGGGGACAGTCCCCCCCGTTCCCCCCGGGATTTGCGCCAGTGGTTGCGACTATTAATTCAACATGGTGTCACAAGAGAACACTACTGAAGGGGATCTGTTTCCGCTGTAGTATGACTTAATTACAAACTATATGGTTTAATCATCTTGGTCTGTTGATAAAGATCAAAACCAATTTCGAACTGTTACGCATTATTATTGCGTTAATATTTGGTTAATATAAAATTAAATGGATAGTATTTTCATAAAAGTATTAAAGCCTGTATATTCAACGAATCAAACACTCAGACCTCTCGTTTCCTTAAATCGAATGCACCGTCAAATACTCAGAAGGTCGGAGAACTCATAAAACTGTTTTTTGGCCCACAACGAAGCATAACACCAAGGCCTATTAATTTCCTTCATCACTTATATATAACCAATTCCAAACTATTATATTTAGAGCTGTGATAGTGTAGTCGGTTAGGGTAAGGCATCTAAGGTGTGATGTTATCTACTAAGCACGCAGCAGATATGGGGATTGTAATGAATAAAAGAGAAATAGAGACAGAGAAATCACTATCGGTATCGGATTATAATTCGAACGAAAAAAGGAAGCGACCTCTCCGATCAAAAATTATCGTATGCTCTTCTCAAACACAGAAGCATGAAGTGGAGGAGACGGCTTGCTATACACATGATTGTGATGGCAGTGGTTAATGCGGTACTTATGCACAACATAGTGGAACCACAAAAAATATATGTTTCGCATTTTATTCGTACGTTATGCTCACAATCGATGGAACCAAAAGTGAAACAGCAACGCAAGACACTGGCAGCAGAGTGAAAATTGGGCGGCTGCTTGAACGACGCTTTGCAGAAAAGGTACCGTCATCAAACCCCAGAGGCTGACATAACGAAGATGATTAGTATGTATTGCAAAAGGGAAAGCAAAAGGACACAGTGTAAAAAAAGACAGCAGGTATTATTGTTCAGATTGCAATGTTGGTCTTTGCGTTCT
Source organism: Thermobia domestica (assembly GCF_964235325.1). Classification (NCBI taxonomy): domain Eukaryota; kingdom Metazoa; phylum Arthropoda; class Insecta; order Zygentoma; family Lepismatidae; genus Thermobia; species Thermobia domestica. The sequence goes on along the minus strand of NC_137455.1, from coordinate 192,163,478 downwards.
GGAATGTTTCCGTTTATTTCACATAAAAAGCAGATATGATTTGTAACTACAGGGATCTAGGAAATATGGACAGGTTGTGACAAGTACTTTTGGTACACCCTGTTTTTTCTTTGGTGCAAAAATAGCGTATACTATTCTTCAATGTAACATACAATACTCTACTGTTCGTGACATGCATTCTTTATGTACAAATAATGCTATTGCTTTCAGTTTGTATATTTATAACATTTATATTAAGGTCTATAATTTTCTTTTTTGAACTCAAAAAATAGTTTCTTTCAAAAATATCGCAAATATGCCGATATCAAATATATCGAAACAAAACTATGCTAATTATTCAACGAAGAACCATACTTTATTATTTTAACAAAAATTTCACGTATTATTTCATTTATTGCTACTGTATGTTAATTTGAAAAGCGCCAAAACCCTGCCGCATGTGGCAAACAACCTCCGCTCCCAGTGTTAAAACCGATTTATTTGACTAAGCAGAGACTTTATCGTTCCGTCGAATGTACCATCAGCAGCGTAGGAACTTTCGAAATGAGATTGTGTGCCCATAACAGATTACAAAGCGGATGCCTATTTCATTCATAATCCTTTTTGTTGTAATATTTGGTTTTGGATACTACTTTTCAGATTAAAATATTAAAGTAGTATATTCCACGGAGCGAGCATCCAAATCCGTCGTTCCGTCGCATGCACCGTCACTAGCTTAAAAGGTGAAAAAAAATCGTGGAACGGAATTGTGCGTCTACAACGGAGCATAAAGTTATATTACATCCTGTATGTAAATAATTATTTTTATTTGTCGACGTATCGAGAATCGACTGTGTGCTTAAGGATTCTTGACATGGGGTACGTCAGGTGGATTAACAGTAGGAAATTTGCATTTGCGTATTTTGCGTGCGCGTTATTCGTGAGGTCGCTTAGTTTAATTTTGCATTTCAAATGCCAAAAATACCTAGTATTGTATAAGTGAATTGCTTAGAATGTAAAAGTCAGTCTTACTGTGTAAAACAGTAGCCCACGTAAGGCAGTTATTTAGAATTATAAAATCGAGAAATTTATTATAAAGTCTAAACTTATTGTACTTTTATGTATTATAATTAAATAGAAAATATTTTTTAGGATCATATTACAATTTTGATAGTTCTACGTCGTGCCATTCCAAATCAATTATGTCTGATCAACTGTGTGGACATTGGTACTTGAAAGCTAGTGGAGTTTCAGAAAAGGTGAGAAGTACTTTTGAAATTTATTTAAAGATAACTTTTATTCAAATAATTTGATTCTCAATTTTAAAAATGAAATTAAAAATGTTAGTTTTATTATTTGTAATCTTAACTGATTAAGAAGAAGAGCCACGTTAAGGAGGAAAAGCGAAAAACGAAAGCATATACGACGCGATTGCTTGGCAAATAAAAGATAATATAAAATCTCCTTTTTATGTGTGTAAGGTAAGCGCGTATGGAGCGTTGAATATTATTATTAATGCATTTCTTGTTGCAAGAACGTCTTAACAATATCATCTCTCGAAGCATCAAGGGGACTATAGTTGCCGAGTGTCACTGGCATTAGAGCAGCGAATATGAGAGAAATATAATCGTGGTAAGTCGCACTACGATTGTATTTGCCTAAATTTTAGTTAACATTACAAAGTAGAAGATCGAGTCATTTCAAAGATATACCCATCAAGATGTTTTGGGGGGACTCAATATTTCACCAAAGTGTGTGGAGGAAGTGGGGCTTCCTTTGAGAAAATGTTGCTTTTATTTATTTATTTTTTAGTGATGTTCTCAGTACAAGTACAAGGGGATGCCGATAATTGTTGCCTCCAAGGTTATTATAAAAAAGAAACTACTAATCTCAGAGCCAAGGATGTATTATCAAATGAAAGCTTACACAATTCTCTACAAGATTATATACTCATTTTTCCATATAGTCGCCATTTACTGCAATACATTTGCACCAACGATAAACAAACCGTTTGCATCACAGGTGTAGTGTGTGCCTTTCAAATGTTCCTTCAGTTTTGGAAACAAAAAGATCACTAGGGGCAAGATTAAAACTGTAAGGTGGGTGGGGTAGCACAGTGAACTACATGGTCCCAAGAGCAGCTGTAGTTATGTGGCTTGTATGTGGCGCCTTGCATTGTCATGGTGTAGGAGGACATCTACTCCCTGTCGAACCCTGTTGACACGTGCCCTTAAACTTCTCAGGCACATACGACATACGACTCAGTTGCCACATACGACTCAGAGTTTACACTTTTCCTGTTGTGCAAGAATTCACAATGAACAACCTCGGCTATTCCAGAACACTGTCAGGATCACCTTTCCTGCTGATGGCACTGTGTTGGCTTTTTTGAGTCTCGGAGAACCAATGTGGTGAAATTCCATGGTTCGTCTTTTGTTTTCAGGGTTAAAATGATGGACGTGTGACTCATCACCTGTGAAAATTCGCTTCAGAAATGCATGACCTTCAGCCTCATACCGCTGCAAAAGTTCTTAACAATTGTATAACCTTTTCTGTTTCATTTCTTCTGTCAAAAAATGAGGCACCCAACGGGCACACACCTTGCGGTACCCTAAACATTGAATAATGTGTGACACCCTTTCACGTGAGATGCCAAGGGTATTGGACAAGGGAATCCTGCTGTGTGATTCTTCGATTCTGACGAATCAGTTCATTAGCAGGTTGTTTGTGGTGATCTGTCATACTCACTGGTCTTCCTGTATGGGGTTCATCGTGCAGTGATGAGGTGCGCGGATCTGCTTCCTTGGCCTCTCGGGCCCAACGCCTCACTGTACCCACTTCAACACATGCTGTACCATATACTTGCATCATTCAGTGATGAATGTCAATAGGTGAAACACCCTCTGCTGTGAGAAATTATACCACTGCACGCTATTTTAACCGTATATCCAAACATGCTCTCATGTTTACACCTGTAGCTTCCCAGAATACTGTCACACTGGCCTCAAACTTGGTACACCTCAAGGACACAGACAACCAGTCACACTGCCGTCCTCGTTCGACGATTTCTGAAGGTATCTAAAAAAAAATAAAAAAAATAGGAGGCAAAAATCATCAGCATATGCCCTCGTAGTAACCCTTGAAATTCAAATTCAGTGAAAGTATATTTTCACAGTGCTACTAGTTAAAATTAGTAAACATGTCAAAGAAGAATATATGTTTATGTATTTGGGAGAGGGAACCTAGTTGATTTAGAAGCGCTTGAGCCCGAGCCACCCTGCAGCTCTTCGGATTTGATTGTTGGTAACAATTCCGTCATCGGTTTAAGCTTAGATATACGAACTAAATAAATGAAGCTCTCAATATAGTATCGTAAATGCATGTTCAGGATTTTTTTTCTTCTTTTCTATTCTTACAGAATTGAGAAAAGTTTATATGACAAAAGTAACCAGCTTTCTCATTCTATTTTTGGCCTTAAGAAATATGAAACAATTTGACATTGCTTGGTAATGTATTAAATATGGGAGGGATTCCAGCCATGCATAATTTCACTAGCTCCATTATCTTAGAAGAGAATCGATGCCTTAATTAACATTAGTATCTATATTGTAGGAAGATTTTCTTTTTAATTTTACAATTAAAGAAAATCAAACAATTAAAAAAATGGTTTCGTTACATAACAGTGAAAAAGATTGTATTAAGAAGTATGTATAAACAACATCCTTTCATGTTTATGATGATAAAGTTGTCACCCGCAACGCCTTAAGTAATACCATGGCGTCTCTGGCAGTTGTGCTCGATGTGAAAGCCTATGTCAGCTCTCTACCTGGATCTCAGTTTCCACTGAAGGAGATGCCGTTGATGAACATTTTGTTCCAGTGTGTTCCATTCTTCCTGGGAAATTTTCCAGAGACAGGCGAGTTCGCGGCCGTCGATGTTGAGGTCAACAATAGAAACATACAAAAATCCATATCATGAAATTCACAGGAATTTCTGTATGAATTCCTGTGAATCCGATCCATGTATGTCACCGTTGACTCTGCTGAAAGATTGGACTTCTTGTCCTGGTGAGTGAGCATGCAGCATGTGTCGCTGCTGTACAGAAATTTAATGTCATGGCGATAAAGTGTTTCTAAAATGTCCTTTTGATAAGTTGCATTAACTTTATCCATTTTGTCAACTCTGCATGTCCATTTTTAGCATTAACCAACAACAACAACCACAAAACCTCGTAGAAAACTTCAGCACATTCATATTGCTAGTCAGAATAACCTATGGAATTACATTTACGATAGTAGATGACTCTCATTTTATCATGTCCTGGCAGACAAACCTATGTTTCATTCATGATTACAAACTTTTAGCGGTACCCTTCAAGATTGTGTTCACACAGCTTCCGACTGTTCGTTCTTTCTCTCCAGGCATGATGGGTGAGAGACGTAGCATATGGACTCGAGTTACACTTCTTTACAAGTTTCAAATCTTGGTCAATTATGCTACTTATTGTCGTGGAGAAACGTTCTGCTACCTTTGTTTCTTCTCTTTGAGGGGACAAATTTTTACGTTGTACCAAAGAACGCACTTTTTACACAGTGGGACGCCTAGGCCTCCGATATATATATGATGGTTACTATTGGAGATCCCAGCAGTAGGAGGATGTCCGTTTTGTTGCGAAGAATACTGCGTTGATTCGTTTCTTTGATACGTGTGGGTTTTCTCGGGGTTCTCCCGTTTCCTCCCACTTTCTTCATTCCACCATTTCATTCATTATTCATCATCACCGTCTCCTTTAGCCTAACCGGCATAACCGTGGGACGTAAAACTCAAAGATTTCATTTCATATTCGTTTCTTTGATACAGATAAACCTTCTTTATACACTGTTTACTTATTTTGCTGTAAGCAGAAGTGTTGGCAAGGACATCTCCCAAATGACAGCTATTTTCGGAGCCATATGATCCGTACAGCCGTGATATACACTACAGCCTTATTCACTATGAGTCAGCACACAGCACTGTCGAGCTACCCGCAATGACTGCTCTGTGTGCTATGTGCACACATTGTGTTATCATGAACAAGCAACGATGTTCTGTATATCTAAAACAAATGAACATGTTTCAATTATAGTCCCCACCAGAATGGAGTCATTCATAATACCGGTCGGCAAATATTTTCACCACGTAGAGGGCTGCATACATAATGGTACTATATTTGTTTCCTGAATAACACATTTTTAAACAAACGGAACAATAAACTGGCTTATAGGAAACATTAGTCTGTGGTAAATCTTCAGTTCAGTTCATGTCAAGTGTGGTCTTGCTGTAGGTGGTCTCCAGTTAATCTTCTGTACATACGTACCTTTCCAAATAATATTATCATTCGACTTTTCTAGTTTAACTTGTTTTGAAATCAGTGAGTTTTGACGAAATTTTAATGTTATAATGAAAGGTATTATTTGTTTGAAAATCAAGGTTGGATTTAATATTTAAGCCATACAAAAAGAAAGATTCATCAAAATTTACAGATTTATACAAAACGTATGACAAGGATTCAAGTTACATAACAAGTCCAAAATTGATAGAAATTAAGAAAATGTTTGTGCACAAAATTCTCCATTCTTCACAGCATAGCCTTTGCTCTTAATAAAATCCCGATAACTGTTAAGAGATTGTTGCAGTGATGTATGAATTGTCGAGTAACGAATGTTCCATTCTGCCTTTAGTTGTTCAGATCTCTTTGCCATATTCCGAGCTCTGTTTACTACTTCTTCGGTTCATCCTATAAACTCTTAAGGAAACTGAAATCTTCGGACTGGCTAGAGCAGTCCAGAATCTTAATGTGATGACACGTGAATAGTCCTGTACTGCAGAGGCATTGTCCTTCCAGCTGTTGTGCTGAAATACGAATCCATGACCGTGACTGCTTCTCGCGTATGACAACGTTTTCAAGAATATATGCATAAATGTGCACGATTCATTGTATCCTCAGAGGTCGGCTTATATCCTTCCCAGAGAAAGCCCTCGCACTATAACTGATTCTCCTTCATATTTCAGTTGTATTTTGAATGAAACCGCTCGCCATTGAACCACCTGTCTGTCAAACAGATTATATTTACTCTCGGCACTCCATACCACCTCTGACCATTGCTGAATTATACATCTGTGTTTCAGCCCTATCCTCTCGTGCTTTCCGATTTGGTGGAGAAATGAAAGGCCTTCTGGCTGCAGCTCACAGATGACGGCGGATGGTAATTTTGAATGGTTTAGGCCTACCGGGAGTTCAATTTTTTTGTGCGATTTCGGGTGATGTAAGTCGGGAGTTGTTGAATGATGCATGAAAAATTCAAATGCGTCACATAACTGGCATAGCGATGCCGGCCACAGTTAGCTTTCTTGCTTATGTATCCACTTTGTCATTTCCACCGTCTCAGGAAATTCGTTACTATCTTCTAAATACACAGACTGCCCAGTTGATGATGCAGTCATTCATGTTTGCGACCCGCTACAATGGCTTGCTGCTGTCGCTAGTCAAATTCTTGAGTATTCCGAATCTTCGCCGTAGTCTGAAATCAAAGCCAATATTTATGATTTAAAGTAAGTAACAAAATTGACAGAATATATGAAAAATATACAAATACGTCTCATGCTCATGATTTATATTATTTTGATCGGTATTATATGGTCTGCTGTCACTATATATGTCACTAATTGCTTGTACAATGAAAAGGTGCGCTCCATTGTTTCTGTGTAAGTATTTCGTGCAGTTTGCGTATAGTAAGCTTGCAAAAATGGAACGGCACGTTTTCCGGTCATTAAAGTCATTAAATTGAGAGATCGGTCAATAAAAAGTAAACTAATAAAATGTAATAAAAAGTAATCTCATAGTTTGCTTTTGGGATACGTTGATCTATTCTCCTTCTACAGGGTACATAATTATGTTTTTGCGTGCATCTCGGATGTTAACAAATTAGTTTTGCTAGTCGGTGTAGCACTTTAAATTTATCCCCAAATAACATAATTAAATCTATGGATGTTTCGAACATATACTTTGAGATTTGCGTGTTACATATATTGGACAATCAGAATTGTTTTGAATCGTTTCATTCCGAACTTTTCCCTTCATGTTGTTTGGTGCATAGAGAATCAGTATATTAGGAAAGCTCGTGGAACGTTAATGAGTTCTTAGGTCAATATATTGTTTCGTAAGATTCTTCTTCAAGAAGAATGGCTTTCGTGAAAATAACTGGAGTTCATTTCCTCCAGAATTTTGTTCCCTAAGGTGAGTAGAAAACAGTAAGGTTGAAAAAAAAAAAAAACCTATAGAACTAAGTCTACATCTAAACAAATTCGTGCATGAAGTTGAGAAACAATGAATTTATTTAGCGCGCTACTCTGTACATATGTCACTCACGAGCTTAAGTATCATTGGAACTAGCAGGCACATGGCTTTTGCCAGTGTTTCACAATCTGTTGTTCTCGAACTCGGAAGACCATGGGGGATTGAAAAGGGTCATCAAACCTCATCTTAACATGTGACAGTCATGTATTTTAAAATTTATCCTTTAAAAAAGTAGATAAAAATTCCCGTTCTAGACTTGGAATATTAAATTCCTTCTGTCGAAGAACAACTTATCGAGCTGTCTCGTGATTCACTTTCAAAATCCTGTTTCCTTCGTTACCGTTACTTTAGTTTTGGTTCCAATCTATGGCTGTTTATCCTTATTTTTTTTAAAATTATTTTTTTAAAGGGCTATAGGACATTTATTGCCTTTTGCCAGTATATATCCGTGATATTTTCTCATCTCGTACATATAAGAAACAAATGCAGAAACAGACTTAATGTGGAGCCAGTTCTACATCTGAAAAGCAACATCAGTGTTCACATTAGGTGAATATTGAATTCGCATTAGGTCTAACTGATATGATCATAGCATTTTTGAATATTTCCATTTATAACAGCATTGTATTTCATAAACTACATACTTAGTGTTTTAAAATTCAGTTTTAGGTATGTAAAATATCATTTTGATCTCATGAGGGACACGGAGAATTAACAGTCGCCACAAGGATCCACATCGTCAGAAAGATTGGGAAACGCTGGTTTATGCTAAGCAAAAATAACGGCAATGTTATAATTACCTTTCAAGTGTCTTTGTGGTTTGATTTCAGGAACTTTTCTCAAATATGGTATTGCCTTTGACTAGCTCAATGCTAGGAAAGAAGATACTTAATTGTTGGCAAATAATGATCCTGGCAATATTTACTGGAATTTACAAATTCCCATGACATTTTGTTTTGATAGTAGTTGATCGAGAAAAAGTTTCGTGTGACATTTTTGATCGTAGTTGTAACTTAGCCAACTATCAAGTCATTGCATTTGGGCTATATTATGGTTATAAATGACTTGTAAATGTATGAAAGTGTAATATAAGTATCTCCAATAATTCAAAAATGAAAGAAGCTATTCCATTCTTTAAAACTGCTCGCCTTGAAAATTTATGTTACGGTATTTTGTGCTCGAAGGAATAGAAACAAGAAGCAGAGATGAACTTCCTTGGGGCGTACAGACCCGGATTCGATTCTCAGTGGGAGTTCATGTGGATCGAATTCCACATTAATCTGCAGGTCCACGTCTCATATAGCCTCGTTGTTGAACGAGACGTCCAAATCCACAGGGTTCAATTCTTCCTTACTCTGACATTCTTTAGAGAAAATGTACCTGACGACCATGCTATTTATTCAGTAGTTATTAGGAAAAAAATATTTAAGGGAATTCACTTTCTAACATGAGATGTTCATTCAGTGTAAAGTTCTTTTTCTCAGCGACTAAGCTGTAAATTTGGACGACTTTTCTGTAGTGATTTTTCACTTTGGATATTGATTCTTTCCTAGATCCAACCTAGTTCTTTCGCATCATAACTATGTTGGACAATTAACTAGATTGTTTGGACATTAAAGTATCTTTTGTGCACAGGAACTATGAGGAATTATAGTACAATAATTTTATAATTTAACTCTGAATCCGAATCATGGACATGCCATTGGAGATACAATAGGTCTCCCGCGCAAAAGACGGAAAAAAAAATCAGGCGATGACCAGTAAAGTGTGCTTGAATTTAGGCTTGAGTCTGACAATAAGCAAGAAAGACTACGGTTGGTGCGGGCACGGGAGGCACTTCATTTGAAGCCATGTACATATTAATGCTAGATAAGTGTGCTGCCATACTGACGAAAATGATAATTGAGGTTTCTAGCACCTTCCATTTGTAGTTCCCTCTTCTCAGGGTTAATTATTGGCGAAAGGACTCCTCAGTGATGTCTTGTGAATCGCATTTTGCTAAAATGCGCGGTAGTACGAATAAAAGATACGTCTCCCAGAAAATTGGCAAACTATGGCAATAACGACACAATAATAATAATAATAATAATAATAATAATAATAATAATAATAATAATAATAATAATAATAATAATAATAATAGAAATCTTACAGCTGATGTATTTTGCACATCATTTGATGACAGCACATACACTACCTATACCACCTATACCACACATACTTGACATTACAATTGCTTGACATCTAGAGATCATACCCAAACCCTATTTTTGAGGCTAAACTTATTAGCGCAATTTAGTTTCTGTCCATGTTTTATCAGTTTAAATGAATAATTTTCTTTCATATGTTTAAAATCAAAATTCTTTTTTATTGTATGCAGGTGTTTCGTGAAGATCATGTGAAGACTGCTTTAAAAACAATCTATGAGTTCAATGTTCTGAAATTCAAAAACGGTACTATGGGAGCAGTGAATGGTATGACACCAGAAGGAAAAGTAGATGATTTTACAGTTCAAAGTGAAGAAGTCTGGATTGGTGTTGTTTACAGCTTGAGTGCCCTTATGATTCATGAGGTAAGATTTGGTATTATTTAAATAAAGTATAAAAGGTAAGAAGTCCTTGATAAGAGCTGTTCAAATGGTAATAGTAATATCAATGCAAGTTTCAATATCAGGAATATCAGGAGCAAGTAGTCGTTTGAAAAGTTTGTTTCTGAACGCATAAGCAAACAAGGCAAGAGTTTGTTATTAATTTGGACTTAAAGTTTTTATAACGATTTTTGAGCCGCGAAGTGTACAATATATTGCAGCTGTGTTATGCATACCTAACTACATTACATACGTACAGTACTTACTCTCTTACTTATTCGTTCTCGGAGAAGCTTAAATCCTGAGTTATTGCATCATGTTCAGGTACCAAATGATGTAACAATAATCTTCTTACATCTTGTGAGAGTGGTTCCGTATGTCTGCAGTAGATAGCAGTAGTATTTAAGATTGAGGAAACCACGGGATCTGAAGAATATAACAATGTATGCAGCAAATCCCTCAACTTTTTTCCCATGTGAAATTCCCTATAGTGCGGCAGTCCTTGCTCGTCGATTCCATTGCTTTCTCAGAGAGCATGCTTATAGGTAAAATAGCAGTTCTGATTATGTATGCATCATGAATTAAAATTTTATGCAGCTGGATTGCATATTATACCAATGGTTCAAGTCAAAATACAGTTTTGCTGGTTTCTCTGTGAATTCTTTAAATACATCATAATTTAAGGTATAGTCACAAAAGCCATCGTTCTCAAGATGATATTAAGGTTCTTAATCAGCCATTCAACAATTCAATACCAGTAATGGTTGACGCCAGATTAGGGTTTTTGAAAAAATATCTTGCAGTGTTTTCGTCGTTAGTCATTCCAAAGCCTGGTTTCGGTATATCCACGAGAAGATTTACTTTATTCTCCAAATAATCAGTTTTTATTTTCTTTATATTTTCGAAAGCGTGCTTGTCGTCGTCGCTGCTGATTTGCCACTTTTTGTACTCGAATCTATATGCTGTGTGTAATACTTATTCAAACTATCTTATTCATGCATGTAATGTTGAAAGTCCGTACTGATATAAGTTCTCGCGGTCATTCATGTAGCTCCGCAAATCTCACATGATTGTGTGGACGATTCTGAGATGGCACTAAATGCTTTTCTGTCGATCATTGGTAAGTAGAATTGTGATGCACGTCCAAATCTAAGTCTCATTTCCTGTGGCGACGATGTTTTTAAGTTGGTCCTTGATACCATCTACTTCTTTTCTCATTAGCTGAATAGTCTCTTTTTCGAACAGAAGTTTGTACGACCGACGAACCTCGTGGATGATGGACGAGAATTTTGCCATGATATGATCTCGCGTACTTTAGGTTGCAGTGGAACCATGAAAATTGCATGCAAATATGCATTTTTTTTCTCTTTCAGAGAACTTTTGTTTAGTAGAGTGTTGCGCACTTCCTTCGCAGCATCATTTGTATGTCATAGGTCGTTTACTGGTGATTTATAGATTGCTATCCTGATCATCTCTTTCTGAACTTCAGCGATTCTCTGTGCTGTGATATCAATAAAATTTTGTAGCTTAATTTCGGCACGAACGTCTTGTTACTGATACTGATACTGATAATTCATCAGAGTAGCATGTTTCGTGGCCTCTCTTAATGCATTATGCAGTGGTATATGTTTGCTTCGCGGCTTTTTGCACCCGATTTCGTGAGTGTGTGTACGACGTTTTTGTGTATTTTCCGTCAACATAAAGTTCTAACTCTTTCTCTATTGTGTAGATAATTGGTCCTGAAAGAGGAAAAGAAGAGTGTCCTTTTCATCTTAAGATACCTATCTTGGAGACCTGTTTATGTGTTTCAATACTTGTACTACATTTCTCTTGTCAGATTTGTATAGACTTACTCGTGCGGCAACTATCAACTCTTTCTTGTTGTTGTGCACGAGATCAAATACTTTGCTCAGTTTTGAATGATCATTTGACTCGGAAAAACTTTTTGACGGACATCCTCTCTGCTGTATTGGTTCTGGAACTTACTTCACACGTGCAGGCTCATTTTCAATAGTCAGATCGATGTTCACGTTTAACCATTCTTTATTACAAAGTTCAAACATGTGTGCAGTCCGATTTGCATTAGTCAGTTATATATATATATATATATATATATATATATATATATATATATATATATATATATATATATATATATAAATATATAAACTAAATCTACTACATAAAATTCGTGGAACTTGCTTTACTTTTTCACATTCTTCGTTGTTGTCATTCATACCCTACCTAATCCAATGTTTGATAAGACATGATCGCAGAATATACCAGAAGTATTCCGATCAGAAACGTAGTCTGCATTGCGCCTCAGTTAAAGTAACTTCCGTCTTGTAATCGCCATATTTGCCGAAAAGAAAATATTATAAAGATAATTAGCAGATCTCGTGAGCTAATTTTCTAGTTAATAACTCTTCATGTTATGTAATTGAAAACAAAATAAAAATCTAGACTTCATCTCCCTAGATCAGTTACTAAAAGTCTTATTATACACAATAAACAAAAGTACAGTTTTTGCATTTGGTTTAGTTCAAAACGCAATTCAAAGAGTCGGAAGTATAAAATAATGCGACTGCGACTATTAATATGCGAAGAAGTACTTAAATACCAAGTACTTGATACACCCCAAAACATTCACAATCTCAGCTGAACTGCGAAAGAGACGATTTCGAAGTCATGGAAAATTTACGATTTACCGTGTATACAAACTGCAAACTGTATACATATGTTATCAACATTTAATGACTTATAGATCACTAATCTCTTTTGTTTTCAGTGACATTACGCGGAGTTACTATCTCAGATTCATTAGGTATTGGCGTTTTAGGAAGAAATATTGGTTTGTATTTGGAATTTTCAGACGCCAAAATAACAGTTTTTCCCACTGTCAGCATCCAAGAATACAAAACCGTCAGCACAGGAAAAATGTGAAGTAGGTTTTAATTTTATAGGTTTGTTTACGTGAATGATATGGTGCAATATATTGATGAAAGGAGGAAACAACCGATTTTTTTTACACACCAGATCTTCTGTAGGTGCGAATTTAATAACACTCAAAGAGTGAATGACTGCACTCGAACCCAGCATCTCTGGCATACCGTGCCGATGTATTAACCAAGACGCATCGGCACGGTTTGCCAGAGGTTCTGGGTTCGAGTCCCGGTCTACTCATTCACTTTTTCACTCTTTGTGTGACATAGTGCAATGTTTGTGAATTTTTCAATAGTTTAAATATATTGTGTGATGGAATTTACTGGCAAGTAATAAGTCCTTTTATTATTTAAAAAAATCACTTATCATTTGTGTTGCTGAAAATTTCTTTTTTATATTTATTTATGCTCTCATTTGCAGTGAGCTAACTTTAATAGAGTAGATTTATATCTTTCCTTGTATTGATCTTTTCTTTACTATATACTTCGGTGCCACAGTATCTTCAATAAAAAAATAAACATAATTTGACACTTTGTGTTTCTTATATAGATCTGTTTCTACATTCTTAGTGGTAACCCATATCTAGTTAGAGTTAAAACACTTTTTGCTAAACACAAAGTAGATGTTGAAAAATTAAGGTCATCCCAATTAACACTTTTGACTTAAATTCTTTCAACGCTCGAAATGTATGGTGAAAAGTCCTTCCAAATATACAAAACCTGACAATCGCAGAATGATTTATGACAACTAGGTTTTGAGACACGCCCAGCATCTTAGTGTGACGATCAAGAAGTTATATATTTCTAGGTAACAAGTTTCCTATGATACTAATCATGGAAGCTGATTCAGTAATCGCATGTACTGTTTTTATATTTACTTTTATAGGAAATTTCATTATTTCATTTTTTATAATTAACGAAACCTGAACTAGTTCTTGTTTCATTTTCTCACTCTTTATACACGGTTCATTGTATGTAGCTATTTCATCACTCTCTTGACTGTTTTCATTATAACTATTTACAGTCTTTTTCTCCGAACATGCACCATCGTTAATGCACGAATGCATTAATTTAAACTTTGTATGTTAGTCACATTGGAGCACTGACTATTTAGGTTTGTTGGTGCCAAGTATTGTGGGAAACCTTGTGTAATTTCATCATCTGTGGAACCCGTGCTGTTTCTGGTTGCACGTAATTTGGATGGCGTAGTCGCTAACGCTCTCGCCTTCGGTGGGAGCGGTCCCGGGTTCAATTCCCGGTGGGGTCACTCGGTCGAAAAAGTGTAAAACGCTTTTTCAGGCCAGCCACCCTGAATGAGGTTTTTCTCATTCACACCAGGCAAATGCCGGGGTGGTACCTAACTTACAGGTCCCAGGCTGCTTCCTTCCTTCCCTTTTCCCGGAAAGTGTGCTCGCCGAGGGACGTCATCCCTCAAAACGTGACGGGCTAAATAGCCTTACGCGCCGAAAGCCCAGAAATCTAAATCCTAATCCTAATTCTAATTTGGATGGGCCGCTTCAGGAATTTGCCAAGTGTGATACATTCGAAGAGCGTGTGAACATTGCGGGTGGAAATTACTTCGACCTCTATTTATAAAATTGCTTCTTCCCCTAGACTGCTTGCCTCTATAGGAATGTCCTTCACAGCTGTTTTGTGAATTATAACTATTCTGTCTATTATTTTACATATTTCCTCTGAAATTACCGCGACCATTTCCTCTATTAAAACCTTTTCCATTTTTATTAAGATAAAAGATTATTTTTTTTTTACTGTGACAATTGAACATTTTTCTGCGTAGTTTTTTGTCTGTTTCTTAAGTGACTTCTGCTTTTTACGTTAATTTTTTTAATTGTTTCTAAACCTTTTCCATTGTTTGCATCATTTTGTTCGGCTCTTGGTCACTCTGTTCCGACCCAGTAGTTTCATTTTGTGTCTCATCCTGCTTTATGGGGGCGCGGTGGCTCAGTGGTAGAGCGTTCACCTCTGGTGCTTGGGGTCCTGGGTTCAAACCCTGCTCCCGCCAAGTGAACTTTGTGGTGGACAAACGCCGTGCTCGTGGGTTTTCTCGGGGTTCTCCCGTTTCCTCCCACTTTCTTCATTCCACCATTTCACTCATCTCTCATCATCACCGTCTCCTTTAGCCTAACCGGCATAACCGTGGGACGTAAAACTTAAAGATTTCATTTCATCCTGCTTTATCCTTAAACCCTGTATAATACTTCTAACATTTTGGCATGTGCGCTTATTATGTCACGAAGCTACTTCTTTCTCTTCAAATTAATGAATCTGAATCACTTGATTCAGACAGTGATTTGGAGTCTCATGTGTTACCTCTGTAGGAGAAGTTCAGTGAAGAGAGAAGTTTCAGAATAGTAGAGTTTATTACAATATGAGAATAGATATACAAGATGAGTACAAAAGAGAAAACATAACAATGTAAAACACTAATTCCATATAAGTGTAATGATTACTTATTCCGTTAAGATTAAAGTCTATCAATTTACCCTATAGACTATTCCAAACGATTGAGTTCAATAATGTGTTCACGCTTTCTGTTAATCCTTCAGCTTTTTGCTCAAATTCGCGAAGAGGAGGAAAAATAGTAAAAGAGAGAAAAAATAGAAAACAAAAAGACGAGTCAATTCGAAGAAGCCCGAAGGCTATGCGAAGGGCGATGCCGCTCACTGATTCGAAGTCAAACTCGACACGTTACAGAAAGGCTCAGCACAGAGGCTAAGTCTTGCAATTCCTTGATTATAACAGACTGCTGCTAATACGTCTGAACAGTTCGAAGGTCCACCATTTTCTGATAACCGGAACTTACCAAGGCCGTCTTTCGACTCATATAGCACCTGTCTCCAAGGTCGTCCTTGAGGAAGAGTTGTGGAAGGAGGGAGAGACTCCAACGCAGAACAGAGGAGGTGGGGTTGGGAGAAACCGCAAAGAATCATAGTATGAGGGAGTGAGGGGAACGTTCCAAGCAAGCTACACTAGCGCTACGATTTCACCTAGCGGCGAGCTAAGCAAATCCAGCCAGCTTATGAGCTACAGAAATGCTTCGCCAAGGATGTTTTTGATATTACACACTTTATATATATATTTTTCCTTCTTCTTCTTTTTAACTTTCTTGTTTGTAACCATTTTGTTACACAAGAACGTCGTTGTTTTATTTAATGATTAATATTCCCTCGGCGGTGAAGCCCCTTCTGTAATTCAGCTAGCCGGAGGTCTGCTTTAAGTAGGTTAATATGAGCAATAAATTCATGTTCCGAAACGGTCATTCTAGTCCTCTGTTTTTATTAATGCTTCCACATTCCCCGCAAGGAGAGCGGAGTTAGCAATCCAGGAACCGAAAACCCGCCATCAGGCTTACACGCCTCATGTAACACATGATGGTATTTCTGATGGTATTTGTGCCGTTTTCCTAATTTACGTAATTCTTTTTTAATTGATGAATTTCATGCTTTTTACTATGTTTTACCGTATATAGATTAGTTTCTAGGTTATTTAATACGTGAATAAATTCGTTCAAAGTACTACTTATCTGCTGAATTCGTACACGTTCCGAAAAGTATGGCCTCAATCCATTTGCTAAATGGAAATAATTTAAATCTCACCTAAAGTCGGTGCTTTCTTATATATGTAACATCACATATGTAACTTTGTATCGATTCATTTTCTTCTGTGCCCTGTTCTGTGTTTTAGCAAAGTCATCTGCATTTTCTTTTATGCTCTTAAAACATTTCTTTATTTCGTTTTTAAATTCGGTATAGGGGCCATTTTGCAATTGCTTTGTATTTATAAATACCGTTAATCGTTCCTTTTTCTTGACTGAAAAATACGTTGTTACCAGTTCCTAAGCTGCTTCTGGAGATAATTCATTTAATTTTATCGTGTCATCAAACGCGGCAAAGAATTGCTGTGTTGTTATTTGTTTTGAATCATGAGAAAAGAGAAACATTGCTATAAACGTTTACAGTAGGTCTTTGGTTTTTGTTTTGATGCTCCTGACTGGGATGCATTAGACTGGTTTGATTTTTACTTCGCCTGTTGTTAAGAAAAGGAGACTGTGAATCCACTGTCAGATCTAATTTTTTTTCGTCTACTCAGTTTCACAACTAAGCAAACTTTATCTTAATAGCAAATGTATATAGTTACGCTAATACCTCATGTAGTTCTTTTATTACTACTTTCCCTAGGTAGAACAATATTATATTAGGTATAAAATAATTTCATTCGCAAATTTTGTCTATCTAATCACTTCCTGTTAAATGCTCGTAGACATTTCCTTTGTTTTCCTTCAAAGAAAACTTTACATGTCGAATAGCCAGCACAAGTATAATGACGAAACAAGTTAATATACATACGTATGCTTTATATTGCACTGTTTTATACGCTACATAATTTAATTGTAGGAATGGTATGCACATATTCAGCTAAAAATATCTCAAGCGCCATCTTAGAAAATAACAAATCGAATATTATACTTGCACTCAAAATATGAAATTTTGTATATAGATTAAGTAAATTTATTAGAGCAGTACGTAGTACGTTATACTTCGTAATAAACATTATATGCCTTTTTATTCGAATATTAGGATGTGCTAATTCAGTCAAATACTATTTGGTGTTAGATAATTTAAGACTTTATATGGTCCCCAAATTGGGTTGCAAACTTAAGATAAAGTTCTTTTCTGGAGAAGCTTTCGTAATTTTCTTAACAAGTATTAGTTCTCCAACATTTAACTTAGTCGAAATTCGTTTACTGTTATAAAGGTCTCTCGTCTTGTACAGGCCTTATCAATATTTCTAGCGATTATTTCAGCAAGTTGTTCCTTGGTGGCTTCATTTTCTAAAGTTCCAAGATCACAAATCCATTTTGCATTAAGAGAGTAAACATTTTCCTTCCTAAATAAATTTCGTTTGGGGGTTTTCCGTGTCTGACTACTTTGACCTGCGTTAATAGTTAATTGTACGTGAACTGTCAGTTGGACCCATTTTCTTTGACATCTGTTATCGTAAGATTTCAATATAATCGTAACACAATGAATTCCCCTTTCTGTAATATTACTAGAAAGATTATAGAATGAGGTCTTCATAGCTTTTACTCCTACACAGTACAAACAGGTTTTAAATAATCGCTACAAAAATAACTAGCGCCGTCATGAACGACCTTATTACAAAATCCATGGAAGATAATAATTTATTTAACTTACCACAAATTACGTTTGAATTAATGTTTTTAGATTGCTTTAGAAATATAAATCGACTAGTAACATTCATAATTATTAATATAAAATTATATCCATAACTAGTAGGCTACGTCCAAATACCAAATGATATTTGGCTGAGTGATAACAGGAGCTTAATATTCTCCAACTGATTTGATATTCCTATCCTTACACGTCTGACCTGTATCACACTATTTCACATAGATCTGTTCAATCATTCCAGGCCAGGTAAATCTAGTACCAGTTTTACTAACATTTATGAAATCCCTGGCGTAAACCTCCTACGATCTCATTGTGGATATGTTCAATAATAGTATATTGTACACGTTCAGGTACAAGAGCTCAAAGTCCTTCATTAACTTTTCTTTTGGTCTCTTTTAATAAAATCTTATCTTTCAACAAACAATCATTAACAGTTTCGTTTCTTTTTGGCTTCTAAGTAATCCTTTTAACCTAGTGTCACCTCGTTGCAGTTGAGCAATGGTTAATTAAGAAAGGCAAACGCCAGGAATTAGCGTCTTCTACTTGTTCAACTCAACCATGGGTTGGTGGTCAACATGGAAATTTTAAAACTCCCTCTGTCTTGGGAAAGCTGTTTTATACTTTGATAAGGTCTTTTCGTAACTGCATCTAGAGGAAGAGATCCTTGGTCTTCTTCTTCCTGGGTTTCCTTCTATCTCTCCCTCTATCAGCACGGTGATCCAATCGGAATGCCGAATAAGATGGCCAAGCATGCTGTTTCTTCTTTTTCCTTTTATCTTCATGATGTGTCGTCCTTCATGGGCTTCCTTTAGTACGTCTTCATTCTTTTTTCTTTCGGTCCATAATACGCGCAGCATTCTACGCTAACACCACATTTCAAATGCTTGCAGCTTGAATATTTCAGTTTTTCTCAATGTCCACGTCTTTCATCCGTAAAGCGCCATGCTCTATACCAGGGTCTTAATAAATCGTTTTCGAACGTCCAACAACACATTTCTTGATGTTAGCAATCCTCTTTTCCTATTGAATGCTTGTTTAGCCTGCGCTATTCCGGAACTTACGCCTTTTTCACTTCTTTCGTCTGAGGATATTAAACTTCCTAAATAGGGGAACGTCTTAACGTCTTCAATTGTCGATCCATCTAACCATACGTTTGCCCCTTCCTGTCCTACTCTTGTGCACTTTATCACTTTGGTTTTCTCATATTTATCTTCGTTTTGTATGTCTTTCCAGTAGTCGTTCATGTTTGAAAGTGCTTTCTGCAAGTCCTTTTCGTTCTCCAGTATCAGTACTGTCATCAGCAAACCTTATTGTGTTGAAAACCTGGCAGAAAAGCATAGTTTACAAAAACCTGTTTCCCTTCGTATGATTTAAGTTCTTAAACAGAATTATCAATTGGCTCATAATCTAAATAATTCCTACTGAAAAAAAAATCAGAATTTTATTGGTTTTACTGCTTAGATGTACCACTTTAAATTGAAATTTATTTACAATCTGAATTAAGGTTCCATATTTTTTTTTCCTTTTATAATTATTTAATAAACACTTTAAGGATCTGTTGTCACAGTAAACTGTAAAAGGAAAATGCAAAAAGATTTCAAATTTATCAAGCACTGTAATCAGCGAGTTCAAGATCAAAGATATTTTTACTAAAACGAGCTTCAGAAATTATTTTTTAATGAAATTAAACAAGATGTAATAACCATCTTCTGTATATTGATCCAAAATACAGCCATACGCTTTACGTAAAGAATCGCTATGCATGATAGAATTATTATTGAAATCAGGTACCTTCAATATAATAAGATTTGCCAAGGTTTCTTTTATTTGCACTAAAATGTTGTCTTATTGTTCTCCCCATTTGAAAGGTGATTTTTCCGATCTTAAATTAATTAAAGGACCTACTAATTCCCCATAAGTAGGTGTAAACCTTTTAAAGTAATTAGAGAGACCTAATATTTGCGCTAAGAATAACCTATTCTTTGGTAGAGGAATATCATTAATTGCTTGTAAACGATCCTTATCGATAAACATATCGTCACCACGAAATTCAAATTCCAAATATTTAATTTTAGTTTGGAAAAGACTAGTCTTTTTCGTGGATACAGTAATACCCCATTGTCTTAGCCTCTTCAATACCTCATCAAGGTCCCCCCCCCATATCTTTTTATGTTATCCATGTGGACTAGGAGATCATCGTATCAAAATATAATTCGTAAATCGACACTGATTGAAAGCAGATTTTATATCCAACTTAGATATAATTTCATGTTTTCCTTATTTAGTAAGACATGTGTCCGTCTGCGGACTCGGAAAAGCATTAACATTTACTCTATTGTTAATACCGCCATAGTTTATAATAAGCCTTTTAGATTTATCATTATTAACAACCGAAAAACAATGCAATACAAAGGGTGATGAGTCACCCCTCTTCAACTACACCGTTTTCAATTAAATCGTCAATAAATTTTTCAGTTTTTTGTTCTTAGGTAATTGGTAAGGTGGTTGTATGCAATGAGAAATATCCTTTATCTGGATTCACTACTTCTATTTCCTTTTATTTCCCCTAGTCTACTAGATATAGCATCTTTATACTTATTCACAAAGTTAACAACAAATTCACTTAAACTAGGAAATTGTTTATACAAATCAATGAAATAATTAAATTACCTTCTTCTGAATCATACTGTATAGCATCTGAGCATGATTAGCAATTGGATCCATCTCCCCCATGTGGCAAAGTTTGTTGCTTGTACTGATTATTTTATAAGGAAGCTGCCGACTGCGAGACTGCAAAACCTGACTGCTCCTGAGATCCACTAGACAACTGTTGACTCCGTAAATTCCTCGTATATTTCTTGTGTTGAAAGTTCTGACAAGCCTTAAGAAGTATGAGGAATATTTACGCCAATTGAAGAAACTCCTGTATAGGGATCAGGAAACGAAAAGGTAGATAGGTGACTGGATGCCTCTTCTGCCGACTCCGCCACTGGACACTGCTGAACTGGTCCTTTCAGCGACCAGCTTCCATTAGAGCGGTGCTGGACCGGCTTCGCTCCGTGGACCTGCGCTGACAGAATTTCTTGATATCTTTGGAATAGCACCCGTCGACACAAATTTAATTGCGAAACCTCAAGCACAATAAGAAGTTGAATACCCAGGTGATCATATGCTGTCTGGCAGTAAGTAGGGCCCTACTCCCCTCTTTCCCCAAGTCCGAGGTTGTGTGGTGGACCAGGATCCGGTAAGGAGACCCTCCAAGTAGAAACATTACTCAGCTGAATATTTTTATTTGCTAATGGTGTAAATAACTAATTTGTAATAACATTCTCATTTGGCATAAGGTTCTTGGCATTATAGTCAACACTAACGAGATGTCTCAGAAAGAATTCATTTCCAAGCAAAAGTTCAAAATTGTCAGTGCGCACAACAGAAAAACTTGCTGTAAATCTTTTATTTTGTATTAAGAAATACGTTCTACAGATTTCGTAACATTAACGCAACTTTTTCCCAAAACATTAAGTTGTGATTCCATTTCAGAAATTTTTGGTGATCACCTTTTTATGATTTCATTCAAGCAATTCACACTGATCAAGTTTGCAGATGGAGCTGTGTCTATTAATGCATATTTCATTAAATCACAAAATTTTACATGAACAAACCCTGTCCGATTTGATACATTACAATGGAAAGGTTTACTATTTGTTGATTGATCACAGTAGCGTGCTAAGTGCAATTCCGAGTAACGTTTTAAACATTACGCGAATTTACTCCTTTATTAAGATATTAGTTACCAACGCTCTATTAGGAACTTTTGGAAAGTACCTCTATTTGAAAATGGAGGATGTGCAGGTGAGCTCTTCATTTGAACATTAGGATAAAGCAAATTGTTTGTAGGCTGTTCTTTACGTACCACTTTCGCCTTCCTACTATACCTTCGCATATACCTTTTATGAAAGTTATAAAGCAGCCAGATGACTTAATTCCTCCATTGTATTCGGTATACCATTACATAAATATAAGGTATGAATTTCTAAAAAGAAAGAAAAAAAAATTACAAATTAAACTTACAAGACTTTCTTCATCAAGGGTCATCCCCAATACCTTCCAAATACGAGTTGTCTTCATTTCTTGAACGAATTGCATGAACGATTCGAGAAATTTATGATTGGATACAATTTTTGTTGAGTAAATGTACAACGAGCAATGGTTGATACAAATCTAACAAACAAACGCGAACAAATGTTTTCCCAATTATAGGTAGTTTCTAAAAGACTTAAGAATCGCGATATAAATCTCCTTTAGTGCGACTCAAGCTAGCCACTAGTACTACCGCCGCTGATTTACCTGCAGTTAAAAGGTACTATATAATGTATTCCATATATTAGAAAATTCAAATTTAATAGCAGCCTATTAGTTACTCTAGAACAGTGGTTCTCAAACTTGTTGTTACTGCGACCCACATTAAATAATAAAAAGTATTCTGTGGCCCACCTACTTTTATTCAAATACACATTCACATTCTATGTAATGGTAGTGTATTTCAAAGCAATTAAATTTTGTAAATTATATCTATAACTTATTATTTCCTAGACTAAAAAATAGAAAAATATATACATGATACATAAAAAGTTATGGTATAGCAAAATATTTGTATTATCATCATGAGACGCATGCGATGCATGTACTTGTTTTCGATATTTATTAATAACTGCATTGATATCCACGCTGATACGAGTTACTTTCAGCCGCAAGGAATTGGACACTTGCAGTCGGTTTCTGTATTTAGTCTTTATTCCCACGATTGCTGATGACCCAGCTTCAAATAAATAGGAAGAACTAAATTGGAGTAGCACTTTCAAAGCTTCAGTAGAAAGTTGTAGATAGGTTTGCTGAACGGACAGCCAAAACAGTGCCAGCTTCTTGGGGTTGAAATTCATATGAAGTGAGCTATCTTGTGCTAGGACGATTAGTTTTTCATCAGTCTTGACTGATATTCAAGTTGAAATGCCACTGACAAATGGGTTTGCAATCCACTTCTCTTGCTTACATTTTTCCATATCTTCAAGGAAGTAACATTCAAAATTTTCTTTCAATGCCTCCAAATGTGCGGGTATTCCAGAAATTACGGAATCGTCTGGAATCACTTCTTTTTCGATTACGAATGTTTGAAATGTTTAGAAACAGTCATAATTGTTGTTTTCAATGTTACTCTCCCACAAGACTTCTCCAGGAAATTAAAGAACATTGAACTACTCATTTTAAAAATTAAGATATATTGTTTTTACAAACATTAAATTCCAAAATTTGCTATCAGGAGGTACAAGGAGATAGCTGTATTTATTCCAGTTAGTTCAATAACAGTCCGTATGAAAGATTAACATGAAATTTATTTTGGAATGTTGTAAACACCCCGAGCGACCACGAATGTTACAAAGTTAAGCTCGATGCTTATTTTAATAAAGCAAAATTTAGTTGGTTTCTTTCATCGTATTGTAATGTAAATTTTTGAACATAGTGGCCATGTTGGTAGGAGAATATCAGTCGGTGACGATAGAGCAAGTGTAACTTTAATTATTATATGAAATTATACACATGCGCATAGATGGTTAAAGTGTTTCCATGGAAAGAGCTAACACTACTTCTGACGCAATGCCCTTCCCTGTGACAGATTTTGATTCACCCACTTTCTTTCCATCCTAACCCAGCATCTCTACTGACTATACAATAGGCCAGGGCTTTGAGTAATCACTTAGTCTACAACTCATTAACAAATGCTTCCAATTTTCATTTTCTAAATAGTACTTTACATGTTTATCCATCAAAATAAAATTTTCGTAATTGAAAGGAAAAACTTCTCACTACCCACCAAACAACACGCGACCCACACTTTGAGAAACACTGCTCTAGAAGATTCGGCTTATTCACAATCCATTAAATTTATTAAATCACCTGTTTGAGAACCTGTAGTATGTATTCTACTGTACCCTTCTTCAAAAGCCGGGGCACACGCATGAACTGCTAGGGGTTTAAATGAATCCCACTCATCGGAGAAATTTAGGCTTCTATTAACCGAAATATTACATTCTATACGTAAATTATATATATATATATATATATATATATATATATATATATATATATATATATATATAAGTAGTAGGCCCCCCGTTATGCGCGAATTGACCTTTATGACGTCAGAGGTCAAAGGTCAATGACCTTGGCCCAGGGTCAATGACCTAGGGGTACCTAGGACCACCCCCTCTAAATTTTGACAGGGGTACCATGGCCCACCCCCTAAATTTTGGCAGGGGTACGTAGGACCACCCCCCTTAAATTTTGGAAATTGCCAAATCTAAAAATTTGGTATGGTAGCCTAGGACCACAGTATGTACCTCTATCAGTATTGGGTGTCTATGTCGTTCCCTTTCATGGGTAAAAAATTGCCAAAAATTCAAATTTCGGGGGTTTTTGACCTAATTTATCCCCTTTGATGAGGTATTATTACCCTATATAGTTATATGGGCGTATACAGGGGTCCATTACCTTTCATAACATATGGGTATATTAATGCACCCCTTGAAAAATTTGGGAGGGGTACCTTGGCCCACCCCTTAAATTTTGGAAATTGCCCAATTTAAACATTGGGTATTATAGTACAGGACCCTAATATGTATTATGATAAATTTGGGTGGTCCACCTCGTTCCCTTCTAGGGGTACAAAATTGTCAAAATATAAACGTAAGCAATACGTAGTACCACGTGTTTGGTTTTTGGTCGATTTTATCCCCTTTGATGAGGTGTTATTATCCTATATAGTTATATGGTCATGTATAGGGGTCCATTACCTTTCATAAGATATGGGTATATTTGTGCACTCCTTTAAAAATTTGGGAGGGGTACCTTGGCCCACCCCTTAAATTTTGGAAATTGCCCAATTTAAACATTTGGTATTATAGTACCTGACCCTAACATGTATTATGATAAATTTGGGTGGTCTACCTCGTTCCCTTCTAGGGGTACAAAATTGTCAAAATATAGTACAACCACGTGTTTGGTCTTTTTGCCCAATTTATCCTCTTGGATGAGGTTTTATTACCTTATATGGTTATGTATAGGGGTCTATTCCCTATTATAAGACATAGGTACATTTGTGCACTCCTTTAAAAATTTGGGAGGGGTACTTTGGCCCACCCCTTAAATTTTAGAAATTGCTCATTTTATATATTTGGTATTATAGTACTGGACCCTAACATGTATTATGATAAATTTGGGTGGTCCACCTCGTTCCCTTTTAGGGGTACAAAATTGCCAAAATATAAACGTAAGCAATACGTTGTACCACGTGTTTGGTTTTGACCTAAGTTATCCCCTTGGATGAGGTCCTATTACCTTATATGGTTATATGGTTATGTATAGGGGTTTATTTCCTATCATAAGACATTGGTACATTTGTGCACCCCGGGAGGGGTACCTTGGCCCACCCCTTAAATTTTAGAAATTGCTCATTTTATATATTTGGTATTATAGTGCTGGACCCTAACATGTATTATGATAAATTTGGGTGGTCCACTTCGTTCCCTTTTAGGGGTACAAAATTACCAAAATATAAACGTAAGCAATACGTTGTACCACGTGTTTGGTTTTGACCTAAGTTATCCCCTTGGATGATGTCCTATTACCTTATATGGTGGGTTTATTCCCTATCATAAGACATTGGTACATTTGTGCACTCCTTTTAAAATTTGTGAGGGGTACCTTGGCCCACCCCTTAAATTTTAGAAATTGCTCATTTTATATATTTGGTATTATAGTACTGGACCCTAACATGTATTATGATAAATTTGGGTGGTTCACCTCGTTCCCTTTTAGGGGTACGAAATTGCCAAATTTTAGTACAACCACGTGTTTGTTTTGGCTCAATTTATCCCCTTGGATGAGGTCCTATTACCTTATATGATTATATGGTTATGTATATTGGTCCATTCCCTATTATAAGACATGGGTATATTGATGCACACTTTAAAAATTTGGGAGGGGTACCTTGGCCCACCTCTTTATTTTGGAAATTGGCCAATTTAAACATTTGGTATAATAGTATAAGTACCTAATATGTATTATGATAAATTTGGGTGGTCCATCTCGTTCCCTTTCATGGGTACGAAATTGCCAAATTTTAGTACAACCACGTGTTTCGTTTTTGACCTAATTTATTCCCTTGGATGAGGTCCTATTACCTAATATGATTATATAGTCTTGTATAGGGTCCATTTTCTATCATAAGACATAGGTACATTGATGCACCCCGGGAGGTGTACCATAGCCAATCCCTTAAATTTTGGAAATTTTTCAATTTAAGCATTCGCTATCATAGTACATGACCTCAATATGTATCATGATAAATTTGGGTGGTCCACCTTGTTCCCTTTCATGAGTAAAAAAAATGCCAAAATATAAACATAAGCAATATGTTGTATCACGTGTTTGGTTTTTGGCCCAATTTATTCCGTTTGATGCGGTCTTATACCGTATATGGTTATATGGTCATGTATATAGGTTCATTTCATATCATAAGACATGAGTACATTGATGCACCCTTTAAAAATTTGGGAGGGGTATTTTGACTCATCCACTCAGTTTTAGAAATTGTTTAATATAAGCATTTGGTATCTTCGTACAGGTCTTCAATATGTACCACTATAAATTTGGATGGTCCACATCGTTCCCTTTCATGGGTAAAGAACTACCAAAAATCAAATTTCGGAGGTTATTGACTCCTATTTAGCACGTTATATGGTTTATTACATCTATATGTTTATGTTCTCTTTTAAATTTGGGAATTATAAAATAACATAATTTGGTAAACGTTTTCTAGGACCCATTGGTGTTTCTCTTATGGCCAAATATTCAAAATTTAAAGGTTATTAACCGGCTTTATTATTAAATGAGTACAGGATTTATTACTTTTTCATAAGACACAGGTGTATTTGTGCACCAATCTTAAATTTTGGGAGGGGTACATTTCTTATTGTCATATCAATAATTGGTAATTGTTCTTTGGGTAAATCATTGTGAAATATTAGTATGATCACGTGATCAGTTATTGACCTATGATGGGATTAGGAGTCCAGGACATTGGTACATTTAAACTTTGTAGGATAATTTGAGAATGCGTCATTGGTATTGATTATTACAGCCAAATATAAACGTAAGCAATACGATGTACCACGTGATTGACCTTGATGAGGTAGTGTACAGGGATACATAGCTAACCTTATTGAATCTTATGACTCATAGTCTTAAGGGAATACATGCTACAACACTGGCAAAGTTATTGTTGATGTAATTTGATTGGTTGATCACTATCTTTCGTGCAATCTGATTGGCTGATCACTATCTTTCGTGCAATCTGATTGGCTGATCACTATCTTTCGTGCAATCTGATTGGTTGCTGATTTTCAAATCTTTGCTGCATTCAGTTTTAAGTTTTGTTTAACATTTAAAAAGTTTTTGAATTTTTTTTTTTTTTGAAACTTTGGTTTGACATTTTTTCGTTTCCAAATTTTTTGTTTAAAATTTTTTGTTTGAAAATTTTCAAAATTTTGTTTAAGATTTTTTCGTTTGAAATTTTTGTTTGAAAATTTTTTCGTTTGAAATTTTTTGTTTGAAAATTTTTGTTCGAAAATTTTGTTTAAAATTTTTTGTTTGAAATTTTTCGTTTCCAAATTTTTTGTTTGAAATTTTTCGTTTCCAAATTTTTTGTTTGAAATTTTTTGTTTCAAAATTTTGTTTGAATTTTTTTCGTTTGAAATTTTTTGTTTGAATTTTTTCGTTTGAAATTTTTTGTTTGAATTTTTTTCGTTTCAAAATTTTGTTTCAAAGATTTTTGTTCTAAATTTTTGTTTTAAAGTTTGGTTTGACATTTTTAAAAGTTTGTGCACTTATTAGTAAAGAACTGGAACTGTTTAGAACAAAAACCTTTGACAACATTATGGTGCAATAGTACACGTCAGAATATGGGGTTGTACTTGAAATGAAAAAACACAATTCATTGAAATGGATCATTTTATTACACTCCACATACATCCATACCAGATAGTGGTTCTGGATATTGTCGATACAATGTATTTTGAACTTCTTGCACTAGTTTGTCTTTAGCATATAATTTTAATTCCAATTGAAGTCTTTTAAGGTCTAATGCAATATCAATTGGTGGAAACTCAATGTCCATTTGATCACAAATAAACTGTTTATCAATACAGGTATGCACCCACGAACGATGTTGACAACCATCACAATATCTAGATACATGTTGTGCAATATGCATAACACATTTTTCAAAATAGTACTTTTTCAGGAATATACTTGTTTTGTTGCACACTTCCACTGCATGTTTCACACACTGAAATACGCTGATAAATTTGTTCCATTCCGTTTGTGTTAGATACACCATGTTGCGAGGGACATGGAATGTACTCTTTTTACGTAACAGCACCATCTTCTCTTCGAGGACTGTACGCAGCACCACTTCATGATTTGAGCCTAATGATTTGACTATGGTCACATTTAGCTCATCATGAAAATAATCGTTCATTTGGTCGATTCGTGAACATAATATTTGCCATTCTTCACAGGTCAGTTGTACACCAAATTGTTCTGCTTTGCCCAATCGAATCACAGGTTCAAATGTTCTAGCACTGATACCAATCATCACATGTTTTGTTTGAAATATATTTATTGGATAATAGCTTGCGAAGATGAACTCTTTATCGTTAGAAGTACACATCTTTCCTCCTGAAAAGCACTTGCTCAAATGATTTCGTGGGATGACACTGTATTTGCTGGTTTATAGTTATTGCTGACGTCATTGGAAAGGAATGTGCTGACGTTTGAATTCATGATTTCATCACAGTTGCTGACGTCATGCCGACCAACCAAATTCATACAACTACGGCTGACGTCATTGGAAAGAAATGTGCTGACGTTTGAATTCATGATTTCATCACAATTGCTGACGAATCTGGCTGTGTACTAAATTCAAATTGATGACTTCGACCCAAGAATCCTTTGTAACATAAAGATACAGATCCAGTATTTAAAAAACGTAGCAGTTCTTCTTGTTTTGATGCTTCCATGGGTAAATATCTTGCTGGTAAAATTATATTCTTATCATTTTCAAGCTTCACTACGATTCTTAATCCAAACTTTGTAGGGATCATTTGGCTAGCTAAGATTCTATAAGGTACATTCTGTTGTAAATCAGTAATCTTGGTAAATGATTTCATCACATCACGTGTGTTTAGAAACTGCAGACAAGTAGCCATGATGATGTTATCATGAATACTAACTCGAACGATACTTATATATGATGAAAAACTGATGACGTTGCATTATCATGTTCTGACGTGTACTATTGCACCACAATGTTGCCAGAGGCCAATGTCGAAATAAAATTTTGAAACGAAAAAAATTCAAACAAAAAATTTCAAACGAAAAAAATTCAAACAAAATTTTGAAGCGAAAAAAATTTCAAACAAAATTTTGAAACAAAAAATTTCAAACAAAAAATTTGGAAACGAAAAAATTTCAAACAAAAATTTTAAACAAAATTTTGAAACGAAAAAATTTCAAACGAAAAATTTTTAAACAAAAAAATTTTGAAACAAAAGTTGTCAAAAAAATGTCAAACAAAATTTTGAAACAAAAAATTCAAACAAAAATTTGAAAGCAAGAATTTTCAAACAAAAAATTTCAAACTAAAAATTTTACGTTTCACGGTTAACCGTCAAACTTTATCCGGTTTTTAACTATTCGATTAACAAATAAACGGTTTTGATCATATTTATCAGTGAGTGCAAAATGTTGAACGAAACCAAGATTTTTAAATGTTAAACAAATCTTAAAACTGAATGCAGCAAAGATTTGAAAATCAGCAACCAATCAGATTGCACGAAAGATAGTGATCAGCCAATCAGATTGCACGAAAGATAGTGATCAACCAATCAAATTACATCAACAATAACTTTGCCAGTGTTGTAGCATGTATTCCCTTAAGACTATGAGTCATAAGATTCAATAAGGTTAGCTATGTATCCCTGTACACTACCTCATCAAGGTCAATCACGTGGTACATCGTATTGCTTACGTTTATATTTGGCTGTAATAATCAATACCAATGACGCATTCTCAAATTATCCTACAAAGTTTAAATGTACCAATGTCCTGGACTCCTAATCCCATCATAGGTCAATAACTGATCACGTGATCATACTAATATTTCACAATGATTTACCCAAAGAACAATTACCAATTATAGATATGACAATAAGAAATGTACCCCTCCCAAAATTTAAGATTGGTACACAAATACACCTGTGTCTTATGAAAAAGTAATAAATCCTGTACTCATTTAATAATAAAGCCGGTTAATAACCTTTAAATTTTGAATATTTGGCCATAAGAGAAACACCAATGGGTCCTAGAAAACGTTTACCAAATTATGTTATTTTATAATTCCCAAATTTAAAAGAGAACATAAACATATAGATGTAATAAACCATATAACGTGCTAAATAGGAGTCAATAACCTCCGAAATTTGATTTTTGGTAGTTCTTTACCCATGAAAGGGAACGATGTGGACCATCCAAATTTATAGTGGTACATATTGAAGACCTGTACGAAGATACCAAATGCTTATATTAAACAATTTCTAAAACTGAGTGGATGAGTCAAGATACCCCTCCCAAATTTTTAAAGGGTGCATCAATGTACTCATGTCTTATGATATGAAATGAACCTATATACATGACCATATAACCATATACGGTATAAGACCGCATCAAACGGAATAAATTGGGCCAAAAACCAAACACGTGATACAACATATTGCTTATGTTTATATTTTGGCATTTTTTTTTACTCATGAAAGGGAACAAGGTGGACCACCCAAATTTATCATGATACATATTGAGGTCATGTACTATGATAGCGAATGCTTAAATTGAAAAATTTCCAAAATTTAAGGGATTGGCTATGGTACACCTCCCGGGGTGCATCAATGTACCTATGTCTTATGATAGAAAATGGACCCTATACAAGACTATATAATCATATTAGGTAATAGGACCTCATCCAAGGGAATAAATTAGGTCAAAAACGAAACACGTGGTTGTACTAAAATTTGGCAATTTCGTACCCATGAAAGGGAACGAGATGGACCACCCAAATTTATCATAATACATATTAGGGTCTTATACTATTATACCAAATGTTTAAATTGGCCAATTTCCAAAATAAAGAGGTGGGCCAAGGTACCCCTCCCAAATTTTTAAAGTGTGCATCAATATACCCATGTCTTATAATAGGGAATGGACCAATATACATAACCATATAATCATATAAGGTAATAGGACCTCATCCAAGGGGATAAATTGAGCCAAAACAAACACGTGGTTGTACTAAAATTTGGCAATTTCGTACCCCTAAAAGGGAACGAGGTGAACCACCCAAATTTATCATAATACATGTTAGGGTCCAGTACTATAATACCAAATATATATAAAATGAGCAATTTCTAAAATTTAAGGGGTGGGCCAAGGTACCCCTCCCGGGGTGCACAAATGTACCAATGTCTTATGATAGGAAATAAACCCCTATACATAACCATATAACCATATAAGGTAATAGGACCTCATCCAAGGGGATAACTTAGGTCAAAACCAAACACGTGGTACAACGTATTGCTTACGTTTATATTTTGGCAATTTTGTACCCCTAAAAGGGAACGAGGTGGACCACCCAAATTTATCATAATACATGTTAGGGTCCAGTACTATAATACCAAATATATAAAATGAGCAATTTCTAAAATTTAAGGGGTGGGCCAAAGTACCCCTCCCAAATTTTTAAAGGAGTGCACAAATGTACCTATGTCTTATAATAGGGAATAGACCCCTATACATAACCATATAAGGTAATAAAACCTCATCCAAGAGGATAAATTGGGCAAAAAGACCAAACACGTGGTTGTACTATATTTTGACAATTTTGTACCCCT
Organism: Thermobia domestica; assembly: GCF_964235325.1. NCBI lineage: Eukaryota > Metazoa > Arthropoda > Insecta > Zygentoma > Lepismatidae > Thermobia > Thermobia domestica. Next base: position 192,131,364 of record NC_137455.1, on the reverse strand, counting down.
AGAAGGGAACGAGGTAGACCACCCAAATTTATCATAATACATGTTAGGGTCCGGTACTATAATACCAAATGTTTAAATTGGGCAATTTCCAAAATTTAAGGGGTGGGCCAAGGTACCCCTCCCAAATTTTTAAAGGAGTGCACAAATATACCCATATCTTATGAAAGGTAATGGACCCCTATACATGACCATGTAACTATATAGGATAATAACACCTCATCAAAGGGGATAAAATCGACCAAAAACCAAACACGTGGTACTACGTATTGCTTACGTTTATATTTTGACAATTTTGTACCCCTAGAAGGGAACGAGGTGGACCACCCAAATTTATCATAATACATATTAGGGTCCTGTACTATAATACCCAATGTTTAAATTGGGCAATTTCCAAAATTTAAGGGGTGGGCCAAGGTACCCCTCCCAAATTTTTCAAGGGGTGCATTAATATACCCATATGTTATGAAAGGTAATGGACCCCTGTATACGCCCATATAACTATATAGGGTAATAATACCTCATCAAAGGGGATAAATTAGGTCAAAAACCCCCGAAATTTGAATTTTTGGCAATTTTTTACCCATGAAAGGGAACGACATAGACACCCAATACTGATAGAGGTACATACTGTGGTCCTAGGCTACCATACCAAATTTTTAGATTTGGCAATTTCCAAAATTTAAGGGGGGTGGTCCTACGTACCCCTGCCAAAATTTAGGGGGTGGGCCATGGTACCCCTGTCAAAATTTAGAGGGGGTGGTCCTAGGTACCCCTAGGTCATTGACCCTGGGCCAAGGTCATTGACCTTTGACCTCTGACGTCATAAAGGTCAATTCGCGCATAACGGGGGGCCTACTACTATATATATATATATATATATATATATATATATATATATTACCCTGAACAAAAATTAGCGTACCTTTATTAAATAGAAACGACATAAATATTGTATTATAACAAGGACCATGTAGCATAGGTTTGACTTCCATATTTAATTTTTTTCTGGAAAGCGTGTATTTCAGTCTCGTCTCTTTACATTTATGCTTAGAAAAATAACACTCCAGACGCAATGTATTAACACGTAAATTAAAACAATTACTCTATATGTGGTGTGATATTGCTAAAGAGTCAAAACACATATATATTCCTCCATTGAATTCCTACGCGAAAAACAAGAGTAGACTAATTTGAAAATATTCAGTATCAATTTCCTTATTAATGGCAAAAAGTAAAACCCAACAAAGAATAATATATATATATATAGGAATAGAGCATTAAGTAAGCTTACGGAATCTACCAGTACCTTGCCAATACAAGGCAAGACATGTTACTTCTCTTTTATTTGATCGAAAGTACTTCATACAACCATTCATTCAAGTTTTGTTAGTCTCTTAATAAGCTTTTTACTGCAAGAACAGATGGACTTAACATGAGTAACACAGTTAAGGAACAAGAACAACAAAGTTTTTTATATTTATTCCTCTTTCTTATGTAAATACATATTAACAGCCACAAAACTTAGTGTTTTAGGGCCAAGGTGGCTCAGTCGTAGAGCGTTCACCTCTGGTGCATGGGGTCCTTGGATCGATCCTAGCTCGCGCAAGTGAACTTTGCGATGGACAAACACCGTGTGCGTGGGTTTCCTCGGGGTTCTCCCGTTTCCTCTATCATTAATTTCTCATCAAGCCCGTCTCCTTTAGGCAAACCGAGGGACGTAAAACTTAAATATTTCAGTTCCGTATAGTGTTTTGAAATGTCAAAAAGAAGTATCTTTGTTCGACTCCATAACTACTTGACTTCATATATATTTTCAAGTTTCAACACTAATTACAAAGGTAATTAAGAAAGTTTTGTCGCTTTTTTACCTACCACTTCCAAACATCAATATGTCACCTAAGACGTACCTGGAAGATCAAAAGTAGTCCCTATCAGCATCGACGACCCTCTGCCAACGTTCTGAAAGGCCATGGATTCCATTGCGGTAGAACTTGGTGGGCCTTGAAGCGAAGAAGGTATGAAGTGCATTTTGCACCTCTACTAGGGACTGGCGTCCTCTAAAGTGATTGTCCAAGGAATGGAACAGGTGATAATCGGACGGTGCAATGTACTATAACAAGAGGAGCCCTTTGCGATTCAGAAGTGCTGGCTCCAGAGTTTTGAATTTTTCTTGAACACGGCTCAACTGTTGACAGTATACAGTTGCATTGATGCTCTGATCAGCTGGTAGCAGTTCCCGATCTTTATGCCGTGAAGAATGTACCAAACACACAGGAGGACCTTCTTCTGGTGCAGTGCTGGTTTCGGGTGTTTTGGAACTGGTTCATAGGATGCTAACCAATGATGACGGAGCCGTGGAGCTTCATACAGGACCCACTTCTCATCATATGTGAACACCTGTACAGAACTGGCTCCTTTCTCAGACGAGACAGCAAAGTAATACAGGTGTCTGCTCGCGTTGCCTTCTGGCCAGGAGTCAAATCATGTCGGGCTCATCGACCCAACTTTTAGTGCTTCCCAAGTTGATGGAGGTGCTGCCGAATAGTTTTTCTACTCTCACTGAATTGTAGTCCCAGTTTCTCACATGTCTGGTGACTGTTCGCCTTAATTGCTTCCTGCACATCTTCATTTTGTACATGTGTTGGTCTTCCGCCACGTGGTGCGTCTTGGAGTATTTTGCCACCGTCCTTAAACTTATTAAACCACCGCTGCTCTGTCCGCGTAGTCACAACACCCTCACCAAAGGTCTGGCGTATCTTCTGCCCCGCTGCAGCGGCGTTTGATTCCAGTTTGAACTCATACGGCATATACGCCCTTATGACACTGTGGAAATCCCATGTTCACTCTGTCCTTACGCAAGTTCATGGTGTAACTGAACTGCCACTACCAGGTAGTATGTTGGATATACCCACATCAACAACTGACCTTCGCCTTATCTCCATTCGCATTCAACTCACCGTGTGAGGGCCGACTGAACACAGACCTCCATAAAAAGCGACATAACTTTCTTGGCTACTTTATAGCATAACAAAATATAAAATCTCACCAACACTATAAAATACTTCTACCCTCCAAATTACCTCTTAATACACTGCGTAGAAACATTCGTTAATTTCAGGTAGGTAGGTCACTGCTTACGTCAGCTGACACAGTTACGTACGCGTCCTTGAGAAGCGTGGCTACAAGGCTGCGACCCGGCAATAGCTATCAGGAATGAAGCAACTGGTTCGAATCAACTGATTTCGTACAGCTGTCTCGGTTTAACGTTAGCGGGATTTTTAAAGACCTCTCCCTTTTCCCCCTACCCTAACTTGTAGGGTTCATTTTCAATCGTTTGAGAAAATTCAGCTGAGGAAATAGATTGAGCAGTTTTGGCAACATCAATTACTTTTCACTTCTTAAATAGTTTGAATTTTTTGTGCTGAGTAAAGTAAAAAGAAAAACTTCTCGTAAATAATTATATGTGTAAGATATATACTTAATATATACCATGGCAAGTTTTTCCTGTAACATTTGTACTTAATATCAGAACTTAAAGTATGCCTTCAAAGTAAAACATTACTGGAGGCTCCAAAGCCGGGGATGATTTCACAATTGGGGGAGGGAGATGCAAGGCCAGTTTCACGTTCATAGCCAATGTTATAGAAATCTAGAGCCGCCACCGAGTTTTAGCATCATTTCTGAAGAGTCCCAAACGCAGTACTCGTCATCTCTAAATGGAAAGTGGTCCTACATTGTCTGGATATTGCATAGCAATCGTTGACATTTTTATAAGCTACATATGCAACATAAACTTAGTGGGAATGGCCCAGATCGACAGGAAGAGTTCTTCACTAGGCTACAGACCAACATAAACTGGGTATCTCATTTATATATGACATACTGTTCAGCGACGAAACCTATATCTGTTTGAATGTGGAAGTCAGTCTACTAATTGTCAACACTGGTGCGACAGTAATCCGTACTGGGTTGATGGGAATAAGGAACATAGTTCTGCAAAGACAATGGTATAATGTAACATATTGTCATTAAATTGTGGGATTAAAAAAGAATCTAAAGCTTGACGTTTACCTTTTGAATATTTTATTTGTAATTGGCAAACGAAATCTTGTTTTAACCTTAATGTTGTTGTGATGTTAAATAATAGGATATCTAAATTACTTTTTATATTTAATCTAATTTGTCAGCAAGCTTTAAGTTTGTCAACACAGACTGAGTCCTTATTTGATAAATTAATTACTGACGACATTAAAGCAGGAAATTAAAAAAAATCTAGTTAAGTCCTAGTTAATTCGGTTATATAAAAAGAAACATGAAATGTTATAGAAAAATTTGTTGCATATAAGAAGAACCAAACACTACTTTTTTTTAAAAAAAACTGGGATATAGAATAAAATTTTTACTAGGATATAGATTACAGTCGAAAATTATAAAAGAAGAAATTGCTTGGAGATCACTATGGTCGCCAACGAGGTTAATGCTGCAGTAATAAAAATTCCCTCCCTCATCATTACATTTAAATTCCATATCTTTTATTAATGTATGTCAAACTCTTTGCTCATAAAAACCAATGCTTATAGTTACTCTTGGGTTTTGATTATGTGCGAGCTTTTGCTCTTTGGTTATTGTAAATGCAAACAATTGATTATAATTATTGATTGCCTAAAAGTTTGTGTTCAGAAAAAAAATCAAATAAATAAATAGTATTTTATTTTCATTGTAATGAGAAACAGTAGAAAGTAACGTCTTTGTATTTTCCCTGAGCAAACAGACATTTGAAAATACTTACACCTTACTGACTATTTCCATTATATAAATTGAAAATAGTAAAATATATATTATTTAAATGATATGGACATCCGCATCATTGATCGGATGTCCATATCATATATGGCCCAATAGTGCCATATATGATATATGGCCCAATAATACCTGACGCTCGTGCAGGAAATGCATTTTCTTCTCTTCTGAACCCAGATGACAAATTTCCTTCTTATTTGCAACGCGATGGGGCTCCTCCCCAGTACGGCGTTGGTATGCAGCAAAGGCTCGATGTATAATTCCGAGGGAAGTGGATTGGTGGTCGTCGTTCGTGGAATGGCCGCCCAGATCACTAACTTCACACCCCTTGATTTCTTTGTGTGAAGCCATCTGAAACATTTTGTACGAGGGTCACTACGAAAGTTTTGAGATACGCATTGTTGTGGCACAGTATTTGAATTCCAACAATTGCGTTCGGTAGTGGTATCCAGAGCGAAGAAGCGAAGCAAGTTTCAACTCGCCTCGCTTATCGGCGTGGCCATATCGCCTTCACTTGTTTGTTGATGTTGAACAGTATTCGGCTGTCTAGAATGGAGCTCGAAAGGAAACATTTTCGGGCAACGATCCTTTACGATTTCAAAAGTGGTTTGAACGAGACACAAAGCCTTGACCGTTTGCAGGGGGCATTTGGGGACTTTGCTCCTTCCCGTGCTACAATTTTTCGGTGGTTTGGTGAATTCAGAAGAGGCCGGACATCGCTTAAAGATGAAGAGAGAGCTGGGCGTCCGGCAACAGCTGTGTCAGATGAAAACATTGCCGCTGTGGAACAAATGATTCGAGAAAATCCTCTAACAACTTTCAATGACATTGAATCTACAGTGAACATGGGATCGCCAGCAGTAACAAAAATTCTTTATGATCATCTTCGGCTCAGGAAGGTTTCATCTCGTTGGGTGCCTCATACTTTGACTGAACAGCAGAAGCGCATGCGTGTGGAATGGTGTAAAGAAATGCTTGCAAGATTTGATGGGGGGAATTCTCGACGCGTCTCTTACATTGTTACTGGTGATGAGACTTGAATCTATCAATTTGACCCTGAAAATAAACGCCAGTCCACAGTTTGGATCTTTCCAGACGAAAATCCACCCACGAAAGTGAAGCGACCGCGAAGTGTGGGGAAGAAGATGGTCGCAACTTTCTTCTTCAAATCTGGCCATGTTGCAACTGTTTCACTTGAAGAACAAAGGACTGTTACTGCTCAGTGGTACACCACTGTTTGCCTAAGAAAAGTGTTCCAGAAGCTTCGGGACCGGCGTCGAAGAACTGGATTGCGTGGGATCCTGCTTCATTATGACAACGCGTCCGCACACACGGCCAACATCACAAATCAATTTTTAGAATCTACGGAGGTCAAACTTATGACTCATCCGCCGTCTAGCCCTGACCTGGCCCCGTGTGATTTTTTTCTGTTCCCTAGGATCAAAGATCGCATGCGTGGGAAGAGATCTTGCAGCCCTGAAGAAGCTGTAGTGGCTTACGAGAATGAACTTTCAACACTTGAAGAAAAAGACTGGCAACACTGCTTCCAAAAGTGGTTTTCGAGGATGCAAAGGTGTGTACAGTGTAATGGTGAATACTTTGAGAAAATGTAGGTGTTAAATTGATTTTTAAATATGTAAGTTATTTCACATCTCAAAACTTTCGTAGTGACCCTCATATCTGAGAAACCCCGCGATATATGGTATGTACAGAAACATACTCACGGCACTTGTGACCGCATTTCACTTGACATTCTCCTGGGTGTGTAATCAGAGTGGATACGGCAATTACGATTGTGCATTAGGCGGGATAACCAACGCATATAACATATGTAGTAATTGCCGTTGGTAGGTGATTTTCAGGATTTCAGTACTCATAGCATGCAAACATAAAGATATCAAGTTATTTTAGAATGTATTTAGCCTTTAGAGATCAAAATAGAGAAAATGTTTATTGTAAGTTGAAAATAACAGTATAAAACTACATATACACCGATGTTCAATGACCTGTTATTTTTCTGGAAACACTATAATTGACGGTATTATACCGTCAATATAGAACTACTTATAAAACTGAGGTTTCTGGTCAAAAAATAGTGGTACGTGGTTTTCACTGGTCTCTTTTGAAACTAATTTAACACCATTCATGGAGTTATGCAAACTCCGAATAAATGATAGTGCAGGTCTGGGCTATATGATGGATGCATTAAAACATCGCAACCAGGTTCTCTCAACTTCTGCTGATTCATTAAAAATGTATGCGACCTGGCGTTAGCGTGGTGTGCAACGCCCTTTGTGTTTCTGTTGATCAGGTCTGAGTCTATTGTGGCTTGTGATGCACGATACCCTTCCAACCCCACCAAATGCACAGCATAACTTTCCTGGGTGTCAGTGTGGGCTTTACTGCAGGTTGTAGAGCTTCTCCTCGCTTGAACTACGATTTACACATTGTTGTAGCTTTTCATCACTGGTGATCAACCACCTCAGAAGTTGCTCGAGTAGTTGCGTTTCAGGAGAGATTCACAGGTAGAAATTCGATCGAGTAAATGTTTTTGAGTCATATCATGTGACACCCAAACGTCGAGCATTTTTGCATCCACTCAAATGATTTATCACTGTTTGATGGTGAGTGTTTAGGTATTTGGCGATGTTGCAACTGTTGACTGCTGGTCTTGCTCGACTTTTGCCATATCATCCATTTTTGCTGTGATTGGTCGTTCACTACAAGGAGCATCTTGGACATCGAAATTTCCAGAACAAAAGTGACAACCATATTTTGCTCATAAACAGCACAAATTTCTTCACAGGTTTATCCAGCATTTGCGCCTTTATCGAAATAAAATTTTAAAATGTAGCGCAGTTTTGCGGAAAGCTCATTCATCTTCACTGTACAATACTTTACGTCTGATATAATTCCAACACTTTCTTTGAACATCTACTAGCTCCAACTATCAGCTGTCAAATAACGTTAGATCTGACCCGCTGCGACTCAATCTGAGATTTTGGACACTAACACCATCTCATGTACAAAAGGTTCACTACTTTTTTAGACTACCTAATAGGAAAGAAAGAATTACATCTCTGGATTACTGAGCTTTACACCGGCGTTACTTGATACGTGACATAGTTGCCATGTACCCTTCAAGTTGCGCCACCTTCCTATGCTACCACCTCTTGTTTCAATGTTCCTCTTAATTTCACAGTATAAAGGTGTCCAAATACTTTTGACAAACATCGTATTGGATGCTAGAATATAATTAAAGACGTTAACATAATGGTAAAATTATTCTATTATGTTGACTGTTATGTTGACCTATTCACACTAGAAAATCTTGAAACATGAGAATTCAAAAACTAAAAACTCAAAAATTGAGACTCATTCACACTCACTTTGATTTATTAGATTTTCTACTTCGATGGTTCAACAAAATCAAAATCCTGAAGTTCAAGTGAAACAATGGATGCTGATATTGTTAATGGTGTTAATTTGTGCGTCTTGAAGGTTGGTAGCTGAATAAAGATTATTTTATTCCCGTGAAATTGTTTGCCACGATATATTGATAAAGGTTCGACATAAAAATTTTAGCTGAATAAAGATTATTTTATTCCCGTGAAATTGTTTGCCACGATATATTGATAAAGGTTCGACATAAAAATTTAATATATATGAAAAATTACTGTATTAATTAAGTTGCTATATTATTATTATTTTAACCTCTGTATATTTTTTTTATCTTTGAAAAGGGTATGGTGAAAGAAGCATTTAAAACAGCAGAGGGAATCTACCGAACCGTTTATGAGCAGATAGGAATGGCGTATGAAACACCAGAGGCATTGTATGCTGAGAAGAACTACAGAGCGATAGGTTACATGAGACCACTTAGTATTTGGGCTATGCAACATGCGTGGAACGAAAGAAGAAAAAATCGTGAGTTAAAAGAGGAGGAATGTGATAAGGACACTAGTGAAAAGGTTGTAAAAAGCGTTGAAGAGTCTGTATTATCGTAGTTAACTTATTTGCAAGAATTAAAGTCACAAATGAAAGTGAAGTTGAAAGTAAATGGAATTTTGTTTCTCTTATATGAATGTAACCAGTGGTATATTGCATTCATGAAAGCACTTTCAGTGTTAAGGATCAAATTAACGCGTGTAATGCGTGATGAAAATGCCTACTGAAGAAAAGGTATAAATAATACCTTAATATGAGTAAGTGCTCAATAGTTTGTTTGAAGTGTGTGCATGTGTGCGTGATTCATTACAAATTACTTTCCATGCTGTGCTTTAAAATGTATTTCATACGCTGTCTTAAAAATTGTGTTCTGTCTGATCTTGTACACAAGTTTAAACAAGTTTATGCACCATAACGATTCTAGGTAACATATAAATCAGGAAGCCAGTAACATTTATGGACAATAGCTACAATGAATTGTACATGAAAAGAACCCAAATTTACACTGATCTTTCAGAGATCGGTTTATGTTAAGAGTGTTAAGTCACATGTATTGAGTCATACAATTTGAAGGGTTGTGAGTTAGCAATACTGCTCAGTTTTGTTTAAATTTCATACCACTGATATTTACGGAAAAGTATTTTAAAATTTCCATGCTTGTAATATAGAATTTTCAAACTTATATATTTAAATAAGAAATAAGATACTACAATTGAACCAACTTACTGAAATGATGCATATTGAATAGATAAAAATTGTTGCATATTGTACAGGTGAAAATTGTACATAATTTTCCAAAAAGTAAAGTAATGCCAGTAATATACAGCGTGCCCACAAAAATGCTCCTTAATTTGAAGTAACTATAAAACTAAAATGTATTAGAATATTCGCTTGCTTTTAAGGTTACAGTTTCATTAACTCATGTTTCGTTGGTATTAGTTCATTACGGACACTCAGTGTACGCCTCACATGTTACACGGCGAACATTGATTCGTTTATCAAACTCGGACTACATTAGCCGAAGCATATCCAGCGTAAATTGAATCTAATAATCGCCCTAAATGTCCGTTTCTGTTGAGACAGATGCATCTCTTCTCAACAAAATTGTTCACATTAAATTTGCGCTTGGAAGCACGCTGCACCAACACAACACTTTTTGTTGAATCAAAATCTAACACACATCAGTCGCGTACCTATCAGGTGAGCACCATCTTGAAATTGAGTTCAGTACCCTCTAGTGGTACGAGAATTATGGAAGTAAATAAGAAATAAATGTTTTTGAGTCAGTGTATTTACTGACACCTTATATTTACACATATTCCAATAAGTTCTAATTTTATAACAACTTCAAATCAAGGAGTGTTTTTGCGGCACGCTGTATAAAATATATATAATGTTTTATACTTTTATTTTTTGCTTACACTGGTTTACTTCTTTTTATTGTTTAATTGTGTTTCACACGTTTGCTGTTTATTTCGTTATTGTTTGTAAGTACAAGAATCATATTTATTCAGTGTATTCGCTGTCTTGATGTTTTAGTGAGGCAACTTACATAGAAAGGCTGCGGTGCTCATCAGTTCAATCCCCACTTTTTCAGTTTTGTCAATTTTTTGCAAAAATCAAGGAATAAGGTTAAGATTCTTCTTCGTAACTGTCAATTAAGAACAAAATATTAATGAATAAAGCCAATATTTTAGGTATAGTCTTCATTATCTAAGTCTGTGATGTCGTAAGTTATTTGAATACATATTCTTTGACAATAGGGAACGTATTTAAAACACAAACTATTGTACTAAGTACTATTTTCTCTAAATACTAAATGATTGGAAGAGAAATTTTAATATTATTCTTTATTTTCTGCAATATTTTGAAAATGTAAAAAAAAAAAAAAAAAAAAAAAAAAAAGGTGAGATTAGTGCTTGAAAATCTTTCTTCTGACCTAGGCGCCATTACAGAAGACTACACACCACAGGAACACAATTCTAATTTGATACATAGACCTTAACTTATGGTTATTGGTATTAATTAATTACATATGTTGCTGAAATAAAATGCACACTTGAAGTTGAAGTTAAATTGGAAATTTGAACTTTATAAAAAAAATATATAATTTGTTTTTAACCAAACGAAGCACATACAAATCCGAACTATTAGGAGGCAGTCCCGTATTTAGGTAAGTGCTATCCTGTGCTCGAGCACAGGGCGGCAGAATTTAGGGGGGCGGCAAAATTTTGGATTTTTTAAAAATTCACAGTGAAGTAATATTGAAAACTAGCAACCCGCAGAGTCCTGCCCAAGCGCGAGAAAGTATGTTCATGTGTTTAATTCGCTCTAATTACAGTAGTTACTAATTAGCAAGATTATTTTTAAGAAGTCATCCTCTCCCACCCCCACTCTAAGGTTAAGATTCACGGGGTGAGGATGAAGTTAAACGTCATGAAAATTGATACTGTTAAACTCAGCGACCTCGAAAACTATTAATTCAACACTAATATCTGTCGTTTTTAATTAGTTTTTAAAATCTCGCTCCTCCCCGGGGAATGGAGTGTGATCTTGAAGTTAAATTGAATTAAAACTCTCACTATTCGAATTCAACTCTACTATAGGTCGTATTCGGGGGGGGGGGGGTTAGGGGCGCACAATATATAAATACGGGCCTGCTAGCAGGTAAAAATTGAGAATACTAACCACAAACAGTAAAACAAGGCGCCAGACTCGTATGTCAAATCGTCATGGAGTGACAAGCACCCTTAATGGACGAATACTGCTTCTCGGGACCAGCGTTATGTATTGTTACCACTGTTTATGAATATTTTCTTCTTAATCTGATAGTAATAGTTGACATATTGATGGAAATTAAACAATAAGTACATTGCAGCTTCTCAGGTTTCCAGTGGATGATACAGAAGAAATTTGTACTCTTGACTGCTAACATTTCTCATTTCTGGGTAAGAAAGAAAGAAAGAAAAATGAGAACTGAAATTAGGAAAAGACAATTGAAAGTACAATAATTTGAAAGAAGAAAGGAAGTTCATATGTATAGAACATGAAGTACAAAGCGTATTTAAAAATAACCCACAAGTCGTGTATAACAACTTCTGTGTAACATGGAAAATTCTATGTGTAGAAATCTAGCTTTAAAACAAAAGCATTGTTTCACGGTTGTCGCATGGTCATCCAAAATTAGCGACTTGGGTAGGTTAAAAATAAATGTAATGCACGTTGTTTAATAAACTCCATTTTATAATTAGGGGCCGCGGTGGCTCAGTTGTAGAGCGTTCACCTCTGGTGCATGGGGTCGCGGGTTCAAACCCTGCTCCCGCCAAGTGAACTTTGTGGTGAACAAACACCGTGTGCGTGGGTTTCCTCGGGGTTCTCCCGTTTCCTCCCATTTTCTTCATTCCACCATTTCCTTCATTTCTCATAATCATGGTCTCCTTTAGCCTAACCGGCATATCCGTGGGACGTAAAACTAAAAAATTTCATTTCATTTTTTTCCATTTTATAATTGTAGCCGTGCGACAGAAAATTTATGTAATATTATTTATTAAGAACGTTTATGATTGTTAAAATACTCCTCAGTATCAAACTAACTTCTGGGTTCGTTTTCTGGTGGGTGAGTGTTTTCTGTGTTCTGGGTTCGTTTCCTGGTGGGAGCACATACAGGACAGATCTTTCGTTAAGTAGTAAGTATCATCCCATATGGCTTCGGTACTGAAAAGAGTCGTCGAGAAAAAATGTGTAATTATTAGAAATTTCAAAGTAATGAAAAAAATAGACTGAGACAAAAAAAAAAAAAAAAAAAGTTTTGAATCTTGGGGAAAGCTTTCAGACTATTAAAGTACTACTTTACTACTTAAAAACAAATATTGGTATAGCTCACTGGAGTGCCATTCAAAACATGTAACAACCGGTTCTGTGATATTTGTCTTTACTAATAATAATATTTAGGTATGAAGAAAAATATGACTCTGACTTAATTAAAAGTACCAATCAAGCTTTCACGCAATATAAAGAAAAAATTATAGAAAGGAATTAGAATTCTGGTACTTTCCCAGATACAGTCCCAGATTGATGAGAATTGAGCGTAAGAACTTATGCTTTCAAATCTAATACATCTTTTGTCAATAAGAAAATTAACTTTTTCCCCCTATAAATGGAATCTTTTGTTCATAGAATGCATTAATGTAGAATTAATGGTCCCCCTGAAAGGGAAACTTTCCTGCATGCAAAGGGATATGAGAAACGCCAATAATGAAGCTTTGAAGAACTTTTTAACGGGAGAAAGAAATGTTAGTGAAAGAAAATTGTAGTCACCAATGAGTTGTTTTACATTCTTGAAAGTATAAAGACTTCATTTACAGTTCTTTTTAAGTACGAAGAAAGTGAGGGAAATGGGTTCTGAGTGGCCAGCATTTTCTTGTTCATCGACCACAAGACAAAGAAAAATGCCTGAACCATTCATCTACTGTAATTCTGGAAATTTTAAAAGGCTTTCAAAGTCGGAACAGAAGTAAGCTTCCAATTAGAAATACATTAAGTAATGTTTCCCTTTGGTTTAACATCATTATACAGGGTGTTCATGAATTCTACCGACAAATGGTGTAAGAGGAGATTTCCCACATCAAGAGAAAAAGCTCATATGGACCTGTGGGGAAAAGTGCATAGTTTCAGAGCTAGGGCTGTCCAAAATCACGGAAAAGCTAAATTTCAACACGCTCGAATTCGAGAAACCGTGGAGTGGCGGTCCATATTAGCGTAAACGAAGTTATACATATGCAATCCACAGATGAATATTTCATCAATATGCAATGGGTGTGAAAAGTATTTTCTACAGGGTATAATTCCCAGATATGTTCTCAACAAAATTCTCAAATACGCGCTGATTTCAAAGTAGGTCCAAAGTAGGCAAAAGGACTACAACACTGACCATGAAATGCTTCGGCGGAAGGTCGGAAGTGTTAGGAAACACCAGCACCACGGTCTCTTTGTGTTCTGAATAACGCGTGCTGCGATGTTTTATTTCATTTCACGCTTATCTCTGAAAAAAACGTGAAATATACTGTTACAAATTACATCGCAGCACGCGTAATGCCGAATACAAGGAACCGTGCAAACGGCAGTCTCTAACACTTCTGACTTCCCGCCGAAGTATTCCACGTTCACTTTTATTAGAGCTTTCCTTTTGCCAACTTTGAACCTACCTTGAAATCAGAGCATATCGGAGAATTCCGTTGAGAACTATACCCTGTGGAGAATCCCTTGCACACCCATTGCACATTGATAAAATATGCATCTATGGATTACATATGTATGACTTCGTTTACGCTAATGTGAAAAGAAGTACAGTATTTCAGCATAAAAACTGTTTTATTATTTGTATTGCTCGGGTCGTTAAGGTCAGTGATCAGAAAATGTAAAAACCATGATCAAAACAAAAAAGCAAGAGCCTGCCACCCATCCACAAATTCCGAGAAGGGTTACAATTAAACGTGTCAGTAATTTTAGACCTTCTTACTGTAGGGTCTATTATATTTTCCCGGTTGTTGGGCTTGGATTATTATTATTTTTTTTTTATTTATTTATTTATTTTTTTTATTTTTTTTTGACGTTCGTAATTAACCCTCCACTGATCGCCCGCCGACTGTCACTCTGCAGTGAACAATGAATGTAATTTACTACCGCGCAAATCATTCTTTCTAATTCCCATTTTTCGTACCTTACAAACAATCGGCTTCTGCTTATCAGAATAGAGTTGCACTTCGAAACATGCACTATTATTGGAAATATTGATTTTTACAATGCAGTTTGTTTTTGTTTTAGAACATACAGTACTTATTTGCATGCATGCGGAGTGTCAATCCTCAGCGACAACTTACGAAAAATAATTGAGCGCAACTGTAGCAGGGTTAAAAAATTTTTCGCGGCACTCGCGGATAATCGGGGCTTTACTATATATATATATATAACATTAATATAAATTTGTTACAGCAGCATGTAATAGTTTTATCAGAATCTTGGGTTAGAATTATATTTTGTTGCCTTCAAATGTAAAATTTCAATACTATGTTAGATCTATTTCCGAATATCATTAGAAATAAAAGTTCGGAGTTTATCAGTGAAAATAACTTGAACGGTGTAAAATAGTTTAGATGATTTTGGTTTTAACTTCAAATCAAAAAGTTATTGATTATATTATAGGGCGCCAAACCTGAAAATGTATATTCGCCTAAATCTAAAAGTTGAAAAGTTGAAAGTTGTTAGAGAGTTTTAATACATAGCTTCATCATATGGGAAGTTAAACTGGTTTGATAATGACAATAAATGGCATATATACATTAATCATAACATTAGATGTGTTATGAGTATGAATTTACGAAATACGTAATATATATCTTTTGTCAGCTTAAAGAAATCATGTAATGATCAAAGTATATTTTTGTAGAGACGTAAAAGGTATTTTGAATTGATTTTAACGTATGCGTTAGTTTGTTTTCTCTTGAGTCCATCTTTAGCTCGAAACCAGATTAAATTTTGAGGCTAAGTTGGAATAATGTTAAAAATTGTAACTCTTCTTATTTTTCAAGTACTTCCTGTACATTTATATGCTGTCTCTGAACTAGTAATGTTATTGGTCCCGAATCTGTAAATAGCGAGGCATCGAAGCCATTGGCCGTCCAGGATAACTGTATTCAATAATTTTAATAATGTCCTTTCAAAACGAAGCTGTTTTAATTCTATTTTCTCCCATTACGTAGCATAAAAATAGATATGTGTAAATAAGATATTGGCAGATAGGGTACTCCTAGGCAGATATTGAGTAATAATCAGTTGTAAATTGTACTTCAAAAAGAAATCAAAACCAAATCAAATGAAAATACATTTTGATATATTCAAGCTTAATGTATGGGTATTGGAAAACTCCATAAATAGTCATAACGTTAAATAATTAATCAAATTCATTTCTTCAGTTTTTCTTATATTAGTGTCGGTTATCACTGTAATTTTCGTCAGGATCTCTCTTCTTGTTTACAGTAATAACTGACATTATACATTGATTACAAAAAAAAAAAAAAAAAAAAAAATCGAGAGAGACAGAAATGAGTTTGAACATTCATTTATGTATGCATCTTATAGTATCCATTAGTAAATAGTTGTGACGTTGTTTATAAATTGAATGAGGCTGTGAATTTGATCTTTTTAATGCTTGATATTTCGTGTTATTGTAAAAAAAAAAATATTAAAGTATTTAATAAGACGTACCGATAGGTTTTTCAAAAGGTATTTTCTAAATAAATGCAGATTTATATATACACAAGGTGTTTCAAAACAACACCGACAACGTTTGGAAAGTGATTCCTGACACCCAGATAAGACGAAAGGTATAGACTAACCTGGGTGCGCAAATGCTTCCTTTCGAAGTTATAGGCTGCTCATAACATGAAAAAATGAACTTTAGAGGTCCATAGCTCCAATACTATGGGAACTGCCGTAGTCGGGTCAAGACTTGACTTAAGAACTAATATGTGTCCTATCCAAATATCCACGTTTTAGAATCCTACGATACTTCACCCTCAATTTCTATAGAGGTAGTTGGTGAGTATCTCAAATTATATGCCTGTAGCCAAACTTCCTCTGTAAAAATTGTTGCTTGAGTACCGCAGGATTCTGAAACATATTTTTGGATAGCATACATATTAGTTCCTAAGTGTAGTTTTGATCTGACTACGGTAGGTCCCATATTTTTGGAGCTGTGGACCTTCAAACTTAATTTTTTTGTGTTTCCGGAAGCCTGTAACTCCATAAGGAAGCATTTGTCCACCCTGGTTGATTTGCACTTTTCGTCTTATCTTGGTGTCTGCCAAACCTCCCAAACGTTGTCGGTGTTGTTTTGAAACATCCTATATATATATACCGGGTGTATCAAGAGTCCAGGGCCATAGGCCATGAGTAAAAATAGGAAAAACGAAAAGAGAGGACATTTGTTGGTAATAGGTGGTTTTCAATCTAAAATGTACAATTTGTAGAATTATCCAATCGCTAAAGCCGTTTGAGCTCCACAGTGGTAAGATTGAATGACAAACGAACGTTGCCAGTTCAGCATGCTATTCCTTTGAGTCCTTACCATACCAATAATACAGCATTGTTGGGACTCGGATTTAAGGTGGTGTTGTAGGTTCCCTTATACAACAATTGCAGATTCACCATGTGATTTTTGCGTACCCTTACGTTTTGTTCGAACATCCTGGTGAACTGGAAACGGTACTTTCTCATTTATCAGAGGGCCTTACCAGTGTGAAGCCTAAACGGTTGTTGCAACTGGAAAAATTCTATCATTTTAAATTGAAAATTACTTGCTTCCAACAACTTTCCTCTCTTTCCATTTTTTCACATCTTTAGTCATAATGGAGTTGACCTTTGGCCCCGGACTTTTATACATTCGGTATATTATATAGCGCACCTCGGACATAGTATATAGCTAGAGGTCTGCGCGGATACAAAATATCGCATCCGCAGCATCTCTATCCGCACCCGCATCCGCATACGCAGATAATGAAGTAGCAAATATATACAACTTACATATTCTATAATACACGTAGTTTTCTGAATCAAACGAAACAATATATTATATCAGTTTTTTCGTGATCAAATACCAACTACGATAAATAAAATGCACTATACACCGTGCAGATATAAATTAGAAATTAATGAATGATTTATGTACTTACCCAAGATCTTCAAATGCAGATGTCGGACCAAAATTATGCCACGTAGGTAATATCCCCTCAATCGACTAATTTTAGGGCACGTCACTAAGTTTTTAAACTTCATCATTACTCATTAAAAAAGGGGCATTTGTTCTAAACACAAAGGCGAAATAGAAATAATCGTTATTAAGAAATAAATATTAAGCACAGGACCGCAAGCACATCCACATATCCCGAACTGACACTAGCACCAGTAATTGCACTAAATTTAAAAAATAACTGACGAAATTAACAACGCAATACAATGCATGCTTTCACGACCAAGCTCCTTCGTGGCTAAGCGGTTAGCGTGCCTTTGGCGTAGGAGACCCGGGTTCAATTCCTGGCGGGAGCTCATGTGGTTCGGATTCCACGTTAATCAGTAGGTCCACGTCTCAGGTAGCCCCGCTGCTGAACGGGACGTTAAACTCAAAATCAACTCAAGCTTTCACGACCACGCTTTTACTGAAACTAGGAGTGAAAATAACTTCGAATACAAATAGGATCGTTAATTTCGGGAAGAGGCAATAGAGGAAGTTTAGAATTTAATGCTTTTCTTTGCCGCCCCCTACTCATTGTTGGACACATTTAGGGTAGGAGAAACAACGCATTGGTTGTTCTTTCTTTCTTTACCAGAGGCCCAGAACATACCTACATATACACACAAGAAGAAAAAGAGAGAGAGAGAGAAACAATTGCTGTTATAAAACACCAGTCCCTCGGAATGTTCATTGAGGTCCGTGGCACCTCTCCGAAGAGAGAAATCTGTGGGGTCGCAAATGTGCATTCAGTATCTGCTGTACTTCAAAGGAAACAGTGAAGAAGATTTTTTTTCTTTATTTTTTTTAAGAGAGAGGGAGAGAGAAAGATGTGCATATGATATGATTTCTTTACTATTTCGGTGACCTACGCGCTTCTCCAGTTTGTCACAAAAGGCAAAGATAATTCTGCTGACCAGTTTTCAGTTTATGGAAGGGGATGCGGTGTTTTAAATTAGGGTTTTGGTTCCTGACCTCTCAGGCTAAAAGAGCTTTATTTGAAGACATTTCTTCCTCTTGAAGGCGAATGGTCTGAAAATATTCAGCTTTATCAGAGAGGCTTTGGCGGCAATTTTTTTTTTTTTTTTTTTCAGCAAATAGCAGTACTTGAGGAGTAGCGATGGGACCTGTCGTTTCTTTCTGTTTAGGTCAGAGATGGCATTCACCTACAAAACGGCTGCTAAAAATATTGAAAACAGCAATAAAAGGACAACTTTCTCGTGTCATTTTTTGTCCTTTTGCTGTCATTGAGTTACAAGCTTCAAACACACTTGTATTTTGTTTTTAGTGTTTTTCAACTGGTTTTAAAACTTTTAATTCAAAACGAACGTTTCTAGTGCTCTTTCCACCATTACCAGAAAATTCACAGTATTTTTTAGATAGAAAAAATGTTGGAAACATTATCCGCAATTTTATCCGCTATCCGCACAGAAAAGATATATATCCGCAAATACCCATTTTGATGCGGGTATCCGCGGATATCCGCATCCGCGCAGACCTCTATATATAGCGGTCTAGCAGAAAACTAATTAGATTACGCCCCTTATTCGATACCAAGTGCGCCAAGTGGATTTTTTTATGTTGAAACAGTGTGCGTGGGATTATTCGGGGTTCATCCATTTCCTCCTACTTCCTTCATTCCACCAGTTCATTCATTTCTCATTATCACCGTCTCCTTTAGCCTGTACGGCGTAAAACAAATATTTAATTTAAAAAAAAAATTAAACTGCAGTTAGTGTTCTTAAACTATTATTTGTTACTGAAATTTATCAGCTGTTAATTACAATGTCACTAATTCGGATTGTAAATAATTTCTCTGTGATAATAGTATCAAGAAAACATATTGTCTAGACCGTTATACATTCTAAGTTTAGTTGTTGCTTTTTCTTTCCTTGTAATTTTAAATATTGGATCGATGCATAAGTTCCTGCCGTTCTTATATTATTTTTTTTCTGCTGTTCTGTTAATTCAAATACAAATACAACATAGACATAACATTAACATATTCTACGAGTAACAATACGTTGCATACATTTTACTGTTACTCACATTAGCTCACAATCACTCAGTGGTGCATTCACCTCCACTATCTATGACCTTCTGTCAACGTTCAGGTAACAGTTCAATTCCTCGCCTATAGAACTGTTTTGGTTTTGACTGTAAGAAATCTGTTTGCTATTAGTCAAGAGGAGTTTTCTGCGCTGTTCTTTCAGCAATTGCATCATTACCGTACACTGCACAAAATGTTCTCGCAGCTTCTGCTGCACTGGATCCCCGGTTAAACTCGAAGAGTAAAATATGATGGAAATGATCACTTTTCTCAACTTGACATTCCATATTAGTTTGTCTGAAATATATACAATAATATGTTCACAATCGAGAAAACTTGGTTTCCCAACACACAAACTCCAAACTACGGTAAAACAACGGAATAACGATAAACAGTCGCTTCACGCCGCATTTTTGCAAACTCAAAAGAAATCCGTATGAACTTATGGATCGACCCAATATTACAGATATGTGGTAAATGAGTGCAATACCTTTCTGATATTTGTGCACAAGAGTTGTATTGTATTTGTTATATGTTAGATGAGAAATGAGAGAAGATTACTGGCAAAAGCAGTATTATAACGTTTTGATTATAGTAAATTCACACTCCCAGTACATTTTATTTCATATTATATATGAATATCACATTTTGTACATTGTTACGATACATGCAATAAAGTTTACTTTTGAGATTTCCAAATATGATTTTGTGAGCAATTAACATACTTAAGTTGCATCAATATCTCCATAAAACATTGGATAAATTATAGAATGCTAAGAATACGTATATTCACATCTACCTATTCTTTTTATAAATAATGTTTTAATGTTCCTATTTTATTACGTCAAGATTTCTCAGAAATAAATGCATTTTGAATATGTGGTGATTACAAAATGTTGCCTATGATAAAATAGTCTACTTTAAACCACTTATCTGGCGAGTAAATTCCCTTTCTCTACCACCCATTGTATCTGATGTGACGGTCATAGGCTCGAACCGCCCTGAACTGTAGTTTTCATTGTAGTAAACTCCTGCGTAGAATGGAAAGGGGAACGTCTCGCTATACCGCTTTGACGACTTTTCGATGACCCTGCAAGGGATGGAAACGTCGCCGAGCAAAGTGCCTGTTCTGGGAGTCCAAACCCACAGTTGTCCGTTGGTGAGGCGTCCGAAAATTTCAAATGGATGGATGAAAATAGGATCACTCAGAATTCCCGTCTCTTCCGCCTTCTTTGTGTGGAATGCGTGGGATGATTGACCTCTATAGCTGGAGGCCTTATCCGTGTGAATCTATACATTTGGTTTCGTCACGGTGCAAGTTGAGAATAGTCACGAAGAGGGTCCATGACGTTCTCCTGGAAGTAAGCTACATTGACTTCAGTGTGGGAAGGTATTTCGACGAATGGTAACGTTCACCGTTCACCACAGCATCCCACCACCACCAGAGATTCCTTGAAAAACTTTTCCTCGCATTGCAGCATAAAGTCAGAACGGTTTTTTGGTCCGTTGACAGTAGAAAATGGATCGAACTCTTGTTTGTCTCATCTAAGTAGAACCACTCCTCATCCAGGGTACACACTCAATTCCACTTATCCTATACGAAATATGTTTCATACAGTGGCGTTTGTGAACCTCTCTTGGATCTGGTGCTCTGTGAGACGGTCTTCTTGTTTCCAATACGAGATTTTCCCGGATGATGACGTTAGCTATGTGCTTTGAGTTACTGTGTCACATGACCAAACTTTTCTCGTTAGGGGGATTCTCCTCTCATAATTTCCGACCGACCACAGGGGCCTGTTAGCCATATCGTCGGTGCCTGTTGATGAAACCTACACGAACTTTGCTGATGGTTAAATCTCTCTTCTTTGCACTGTTTCATTATTACTGAGTGGCTACAACTATAATGGGCGGCGGAAAGTCCACAAATGAATCTCTTTCTCTCAGAAAATTGTCACTTTAACCTTCATCGTGTCATAGATCGTGCTCAACTGATACTGTTATCAAATACAGGCCCCAGTGTAGCCAGTAATGTATCGGGACATAACAGCGGCTTAATGCATCTTTCGGGAGGGCCAATGAAAGTCGCCTTTTTAATTAATTTATTTATTTATTTATTTTTAATAGTGGACAATCTTGTGCACAAGCATTGAGAAGCAGAATCACCAATCTGTTTAAAATGATCACCATGAGTCTTCATACACACGCACACTTGAACTCTAGTGTGTGTGGCAATACACATAATATATTCCGGGAACCCTGCCATTGTCTTTAGGGAGCGTTCTGGGTTGTCGATGGTGGCATTCCTCTCTTTGTAAACATCCTTTGAAGTACCGACTACAACTCATAATCCATCGACAGGGGTCCATTCTTGGACCACTAATGTGGGATATTCAAATACAACCGTGTTGGGAAGAACTGGAAAAAGTGCATCATGTAGAAAAGATAGTAGCTTTTGCGGATGACATAGCAGTTATTACGACGGGAAATTCGAGAAATGAACTAGAATCAAGGATATTAGCAAAGCTACAGAGCTGGTGCACTAAAAATAAGTTAAAATTGTCAGCAAAGAAGACGAAATATATGATCTTTGGATCAATATTAAAAAGAGACCCAATAATCAAAATACAGGAAAACAAAATAGAAAGAGTCAAAACATTTAAATATCTAGGGATAGAAATAGATGATAAATTGGCATTTAGTTCGCATATAGATTACGTGACTGAAAAAGGGCAGAAAATCATAAATAAATTAGTAACACTGGCAACAAATAAATATAGATTACCTATAAAAACAATGAAATTATATCAGGAAATGATACTAAATGCGACTATGTGTTATGGAGCAAGTATATGGGCGCATCGTTTACAAGAAAATAGGAAATTGAAAGCACAGATTAATAGACCACAGAGGAATTTAATGTTAAGAATGACAGGAGCTTTTAGTACTACATCGCATATGGCATTGTGTATAATATTAGGCCAAAAACCGACGAACCTTTGTGTCAAACAGAGAGCAATGACCTATTACCTTAAAAGGGGTAAAGTAGAGGAGATGCAGAAACTAAGCACATTAATACCGACTAACAACGAAGAATTAGAACAAATAATAATAAGTAATTGGAATAATGAGTGGGTGAAGGAAGACAACAAAACACGGACCAGAGACATATTTCCAAACGTACGTGAAAGATTGAACATGAAACATATAGAAGTAAATTCTGGCATAGTACACTACATCACAGGACATGGACCGTATGAGGAATATTTATATAGGATTAATAAAAGAAACACGTCAAATTGTGATTGTGGAAGTAGGGGAACACCTGAACATCACGTCCTGTGGTGCCATCAAATAGAGACAAATATACAGGAGAGAGAATACTTAAGAACAAAATATACAAAAGACATAGTAAAGAGTAGAGAAGATTATAACATCCTTAAAACACTTACAATGGAATATTCAAATTTACACAGACTAAAATATAGAACATCGAGAAGATAAAACCTAAAGCAGTAACGATTAGGAAGAGTGGAAGTGAAGTATGAGAGTGAACAGATCCTCCGGACCGGAGATTACTCCAGGAAGTGCAGGAACCACCGTACTGGCTGAGGAACAGAGTGAAAGAGCCTGGTGCATCACCGTGGTAAACCACTGGAAGGAACTCCGGATGCACTAGGAGCGCGCGTGTGTGTATGATGGTGAGGGGAACGTCTCGAGGTGGTGGTGCTGAGAACATATATATGATGACAAGGTGGGATACTTCGGACCAAGAGACACACTAAGTTCTCCGAGTGAATCTTGGGCCCCAATTATCGTTCAATGGACTAGCCTAGTACCACGAGCGAATGTAAAAATAAGTGTAATAACAGTGTTTGAAATATGTGTGCTGAGTGGATGATATTCTTAGTGCAGTGTTGTGTAGTATATTATAGTGTGGTGTTGTATAGTGGTAAATGAAAGTAAATTTTCTCCGGTTTGAGCATAAAAGAAAATTTAAAATAATCATACAGGTGAAAAATATAAGGAGCAATATAAGTGAAAAGACGTGTAAATAGTGAAATAGTGTTAACATTGCAGGTGAATAACCAGTGAAGTGAAACAATAAACAATATAAAACATACAGGGAAAACCATTAAGATACAGGCGAAAAATAACGCCCAGAATAGAAGAAAAGAAGAAGAAGCCAAATGACGAGACATTGACAAAACAGACAAGAACAGAACGACGAAAGACGAAGGACTAGAGTCGAGCACTGACAGGAAGCATTTAATATACAAGGAATTTTATTTTTTCTTTTGTTTGTTTGTTTCCACTTGGGTTTGTTTTGTTTTCCGTTTGTTTTTTGTTTTGTATTGTTTGTTCTTTGGCTGTGGTTAAGCCACACCTTTTCAAAATAAATGAAACGATAACAAGGCACAAGAAACATTTCACAATGATGAATGCCTTCTCCAGCATTAATTATTAGGTGCTGACAACAGGTAAACTGAGTGAAATGAAAAAAACAAAAATCCATCGAGTTTACGTCTGAGCTATGTACTGAAGCGCCAGTTAGAAATGAAATGAAATCTGGGACATTCGTTCGGAGCCAAGCCTGAAGCAAGTGGTAAGACAGGATATTTGGAGCTGCCTCACGGTCTTTTCAGGAGGAAGAAACATGTGGTTATTCTGGCGATTGAACTATTCGTCCGTGAAAAAAATTAGTCCCATGTCCATTATGGCCGTAACGTTGCAACAGGTGTTGTATTTATAATTTCTTCATGATCTTCAACTGCAGTGAGAAAGTGACGGGCGCTGCCTCGTATTCTTGCAACTCCACGTCACTATGTAGGACACAGGATATCGATGATTGTGATATGTGCATGTCACGAACTTTCATCTCATTTATCAACTTTGTCCGTACGATGTTTGGGTTTTTGTTGTGGCCTCTCTTGTACACTTTTTGTCTTACGGAATTCCTCCGATGGACAAATATTCGGCTCATATTTAGCTGCTTCTGAATGTTGAAGATATATATTGTTTGCCTTGAACCGCATGCTACGTCACAACTTTGTAATAGTATTTATGATTATGAATAAACTAAATATACTGAGAGACAATTTGAAACCGAGACTGGAGCTATAGGAAAAAAAAAAGAGTGAACATAGAAAGTTTCTTACATTAGATCATTCAAAGTACGTCTCCCTCCCCCCGGCATCTATATATTGTTCCGCGCTGGCCATCAGTGTATAGGATTGCTGGAAGTCCTTTTGTGGAATGCTGTTGAAAACCCTTGTAGCCCTGTAGGTGGCCGTTACGTCATCAAAGCACGAATCTTGGAGTGCAGACTTGAGTTTAGGAAATAGAAAATAATTATACGGAGACAGGTCTAGTGAATAGGGAGGGTGGGACACAATCCCCTTTTGTGACAAAAAAAAAATACATAATCGCTACCTTGTGACTTGGGGCAATTGCCATGGAGTAGACGCCACTGAACACCCCGATATTCGGATCTCACACGTGTGATAAGTTCCAAGAACTGCTTCAGTACCTCAAGGTAAAATGAATCATTAACTGACTGCCCTGTAGGCACAAATTCCTTATACACAATGCCCTTACTATCGTTAAAAAAAAAAATTAAAAAAAAAACTATTTTGGTTTTTGACTGGCGCAGTTTTTTTGCTTATAAAGAGTTAGGAGAGACACCCTGTACTCTGACATCTTGTTGACGGTTCATATTGAAAAATTTATATCTCATCTCCAGTAACGATATTTAGGAGGAAATTAGGATCCCTATTTGCGGTAGCAATCAGTTCTTTGCAGTGATCAACCTTGTCCCTTCGTTGGTAATTTGTTAGGAGTGAGGCATGAAATTTACACAGATCATCTTGTGGAGATTGTGGGTTATTATTTGGTGCACAGTTTCTTTATTCACGTGCAACTCCTGAGCAAGAATTCGCAGTGTCGCATTTCGATCTTCTGCGATTAGTGTCCTTACTTTCTCCATCGATTCTTGTGTTTTTACTGTCCTTGCCGCACTTGAATGTTTGTAGTCTTCAATTGACTCCCATCCCTCCCTGAAACGCCTGTGCCATGCAAGTACATACGTTGGGATAAACAAGCAGCTCCATACGTTTGTTGCAACATCTGATAAGCGGTCTTACCGAGACGCGCACAAAACTTGATGTCTGATCTTTGTTCCATGTTGAACTTACGACGCAGTTTAGCAACACCTGTTTACACTCACCACGCCCACACACATAACTGCCATTCATGATCAATGCACTTGGTATCAGTTACTCATGAAACATCCTTCTTTTGTTTGCACATGGGACTGCGGTGGCTCAGTGGTAGAGCGTTCACGTCTAGTGCATGGGGTCCGTGGTTCGATCCCAGATCGCGCCACGGGATTCTCCCGTTTTCTACCATTTTCTTTATTCCACTTTCATTCATTTCTCCATCACCGTTCCCTTTAGCCTGCCCGGCATAAACGTGGACGTAAAACTGAAAGATTTTTGTTTGCACCACAAGTTACTTGCACAGCTGCGCCACATGTTGAAAAAAAATCGGGGATTCCTTTGTATGGACCTCTCAGAAGTTCACATTACGTGTACCTAACTTAAAATGAAACTCAAAATTCCATTGCGGCAAGCATGTCTATTTGTTTGAACACATCAAGTGTGACATTGTGAAATTGCAAACATCTTTCTCGAATCCATCTGAAATCCAAACTAAAATATCTATGACCTGTCCGAATTTTGTCATTTCCATCAGGGCCGGCGCGAGGGGGGGTCGAGCCGTGCCATCGCCCAGGGCGGCAAGTCTAATGGGCGTCAAAATTTGAAAAAGAAAATAATACCAACAAAATATAATGCCTCATAATAGGTCATATGGAAAAACATGATTGTGCTCACCAGAGAATATAATTGAACTTACTTTACTCATATTCAGGAAATTCAGAGCATTCCCCCTCATTTTCAATTATCAAATTACTAGCCACAGGTATCTCGTTCAATATTCTTCTTGCAGCAGCGTAGATAAGATTTTCAGCTATGGGACTCCACTTAGATAACGACAAGAGCTGATTGTATAGCAAACCAGCTGCATGACTTTACTTTCTTTTGCTCACTCGTTATGTGGTATGACTTTGAAAATGAAATGAAATCTTTAAGTTTTACGTCCCACAGTTATGTCGGTTAGGCTAAAGGAAACGGTGATTATGATAAATGAGTGAAATGGTGGAATGAAGAAAGTGGGAAGAAACGGGAGAACCCCGAGAAAACCCACGAGCACAGTGTTTGTCCACCACAAAGTCCAAACGGCGCGAGCTGGCATCGAACCAGGGACCCCAAGCACCGGAGGTGAACGCTCTTCCACCGTGCCGCCTCGTGGTATGACTTTTTACTCCACATAAACATAGTAAGCAAAAGTCTCCAAAGCATTGATTCCTATGTGTTGAAAGTAGTCGGGTTTCTTGAAAATATATCTGAGTACTTTGAGAGAAGCAGAAATGATGCAAAGTTTCAGTTTTACTTAGTTGATGCGATGGAGTTGGCATCAGCATTAGATATGGATGATCCACGGATAGGTACTATAGTGCAGGCTCGAAGTCGAAAGAAGAAGAGACAGTTTCAGTACGAGACAGAGGATGAAGCTGTTGAAGATCCACAAACAAGATATAAGCAAGGGTGCCGATTCCAGAGGGGCCGGGAGCGGCCTCCCAAAGCTGATGTGGGCCCCGCATTGTATTTATGAATATACAATATTTGGCATAATTTGAATGCATAATTTGTCTAAAAAATCCTCATATATGCCTTCTGCAACTGAATGGGCCAACACAAATTTACAGAGAAATCGGCGCCCTTGGATACAAGATCGATTTTTATTACAAAGTTCTAGACGTGATTGTGTTAGCTTTAAGAGAAAGGTTTGAGCAACTTAAGAATCACAGCGAGTATTTTGATTTTTTTTTTTTTTTTTTTTTTTTTTTTTTTTTGCGGTATAAGTAATTTTAAGGATATGCCACCTGAACTTTTATCTCAAAAGTGTACTAAACTTGCCAGTATTTTAACACGAAAAATCGAAAGATATTAACCCCAGTGACTTAAAAGACGAACTGAAAATGTTATCCGCAATAATTAAGCCTAAAAGTTCACCAAAAGAGACTTTAAAATTAATTAAAGAGCATGACTGCTCCCAATGGCAGTGTTGCATTTAGGATTTTGTTAACCTTATCAGCAACAGTGGCAAGTAGATAAAGATTTTCGAAACTTTAGCTTATTAAAAGCTATATGCATTCTTCCATGTCTGAAACACGCTTGAGTGGTCTAGCGATAATATCAATAGAACACGAATTGACTGAAACATTGTACTACGCGAATGTGATAAATGAATTTGCTCATATCAAAGCAAGAAAAGTTTCTTTCAATTAAGATATGTTAAATGCATGTATCTCTCTTGTGTTTTAGTACATTATAGGGCTTAGGCTATAGTTTTGCCGTAATATCTGATTTACTATATTATCTTCATGCTTCATTACTCTATTGGAAACATCTTTTGATATAAAATAAATTTAAAAATTAAAACTCTTATTAGTGACTAAAGAATATTTTTTTTATTTTATTTTTTGTATGAGTTTCTGTATATCACAGATATACAGCGAAATCGTGCATATTGAATATTGTGTCATGTACAGAGTAGTTGAAATATTACGTAAGCATTCGAGAGAGGTAGTTCATTTTTTTTGTTTTCTTTTCCATTTCATACATATTTTTAAATGGGGCATCTTACTTTTTCATGACACTTGAACGTCTTCAGTCAAAATAGGGGGCAGAATAATTATAATTAAAGGGGCGGCATGTGATAATACCGCCCAGGGCGTCAAAACTGCTAGCGCCGGCCCTGATTTCCATACTAAATAGGAAATGAGAAAGTTGTGTCTAAATAGTGGAAGTCATCTCCAGTAATAATATATAATTGAATGTGAGGACACAAAATACACTACAATATGAACATAACAATATATATAACATTTTAAACAATACAAAGAAAAACATACATACAGCATTTTCGTAGTTGTTGTTTCTGATATACTACGATGAAGATGAAGAAAGTTGTATTTTATGGAAATCCTATTGTAAGATTGATTCAGTACACGTAGAAACTTAAGGAAGCGGAGAGCGCGTTACGGAAATAGTACATAGCAACAGCTCTACAGGTCTGCATACTTCTGATATGGCTAATTACTAGACATTATTATGCAAATGTATATTTTGTTTACTTATATGCATATCTGTTAAACTTGGCAGTGGTTTCTAACAACAATAACACAGCTCGAATTTGAAGTTTTAAAGTGTATATAAATGCATATTTCAAAGTTTAAAGCATATATTAATACTTAAGAGCATATTCTGTAATGTTTTATTCCAGATATATGCTGTTTCATGAAATAAATCCAATTTTAGATTGTTTTCAAAACATTTAAATGTCTATGCAACAGAATGGCTTTTTGCATGGGAGAATGGAGGAAGGCTAGTTTATGAAGGACTAATATTGTTAGCAACCGATCAGCAGAACGAACACGCTTTTAATGTTAAGACATTAATAGAAATCATATTACAAGACATAAGTGCGCTGACCACTACTACACTGCTTTCTCCCTTTTGCCTTGTTCTATAACGTTCCATGTGCCCAAGTTGCAAAAGCCGACCATATTCTGGTTAACTTTTTAAAGTAAATTTTCGGAAACTTTCAGGTAAATCTTCCGATCAGTACCGAGTTGAAAGATGCTTTTTCAGTGCAATGTGTATATGCATACGGGTCCTCGTTAACAGGTTGGGTCCCATCCTCAAAACAACATCTGTTCCTCCTCTCGTCGGATCTGCGTACAGTACGTGGGTAATTGCGTTATTGTTACATACAATTTTCAATTTTAAATATGCTCAATTAATGGTTATTATTATTATGGTTGATTGAAGGAAGCCAGGCGGGAATCCTTCCCTTCCCGCCCTGATACATTGATCTGGACGCAAAACAGAACGTTTCCAGTATATAAGCTATATAAGTGGTAGTAGCTATATATAGTGGTAGCTATATAGGCAAAATATACATGCATATAATATTGGGACGCATTTAAACAAATTGATAGGATATATTCTAATCAATGGTGGGCGAACTATTTCAAGGGGGAGCCAAAGAAGAAAGAAAATACTTTAAGTGGCAAAAATAACACTAGTTAACAAAGGTTTTGTTACATAAAAGGAAATACCTGTTCTTAAAGGAACTTTTTGCGCTGAATTCGAATATGCACTCGGTTTTTCTCCATCACGTACGATTTTCCCGTAACAGAGGGATTTTCGGGAAATTCCTTCAAAAATTTCCCTTTTTCAGATATTTTATTCCCCTAGCTCCTGTCCCCTTGCATATACTAACATAGAAATTATACCTAATTATACTTTGATTCATATTTAACAAACCCTCCAAGTTTCGTAATAATCGCTTTATTCTTTCTAGAGAAATAAATATGTTTGTATGTATACTGTGTGTACTGTTTATTGCACCTTATAGTAATGCTTTCAGATCTCTTAAGTTGAGGTAAAACGTTTTGCTTTATTACCACAAACACATATATAAAATATAATACAATATAATTTACAAGTGTGACAATTTACAATAAACAATAATACAAATGTACCAAAAGGTCATGAAAAGACAATCAAAACTATCACAATATATGAAACTTCCATTGGGTTACAAAAACGTACACTACTTCCTTCTTTTGTAAGAAATGTTGCACTCTCTAACAAGACCCCAACAATAGTCCCCCATCATTGAAGGATCCCATCGTCCCTGGTACCTTTTCTCCATTGCCATTATATCTTGGTGGAATCTTTCCCCCTGTTCGTCGCTGAGAGCACCTAGGTTAGCAGGAAAGAAGCTGAGGTGGGAGTGCAAAAAGTGGATTTTTAAAGACATCCTACAACCCAACTCTTTGTATTTCTGTATCATGTCCTGTACGATTTCTGTGTAACTCTCAGCTTTGTTATTGCCCAAAAAGTTGCGCACAACACACTTAAATGCTGTCCAGGCAGCTAGCTCAGCACTGTTTAACTTGCTGTCAAAGCTATCATCAAGCATTAATTTCCTAATTTGGGGACCAATAAACACTCCCGCTGAAATCTTAGCATCACTCAGGTTTGGGAACTTATCTCGCAAATACTTGAAACCTTCACCAGATGTGTCCATGGCTTTGACAAAGTTTTTCATAAGTCCTAACTTGATATGAAGTGGCGGTAGTAATATCTTATTAGGATCTACCAAAGGAGCGTATTTGACGTTGCATCCTCCAGGTACGTAATTCACTCTAGGTTCCCATTCCTTCACTTCATAATGTTTGTCATCAGCTCGGCTATCCCATAAACATAAAAAACATTGGTACTTCGTGTAACCGCACTGCAGTCCTAATAAAATACCAACTACCTTGAGATCACAACATATTTGCCAACAATGGTCCTTGTAATTTATAAGATTTAGCAAAGTTGACATGGTGTCATAGGATTCCTTAATCTTCACTGAGTGCGCAAGTGGTATAGAAGGTTTTTTATTTCCATTATGTAAAAGGACAGCTTTAAGGCTGACCTTTGACGCGTCGATAAATAACCTCCATTCTTCTGGAACGTAAGGAATTCCTAGCTCCGCCATCAACCCATTTATATCCGTACATACGCACCCATTATCTTGCATTGAGAAATAGCTTGAAAATTGAACATGCCTTTTCCTGTACACTGATATGTTCGTTTCTGCATCCAATAAGTTCCACTGCTGGAGCCTTGATCCCAGAAGTTCCGCCTCTTGTTTTGTCAGGTGCAAATCACGGACTAGGTCAGGGCAAAACGAAAAAAACTTGGAGAATTGTATATATATATGTATTAAGATATACATATACTGTACGTTTAAAAAAAATATACGTTGGAAGTACATTCTATTTTTATACACGTTTCTAATTTACAGAGAGCAATACAAGTGTGTTGTTGACTTTGTAAATATTAATTTTTATGTCTGTGTTTGTAGTAATAAAGCAAATCGTTTTTACCCCAACTCAGGAGATCTGAAAGCATTACTATCAGGTGCAATAAACAGTGCACACAGTATACATACAAATATATTTGTTTCTCTAGAAAGAACAAAGCGATTTTTACGAAACTTTTAGGGTTTATTAAATATAAATCAAGGTATACTTAGGTATAATTTCTATGTTACTATATGTAAGGGGACAGGAGCTAGAGGAATAAAATATCTGAAAAAGGGAAATTTTTGAGGGAATTTCCCGAAAATTCCTCTGTTACGGGAAAACTGTACGTGATGGAGAGAAACCGAGTGCATATTCGAATTCAGCGCAAAAAGTTCCTTTAAGATCAGGTGATTTTTCTCATGTAACAAACAAAAAGTTTAAATTTGTTAACTAGTGTAATTTATTAGAAATAATGATGACATTCAGTACCTTCACTCATAGGCTGCGACACTGTAGATGCAGCTGACCCAAATTAACTTCGATTTTCAGACTCCAAAAACTTCGAAAAAGTAATTAGGGAGCAGAGGCGTAGCCTGACAGGGGAGCGGGGTGGTTGTCTCGGGTACTGACAGCAAGGGAGCGCCGAACAACCAAGAAGAAAGAAAAAAAGTATTGGAAAGAGTAAACGATGCGTTGCCCCGAAAAAGTATTGGCGCCCTATTAAATCAATATTATTGTCGGTTTCAAAGAAATAGATTTGTTAAAAATTTTCTTGCTTGCTGCGCTCCCAATCCAAACGTTTTAATGAGAGTCGGAACAAGTTTTTACTTATTTCTTAAAGAAAGTTATTATTTCTTAATGACTATGTGATATACATGCCGCCAAGTAATGACTTATAGTGTACGCAGGAGCGTTTTTAAAATCAGAAACAGTCAAAGTCTGAAATAGTACGTGTTCAGCGTTTTGATGTTGGTGAGTAGGGAACGAACTTTTAGGTAAATAAATGTTTCTTCTGCAATGAGATAGACATTTTCTTTTGACAAAATGTTGATAACATCCTCTTATGTCACCACAGCAAATTTTATTTTACATAAAAAAAAAAAACACACACACACACATTTTCCAGTTTTCCGTATGTAAATACATATTTTAAGAATTCTCGTTTTAAAAATTAAAATCGCTCATTGAGGCCTGCTACATCGAAATCTTCGAAAGAAAAATTGCTTATGCTCTTTCATATCGATTGTGTCAGGTTTGTTTTGTATGAGCACGTTGACTGGCAGACTTCTTGCGCCTTACTTTAATCTACACGTAAGGTCCTATTGTGGGAAATTCAACCTATAGTCACGAGCCAGTTACAACATTGCAGTTCTTTGAATCCACGACGTGTCTTTTCGCTTACTGTGTTCTGAGTGGTGATTTAACACAGTGTGTATGTTTTCTCTCACTATAAAATGCCTAAAATAAAGGGAAGTGTTTCATCTCGTTTGCAGAATTTCTGTGACAAATATAAGGATGTGTTTTCTACTGATGGCAAAGTGCTGTTTTGTCAACCGTGTGGTAAATCTGTCGCAGCTGACCAACGTTCACAAATTACGCAGCAATTGGAGAGCAAGAAGCATATTGCTGTTGCTTGACGTTTGATCTAGACAGGCATTTATCGGTCAAGCAATAGCGTCTAGTTCTGGTGAACCGTCAAAATTGTCCGCTTTTTCAATGGGCTTGTGCAGAGATTTTGTATCCGCAGATATTCCACTGTTCAAATTAAAGAATCCTGAATTATGGATAAGGTTCTCGTAAAATATACGAACTTCGAACCTCCTGACGAATCAACATTGCGAAAAACTTATCTGTACAGGTGTTACGAGCAAATTTTGCAACATATTCGCTCGGAATGTGTGCATCAAAATACTTGGGTATGTATTTTACGGAATCCAGTAGTGGAAAAGTGGGGAACGTGATGGTAGGAGTTTTAAGAATGATGATGAAACTGTGCAAAATTATTTACTAGTGTGTAAAGAGCTATCTGCTGCTACACATGTAACGATAGCAAGGTATTTCAACGAAGCAATGCAGCAATTGTGGCCAGAGGGCATAAACTTTGACAATGTTCTACTTGTTACAGATGCTGCAGCTTGCATGAAAAAAGACCTTTTAGAAAGGCGTACGACTCGGTTAGGAGAGAAACATTATACAGCGTTCTTACAGAATTTGGAATACCGAGAAATCTAATTAGATTAATTAAGATATGTTTAAATGAATCCCAAAGTAAAGTCCGGGTAGGAAAATTTTTGTCCACGAGCTTTCACGTCGAAAATGGCCTGAAACAAGGAGATGCGTTGTCGCCATTATTCAGGGGTGTAGCCAAGGGGGGCCCATCGGGGCCAGGCCCCTCAAATAGTTTCCTGCCCCCCTGCAAATGACCAGCTTTTAAAACATCATAGTAAAATTATTTCGCTTCATTCATTTAAAAGTAACAAAGTTTATTGACAATTAATAATTTATGGTAAAATAGTATGGAGAAATGTTTTTCCATACCGATCGAAAAATAGTATAGTATATATTCCTTATACCGATCGAAAAATAGGATACGGTACTTTTTTGTGACAGCAGATTACACAATTTACTGCGATTTATATTTGACAGTTTGAAGACAAACGTTTTAACAAGGTACTATAAATACAGCCATAAAACAAAGGTACTAAACTGATTTGTAAGTACAGTTTATGTATATATGCTTTAACAAGTGTTTTAAAAGACATAGAGGATGGAAAATTTGGTGAGAAACAATGCTTTTATTGAATTTGGATTTCATTCGCTCTCTCTTTTTTATTTCTACTCAGTGTAATAAAATAATTGTTTTTTTTTTTTTTTTTTTTTTTAGTCACGAATAATAAATAAATATTTTTGTCAGGAAACCGTAAAGAAATTAAGTGAAATTTTAAAGAAAATCAATCTTGTATAGATAGGTTCTGTATACAAGGTCTTAAATTTAAATATAAAGGTAACCAAGAAAAGTTTTGTTGCTTTTTCACCCATCACCTTCGAACATCGATATGTCACCTAACCTGGAAGATCAAAAATAGTCCCCATCAGCATCGACGATCTGAAAACGTTCTGGAAGGCCATGGAATCCATCACGGTAGAACTTGGTGGGCCGTGAAACGAAGAAAGTATCAGGTGCATTTTGGACTTTTACTAGGGATTTGAACTGGTGTCCTCTAAGGTGATTGTCCAAAGAATGGAACAGGTGATAATCGGACGGTGCAATACCCGGGGAATATAGTGGTTGCAATATTGTTTCCCATCCAAGTCGAAAAATGGTGTCCTGAGTCATCCTAGGCACGTGGGACTTAGCGTTGTCCCGTAAACGAGGACCTATTCGCAATTCAGAAGTCATGGCTCCAGAGTTTTGAGTTTTTTTTCTTGAGAACAGCTCAACTGCTGGCACTACACAGTTGCATTGATACTCTGCCCAGCTGGTAGCAGTTCCCGATGCACGATGCACCAAACACACAGAAGGATCTTCTGGTACTGTGCTGGTTTCGGCTGTTTTGAAATCGGTTCATGGGATGCTAACCAATGATGACGGTGCCGTGGAACTTCGTATAGGACACACTTTTTTATCACATGTCAACGCCCTGTCCAGAAATGGCTCCGAAACAGTAAATAAACACAGGCGACTGCCGCGTTGCCTTCTGGCCCGGAGTCAAAATATGAGAGACCCATCGACCCAACTTGTAGTGCTTCGCAAGTTGATGGATGTGCTGCCGAATGGTTTCTCCACACACTGAATTGTAGTCCCAGTTCCTCTTTGTACACGTGTTGGTCTTCTGGCACGTGGTGTTTTCTGGTGTTTCGTCATCGTCCTTAAACTTGTTAAACCATCGCTGCAATGTCCGCGTCGTCACGACACCCTCACCAAAGGCCTGGCATATCTTCTGTCCAGCTACAGCGACGTTTGACCTCCATTTGAACTCGTTCAGCATACATGCTCTTATGACGCTCTGTGGATGTCCCATGTTCCCTCTGTCTTTACGCAAGTTCACGGTGTGTCTGAATTGCCACAACCAGGTAGTATGTTGGATATACCCACACCAACAACTGACGTTCGCCTTATCTCCACTCGCATTCAACTCACAGTGTGAGGTCCAATTGAACACAGACCTCCACGAAAAGGGACAGAACTTTCCTGGTTACGTTTATAGTTATGCACAAAAGTATAGCGTTTGGTCCCGGGCAGTAGTTCTTGATTAAGCATAATAGAAACTATCTTCAATATAATTTATGGATAATAATAATAATAATAATAATAATAATAATAATAATAATAATAATAATAATAATAATAATAATAATAATAATAATAATAAGCTAAATAGTGTTTTTAGTTTTCCAGAAGGAAACCAAAATTTTCCTTTCTTTCAGGCCTCAAAAACACTAGCAGCAACACATTTTTTGGCTTTGTACATTGTAGCTGCCCCCCCCCTCAAAAACGACGGTCCCCCCTACACAAACCTGCTGGCCACACCCCTGCCATTATTATTTAACTTTGTTCTGGAGTACGCTATAAGGAAAATCAAAGATACCAACCAGGGCCTAGAGTTGAACGGTATTCACCAGGTTATGGCATATGCTGATGATGTAAATTTAATAAGGAATGATAGGAGAACAATAGAAAGAAATGCAGAGATCTTATTAAACGCTTGCAGGGACATGGGGTTTAGAAGTAAATGCAGAGAAAACTAAATACATGGAAGTGCGTCGGGACCGTAATATGGCAAATTATGGATGCGTTAAAATATTAAATAATACTTTTGATAAAGTGGATAGTTTCAAATATCTACGATCAGTATTAACAGAGGAAAATCATATTCACGAAGAAATTAAATGTCGACTAAAAGCAGGGAATTCGTGTTACTATTCGGTTCAAAATCTCTTGTCGTCGCGAATTCTATCGAGGAATCTGAAACTTAAAATATACAAAACGATAATCATGTCTGTTGTTCTGTATGGTTGCGAAACATGGTCGCTTACTCTGAGGGAAGAACATAGACTGAAAGTATTTGAGAACAAGATCCTGAGACGAATATTTGGACCCAAGAGGAACGGAAATGGGGAATGGCGGAAACTTCATAACGAGGAACTACATAATTTATAGGGTCGTCAAGTCTAGGAGGCTTAGGTGGGCGGGTCATGTAGCTAGAACGGAAGAAAGTAGAAACGCTTTCAAAGTCTTGACTGGTGACCAATCGGAAAACGACCATTAGGAAGACCTAGGCGCAGATGGGAGGACAATATTAAGATGGATCTCGCAGATATTGGAATACAAAGTAGAAACAGGATGCAGTTAGCTAAGGATAGAAGTCAGTGGAGAGTTTTTGTGAACGCGGCATTGAACCTCCGGGTTCCATAGGCCATAGAAATGAAAATGAAATGAA
Source organism: Thermobia domestica (assembly GCF_964235325.1). Classification (NCBI taxonomy): domain Eukaryota; kingdom Metazoa; phylum Arthropoda; class Insecta; order Zygentoma; family Lepismatidae; genus Thermobia; species Thermobia domestica. The sequence continues at coordinate 192,094,354 of NC_137455.1, read as the reverse complement.
ATCTGTAAGTTTTACGTCCCACGGTTATGCCGGTTAGACTAAAGGAGACGGTGATGATGAAAGATGAGGGAAATGGTGGGATGAAGAAAGTGGGAGGAAACGGGAGAACCCCGAGAAAATCCACGAGCCCGGTGTTTGTCCACCACAAAATTCACACGGCGCGAGCCATAGGCCATAGAGTTAGTTAGTTTTATTGACATATGAAATGCTTTCAATTTGAAGGAATTTATTGGAATCAGTTCCTTGTATTCCCAGTACTCTATCAGTTACTTGTATCGGCAGAATGTTTTGTGTATACGTATTTTTATGTGTGTGTGCAATATACATGTACACAAAAGATATATGCACATTATATATATACACCCTAAATGCAGTAATTTCATTCATTAAGAAATTAAGTAATTACTATAATTTCAAGCACATGTAGTGGCAAGGCTATATTTTGGATTTTAATTACAAATATGAAACATAGTCTTCACCTCCATCGATCAATATTAAGAAATTCACAAAAAAGTCTCCTTATGAACTTCAGTTATATTTTACAAAATGTTTTTCACCGTAAAAGAATCGGAATTAAAATTACAGTTTTTTTTACCGTAAAGAATCGAACGCTATTTGTGTGGACACATACTCTGCGACCAAGCGCTGGCTCCCTTTCTTGAGGTCACTAGTGTCGCTTTGTTTATATCGTAGAACAGGTACTTTTACAGAATTGCCAACGGTTTAAAGCGGTAGGAAACTAAACGTGCTAGGATCTTGCATCGTTTGGCCTAATCCTCGTTTCGCCTAACCAATTATCTGACATTTTTATGACAGATAAAAGATAAGCTTTATGTCCGCCATTTTAGGCGAAATAAGGATACTCGTTTGGCCTAATCCTCGTTTTGTCTAAAATGGTGGACTATAAAAAAATCGCGGAGATAAAGCTGGAGGGAAATTTTTCGAAAAAAAAAATATTCCCTACTATGTGAAGAACTGAGAAATACAGATGCAAAACCAGTTAAATCCCTCTGACATATTCAGTTTCATAAACTGTTAAATCCCAAACCTGCAAATAACCTAATGAGAAAAACAGAATCAAACCTGGTTAATTCCATATTTCAAACAATTTGAGGTTTCGTACTGTATAGGATTAGTTTAGTAATCTGAATATTTATTGCAACTCTTCGTAAATCATTCGAAATTTTATTTGGCAGAATTTGAAGTGTGCGCTTTCATATTTTTTTTTTAATTTTTGGACTGAAAATTGAAAAAAAAAGAAATCTTTGGTTTTACGTCCCACGATATGCCGGTTAGGCTAAAGGAGACGGTGATGATGAGAAATGAATGAAATGGTGGAATGAAGAAAGTGGGAGGAAACGAGAGAACCCCGAGAAAACCCACAAGCACTATGTTTGTCCACCACAAAGTCCACATGGCGCGAGCTGGGATCGAACCAGGGACCCCAAGCACCGGAGGTGAACGCTCTACTACTGAGTCACAGCGCACCCTGGACTGAAAATGAAGACACTATATGTATTGACCTAACTGTTCGTGAAACTTTTCTGTGCTTATTTGCTTTTCTTTAATAATTACTAGATAAATGCACGCAAAATCGAAAGAAAACGATACTCTAAGCCGCGATGATCATAATTTTATTATTAGACAACACCAAAATTGTGTAGAAAACGTACAAGACACATGAAAAACTGGAAACGAAATGTAGCCAAAAAGACAAGGTGAGTGGACTATCTATGGTTAAAAGTCGTTTGTTTTGTATTTCAGGGTAACTCTACTTTGAACAGAACATTGTTGGATTAGGTTCTTCTCTAAACGGTCTCTTCAGCTTCAGCAGAACCTCTTAAAATGTCTAGTGTCAATTATCATTCAAAATTATAACATGCTTCTGGTACAGCATGTTAAAAAATTTTGCTACTTATTTACCATTTTTGATTCTCTTTCTGCCACTGTTTTGCTCAAACTCAACATTTGCACATTTTGTTTTGCTTTATTTCAAATTCATATATTGGGATAATTGACAAATTAATATTCACCCTATGTTCGTCCATAAAAGGTTACAAACTCTTCCAAAATATAGTCACTAAGTTTAGAAATGTATACGGATAGGTATAATTACCTCCGCTTGTAGTTACGAAGGGTTTGACGATTGAAAGCAGCTCAAAGCTCACGTTTTACAAAGAGGTTTTTGAGTAATAGAAAACCGAGAAAATGGTGATGCACCAGAGGTCGACGACGATATGGATTTCCATTTAGTAGATGATGATGGAGAGGAGGTTACATAATTCAATTTTTTGCACATTTGGATCCATTGTTTTCAATTTAGAACAAAATTAATGTAGCATTTATGTATCCATATTCATTTGTGCCAATCTTGTGCAATGTATAGTTGATAATACACCCCCCCTTCCAATATTTTAGTAGACATAATACTGATTTCTGACCCTGACTCCCTTTCTTTTTGATAGGTTTTGTATCTTGAGCCTCAACAAAAATGGCCGCTCGTCCAGATGCAAAAGCTGTTATTTCCATTTACATACGCAAAACCTGTTAAATCCAAACTATTTTCTTCAATAACGCAATTCACAGACTAGTGTGATTACACAGCTTTCGTCAGACCAACACTCACATTAATCTTAATTTTTTAATGTTCTCTAGTTTCTAATGTTATTTTACAATTATGACGTGTTTAAATAGTTTTCCTCGATTTGTCACAAATTTTAAAATGTGAATTTAATGGGTTTTGCTATTCACCTACTCATATATATTCATATATATACCCTATATCCATGGTCCTAGTAAATACATAAAGGAGTTTTGGCAATCCTAACTCCTCGAAAATAGTTAATATAATATTAATCTATATATTTTGCATTTCTTAATTCTTTATATACCAGGGAATTTTCTCTTATATAATTTCCCTCTAGCTGAATTTCCGCGATTTTTTCTTATTGTCCGCCATTTTAGGCGTAACGAGGATTAGGCCAAACGAGGATCCTTTTTTCGCCTAAAATGGCGGACACAAATCTTATCATTTATCTGTCATAAAAGTGTCAGATAATTGGTTAGGCGAAACGAGGATTAGGCCAAACGTGGCGACACGCGTGCTAGACACTGTTCGAAGTGAAAAAAAAAAGAGGCGGTATGTTTCATTACAATTTTAACTTGACATACCGGTTACCTAAATGTTGAAATGCAGTGAAGGTATGTTCCTAAAAGATTGCATTTCTGTTTACATAATGACTGAAAACCATTGGAGAGCTTCTCTGTAGTAACATGGAGACGGGGTAGCATGGAAAGACTTTGGTCCCCTCCAAGTTTCTGAAAAAAAAATATCCCCTTATGTTGTATTATAGACAATTATACACGAAAATGATCAAAAACCGAATGAGGATATTAATAATTTCCTGCGGGAAAACTCCTGGTCTCCCACTTGACTGTGTGGGGTATTCGAAACACCCGGAAGGTCCTCTCCCACAGCAGACAACTCGCAAACCTGCCCGTGCTCAAAACACGGCATTTATATGCATTAAAGCAAGAAGACACACACATACATAACAAAGAAAAAAATCAACATGGTACATCAAAATATAAACAAGGTAACTTATTTACAGACAACTTATTTTAAAAACAAAAGGTAGGAAAAAGGTAAGAAAAATGTCGGTTTTGTCAACTTTTCTACATGAGAAATAAAACCTTTTACGTGCAAAGCTATTCGACAATTACTGTGTATAAAAATGAATTTATTAAAGGTATTTACCTCCTAAGTAAAGGCATCTACTTTCCAGTGACGGTATGTTTTAATCATTGGTAAACTAGAGACGGTATGCCTTCATAACCGAAAAAGTAGAGGCAGTATGGCATACCACAACATACCGTCTCACTTCGACCACTGGTGCTGGAGACAAAACCAGAAAGTAATTGAGAGAAAGAGGCAGTGTCGATAGCAGATAGTGCTCTGTATCTTATCTTTCTTAAAAGATCAGCATACAAACAACACAAAGAATGATTATTTCAGAAATAATAAAAACTTATGCTTTCTTCTAATATTAAACAACAAGACGGCATGATCATTTGAAAATAATTTTATTATTATTATTATTATTATTATTATTATTATTATTTCATAGTTATGATGCATTTATTGTCAGTGGCGTCGCAAGCGGTGGGCGATGACCCAGGGCCTCGCGCTTTAAGACCAACGAGCCTAAATACAATTTGATACTGACTTTTATAAAAACCCATCGATTCAACAATTAAGAATGTAAATACAAACAGTTATAAATTCGTATTTATTTACATAAAACATTACAGAATGGTGACTTGAAACAAACTTATCTATTCTTGTAATATTAGGCCACTAACATAGGCGACAGGCATTGAGCTTACTTTAACATTGAAATAATGAAAGTAAACAAATCTTTGATTTGTTTAGCGCTAATAATATTGTTGAGATTGTTTGATTTCGAGAATTTATTATTATAATTTGCTATTTGAAAAAAGGAGACGTTACAAACCTTTCTTGCCCAGGGATCCGCGAACATTTTTCGCGAGGACATCGTAAGAATTTACTACAATGCTAGCTGTGTGTTGACATAATGAATCAGAATTAATTTCTTTATAATAACTAGCGTTCGAAAAATGTTTCTGTCCAACGCAAGTGTATGTTAGGTACATACTGCAGCGTATAATTTTCGTAAACTTCTCACTAGTCAGATTTTACTACGATTTTCAATATTGAAGCGAATGAGAATGCCGACTGATTTGTTTTTCCTTTCTGCTTTGTGGGAAACAAAGGATACATCTACGAGGTAAGACATGAAGCAGAGGTTAAAAGGAATGTTCAGGTGGTAATATCAATGCATGCACCCCGCAGATTTCGGTGAACTAGAAACTCCTTGTCACAATTTTCGTGGAAACATTCGAAATTCCAGTACGATCAATCGGTCCCTATTATTAAACAACATTATTAAATTAATAATGTACTGTATAGTATTTCAAAATTCTCGTACATTTTACACGACATTCGATCAAACAAAAATGCGTTGATGGATTTTACTTGGGACCAGGGGCGGATCCAGGACCGACTTTTGGAGGGGGCGGTGGGTTGTCTACTGCTACTTTTAAGGGCTCCAAACTTTCGGATGGGTTTTATTTATATATATAAAATAAGAAAGTTTACTCTTCTGGGGGGCGATCGCCCCCTCTGGATCCGCCCCTGCTTGGGACGTAGATTATTGAAACATATTCTGTAGTTGGTTACCCTGCTGCCAAGGGATGTTTTGCTGTTATAGTGCTGCCAAAATGTCTTGAGCCGTGGCAAAAATGCGAACTAAAGCTCACACTCACGCGTTGAGCCAATAAGGGTTCAGTTGTTGCTGAGCGAGAGAGACTTAGCGGAAGGGAGTGGAATTCCTTCAGCCGATAGCAGCGTTTGGAAGGTAAGACTAAGTATCAAGTCAATGTGATATATCTTTAGTTCCACTTGTAGCCAACCCGCTCACCGCTCTGTCGACCTGTACAGAATAAAGTTACAAATGTTTACAATTATTACTTGAAATTGATGCTGTCATCCATTTCGAACATTTTAAAAGTACATAGTTTCTAATGTATTGAAAATTCATGTCTTTTCGATAGTATGAAGCGTTCTAAATAGTTGTAAATTTCCATAGCTGTTCTCCAAGTGGATTTGTATACAACCAAAGGTAGTTTTGTCAAGTTTAACAAAAGTCCAAAATAAGTCTTCGAAAACAGGTCGTACACATAATGGTGTGTCTAAGCAGCTTGATAAAAAGAAATTCAGCGTAGTATAGCTACAAAAGCTGTTTTTCTTATTTGTTTTTAAAAAATGGTGAGGTGATTGTAGGGGGCGCCGAAATCTTTAGCTGCGGCTCTGTTAGGGAGACCGATTTGAAACTAAAACACTAGTCACTTTCTGATATTAGATGAGCTTGTCGTACAGAAGCTGTTGCTGCAGTGCGGGAACAGTACAGCTCCTTAGTTGAAGCAGATGAAGAAATAATTGAAAACACAGGTGATTACAAAGCCGGAGCTAAAGTAAAGGAAATGGTCTTTTGCTTCAAATGAAGACTTTTAACTTCATAATGAGTATAGAATTAATGCATCCAATCTTGAAGCTTATTGTACGAACAAGCAACGGCCCTCAAACACTGCTTTGTGTGAGGCCATGGATGAGGTTAATAGCTTGTCGGTTGCCTTACGGGATCTTCGAAGTGCTGAATCTGCGTTTGATGATATCTTCAGTTATTCAGAAGAAAAATGCACGGAAATTGACATTAGTGTTCCGCCACCTAGAAAGCGAAAAATCTCTTCATTTCTGGACGACTCAAGTAACTTTTTTTTTTTTTTTTTTTTTTGAAGGCCTTATTCTGGGACTTAACAAGATTTTTCTCAAGAGACTATAAACCTCATTCAAGTAACTGGGAAAATTGTTTGCCTTGATCAGTTTAATAGTACTGATTTTCAAGTAGTAGCAGAACGTTTTAGTCTAAATGCGTCACAAATTGAAGCTGAAATCAGACTTCTACGAGCAAAGTGTTTGAAGAATCCTCCATCTTCAATTCTTGATTGGCTAAAATGGTTGCAAGAATCCGGAAGAGAAAGGGTGTCTGTGAATTTCTATAGATTGATGAGAAAGCTTTCAGCGATTCAGGTTACTATTTGGTCTAGGAATTAATTCGTGCGGTTGGTACGCACACATTGAAGCTGTAGTACAAACACAAAATACATAAATACCTTAAGAAAAATATTGTCCATCGCTAGCCACCACTTTCGCCCATCTGTCAGGCAATGTACGGATTCCGTGGCGAAAGAAGTCCTCATCCTTGGAAGCGATCCAGTCAGAGACCCATGTTTCGATATCTTCTGAAGAAGTAAACCGCTGTCCAATCAAATCGTTGTTCATGCAATCGAACAAGTAGTAGTCCAAAGGAGCAACGTCTGGTGAATACGGCGGGTGGGGTAAAACTTCCCATCCGACATTTTCTAAATAGGTTTTGACCGGTTTTGCGATATGTGGGCGAGCGTTATCATGTTGAACAATAAGTTTATCATGTCTGTTCTCCCATTCTGGTCGTGTTCTGGCCAGAGCTTGCTTCAAACGCATTAATTGTCGTCGATAACGTTCTCCATTCATAGTTTCGCCCGGTTGCAGCAGCTCATAGTACACCACACCTTTCATATCCCACCATATGCACAGCATAACCTTTGCACAGTGAATATCTCGTTTTGGTTGTGATGGACCTGGTTCACCTGGTTTCACCCAGGCCTTTTTTCGTTTAGGGTTCTCGTAATGGATCCACTTCTCATCACCCGTAATAATTCGATGCAGAAACCCCTTTCTGCTCTGTCGTTGAAGCAGCAATTCGCAAATGGTTTTTCGTCTTTCAACGTCTCTGTCTTTCAATTCATGTGGAACCCAATGTGACATCTTTTGAATCATTCCCATGGCTTTCAAGCGTTTGGAGACTGTTGTTTGATCAACGCCTAATGCTGCTGCAAGTTGTTCCTGCGTTTGACACGAATCCTGCTCGAGCAATGCTGTCAATTCTTCGTCTTGAAATTTTTTTGGCTGTCCAGCTCGCTCTTGGTCTGCCAAGCCGAAATCACCACTTCTAAACCGCGCAAACCATTTCTGACACGTTCGCTCAGCTAGAGCATGGTCACCATACACTTCCACCAAAATACGATGACTTTCAGTCGCACTTTTCTGCATGTTAAAGTAATGCAGCAGGGCACCCCGCAAAAACACTTTATCAGGCACAAATTGCGCCATGTTCATTTAACTACAAACTGGTGTTGTTGACGCTTTAATCCACTGCCCTATACTACGAACGATACGCGATGACAGGGGTTTGCAACACATGTGTGGATACACGGAACTGTGGGACGCTCCGTTCGTTGCGCCATCTCTTGTCCACCCGCACGAATTAATTCCTAGACCAAATAGTTGCTCATGCGAACGGAGTTTCTCCAAGAGGAATTACGTCAAGTCCAAACTATGTTTCAACAGAGACTCCATAATGTTGCTTTCTGTTGAAAAGTCGATTTCAATCATAGATATTGAAGATGTCATTGAAGAATTTGAAGCCATGGCTCCGTTCAACAGAAGAATGTCCTTATAAAAGCTCTTGTAGTTGACGCCGTTGCAAAATAGTACCGTTGTACACTTAAAAATTCTGATATTTCTTTGATAAATCCATAACTCACATACACATGTTTCCATGTATGAAGTTTCTTTAAATATGTACATAAAAGTTTTTATTGCGTACCATGTTAATATATATATATATATATATATATATATATATATATATATATATATATATATATATATATATATTTTATTATATCTTATCCTTTACCCCACCCACCCTGCACCCACATTACCAAAATCATGGCGCTGCCTATGCCTTCACTTATCAGATTAGGAATCATGTGACACTTGATATACATTGCAGGCTGGGTAGAATTTTCTAGAAGACATCTGACCTGCGGGTCGTACTTTATCCGTCACTGATGAAAGAACTACATAAATAATAAAACTCTTATATGTAAATCTAAAGTAGAACAGAAAACGAAACCTTATTTGCAATGACCACCTAGACAGGATAGCGCGCGTTTTTGTATAGTTTTTATTGCATATGTTTGCACATATTATAAATATGACGCTATTTGTGGGTAGCATACTGGTAAAGTTGCATAACGGTATTTTTAGGGTGTATGTGTTAAATTTGCCGAAAATCACTGTATTCATAGTCAGAACGACTATGCGCTTATGTACTCTTAAAGTTAACTAGTAGCGACGAATAAAACACAACCCATAACAAATGATTCTCAAGTGTATTTCGGATAAATTCAGTGAAAAAGCAGTAAAAATGCAATGAATTTATAGGTGGACTCCTATTGATAATCAGCACCATTATTTTTAAGGAATAGAGCACTGTTTATTAGTTTAATGTACGAGATAATATATACACACACACAGTACACTTACTAATTATAGGACACTCAAAGGATCTAACGTTCATTTCGAGCACTCCATAAGTTTGCATAACATAACCAGTATTACCACATATATATTAAAAAAAACTTATCATTATAGAACTTTAACATTCAGAAATATCCCACATGCGAGTGACTACAGTCATTTAACTTATAGGAAATAATATAAGAACGTCAACTAACCTGACAATGTCCATCAGCACTTTCAATCTCCTTAATATACCTGTATTTCAAGCATTTCTAACTGCACGAGCACCCCCCCCCACACACACACACACAAATATGAACGGAACAACGTAAATACATATGAAAATAGTTTGTAAAAAAATCAAATATTTAGTAAAATAATAGTGTTTTTCTTCCTCTACACGTTAATTGTTAGGTGACTTTTTAAATATTTCTTAAATGAGGCGCCTGGTATCAAAAGCCGCCAAATCTTTTTTTTTTTTTTTTTTTTTTTTTTTTTTTACCGAAATTGAGTTATATATCTCTTGTTATATGTTTGATCTAAAGGAATTCCATGGAAACAGAATTTTGTTTAGAAGGTTAATATTTCATACTAAAAGGCTAGTTCAAATATGGGACTTTGTACGCGTGCATATGAAGCTTCACTGCACGTTTTGCAAGATTACTCGAATCTAAGCGAAATGGATTTGGCGGATTTTGATACTAGGCGCCTCAAATGTTCTACAACGTGTGGCGACAGCCATTGTAGGGGATATTCTGAATAAGTTTCTGATGCTTTGATTGGTAGATAGTTTCTTTCGGGCCTTCTCGTTGGTCAAATTTCTTGCCTACACATCAGAATGGAGTGTCATTACTCGTATGTAATATCTATTTACTCTGGTTCCGATGTTTCTCCCGAGTTGATAGTATAAATTCGTTTTCATGCGCAAGATGGCAATTTAATTAGGTACCGTGTTTGGGAAAATCTATTTAGTCTGTGAAAAAAAATAATCAAAGCACTTAAATTTATTCAGATAAAAGCTCTTATAACTATCTTCATGAAGTATGGTGAAAACTAGTTTCCGGGAATGAGAAAAATTTAAGAAGCCCCATCACTGTGAAATTAAAATACCGCTAATTTTACAATAATTATGCGATATCTTTAAATAGATAAAAGATAACATTAGCCTGCAATGGTTCTGTTTTTCAACATTTGATGATGGATTCCTATGTATCTTGGTGCGCTTAATCCAAAAAGGACCTTATTTTGTTTCCATCACGTCAGACTTGTTTGCAAATGCCAATGTACCAAATCTAGTATATGTCGAAAAATATCACAAATATGCGACTTAATGGCGTAGTTGTATAATCGATATTACCTTAAAATCACCACACATGACCCATTGATGATCATCATACTTCATTTTCTGGAGAACAAATGGTAAATTTTCGTAACGTTCTTGAAGGGTACGTACAGAATGTCCCATGGGTATTAACGCATACATGTTTTCGTTGTCAAGCAGGCAAACTGTTAGGTTTCGTTTCTACGAATAAATGAATAGTCCCCAATCAGTGCTTTCGTACGGAATGTTAAATATCTGAAACAGTCCACACACATCATTGCAGAATGCTAAGTCTCCTCCTTTCGACAAATTTGGAAGGAATTGTTGTTCTCTGTGCCTGAACCAGGACAACGAAGTGCCAGTTGCTAGCAAATTCTTTTCTTCTGGCCTGGAACGAAGTAGTTCTGCCCCCTGTTTGGTGAGATGTAAGTCGCGAATTACATCATTCAGTTCCGATTATGTCAATGGTTGTGGTTCAGACGTGCCAGGTTCGAAAGAGTCATTGTTCTCGTCAGTGATTTCATTTTCGGATCCATCTACATCAGGCAAACGTTCTGGTTGCACTAGCACGGACACGTCTGGAATATGGGGGACAGGCCATGACGCCGATGGCATTTTGGAGAGACAATGTTTCTTTTAGTCTTGATATTGAAACCGTAAACATTGGTTGAACAAAAGCCACAATCAGCACTGTGCTTTTGTGGCTCGAGCCACCCCATCGGAACGCGAAATCTGAAAGCCTGTTGTTCTCCCGTTAACCACCGTCTTAGTCCTTCAACACATGTATAGTAAAAATAGTGTGGTGCCCAAGTTTTGTTTCGGTGTCCTGCTTGTATACCGAAATACGCGAGATACATGGTTGCACCAGCACTAACAGTTGTAGTGTGCACCTCGTTTAATCATGCAAGTGCTGCATCTGCCGGTTTACGTTGCAAACGATTAGTTGTTATCATAAACAAACAGGTGGCAACATTTCCTATGTCCTGATATCTGTCCATATGTTTCATATTTCTGATGCTTTTAGACATAGAACAGATTGTGACACTTACGATTTGCAAACAATTCTGACGTGATGGACAAAAACTAAGATCATTTTCGGATTAAGCGCACCAAGATACATAGGAATCCATCGACCAATGATGAAAAACATGACATAACCGAAATAATGCAGGCCTGTGTAATTGAAAAGTGGAACAAGAGCTCCCTAGACAATATTATTTTACATGAAATAGAGTTATTATGACTCACGTATCTGCTTTCGACTTCCAGTCATGTAGAAAATCGGCATTTATTTTCGCTTTCTAAATGACTGCAAACGGAAAGCTACTAGGTGACTCGTGATAACGGTACCTTATGCAAACTAATATTGTCTAGGGCGATCTTGTTCTACATTTTGATTATCTTTTATCTATTTGAAGATATCACAAAATTGCTGTAAAAGTAGCGATATTTTAATTTCGCAGTGATAAAGTCTCTTAACTAGGCATTAACTTTGGTAAAGTTTAAGGGTCTGACAATGTAAAAATTATTTCTGGGACATTTGACAATTTTCATGAGATGGAGTGAATCTATCATTTTTTTCTCGTAATCCTTTTCACGTAATGGGATTTCGGGATTAGCTGTGTCTCGATTTCAGTAGAACTATATAAGTGCGGTTTTTGTAAGGCTAATTTTTATGGTGGACTTTGGAAAAATATTTTATGAAGAAACGCTAATATATAATTTATATTAAATAAGAAATAATTCATGTTTTTGTGCGTGAGGAAACGATTTATTTAACTTTCGATTCAGGGAAATCTGGTTTTAATGACTGGTGATTTAGAATTCTAGGACATTCGAGGAAAACTAATTGCAGTGGAGCTGTTGACTAGCCACTTTCATTTAATCACATCAATCTATCTTTTCAGTGCAAGATATTTGGTGTCGTCCCACTTGCGACATTCCTATTAGCGACAGGAACTGTTAACTGTCCTATGAGCGACCGATTCGACCTGTTAACTGCTCTATGAGTCACCGATTCGTTCATACTAAGATAATGGAAGAAGACAAGATTCTCTCTTCTTTAACTTGTTTCATGCTAATGCGACTTAGAACCTAACAAAATGTACTATGAAAAATTTCGCTCTACCTGAATTTAATACGTGAGACTACTCTAATTACACTAACAATATTTTATACGTTTTTCCTAATATTATATTTTTGAAATACTTTCTACGAATACACTGATTATATCAAGGGGAAAACTAACTAAATATTAGAGTAGCTCCACATTTGTCTAGGATTCTAATATAATTAAAAATTTCATGTTAAAATGATGCGGAGCATAAGTTTAGATTGAATATGTTTATGGCATAAGAAAGAAATCAGAAAGAGGTAGGGGCGCCTGAAGAAAATTTTCTAGGGAGGGGCATCTTCATGGTTGCTGTACCATGTCTGGTATATCTGGTATTTAATATACGTGATTTGCTATATTACGTATATATTTTCGTGAGCTAGGGGGGTGATTCCTGCCTTCCCATCGGGCGTCCATGGAAAGAGGGTGTTCACCACTTGAGGATATCAAATAAATCTTTAAAAAACAGCATTCGAAGAAATTATTATACAAGTTACAGATCTCTCGCAGGACTTAATAGTTCGTCTAGTTATAAGGGATTATTTCAGATCGCTATACGACAAGCTTTTATGTATAAGTCAAAACAAGGAAGGAAGGCAAATTAAGCAATTAGTTTACGTTTTAGTAGCTTACAAAAGGGAGGAAGGTAGTTTAAAGAGTTTGTTTACCTTTTGGATTGTTTAGAGTGAACTGCATTGTAATTGGTGAGATTAGTTGAGAATAGCCAATCAGACGTAAAGGATCTCAAAAGCTGTCTTTTATCATTGACTTTTTTTTATTTTATTCAGTGTCTTTGGAAGTCTAAAAAGTAGATAGTTGGCGAAACAGTTACACTTTTAAGTTTTTCAAAATAAAATATATTACTGTGCTTAGTGAGTAATTAGATTTGAATCAAATTAAGTACAGAAAACAGAGCTTTTGAAGAAAGGGGATATTACAACTGGATTTTCAATAATTACATAGGAATATACTTTTCATGGAAATGTACCTGTTGTCTCGCTAAGTTGTTTGATATGTTTTATGTCAAATCTAACTCAAAATAAGTTTTATTTGCACTCACTGTAGAAAGAAAATAAATTTGATGAACTGTATTACTGGCACGTACATTTTTCGTAGCAAGGTTATTCGGGCGCTAATAACGCCAGAGGCAAACATATTTCACGAGAGGGAATCATACCATCTTCCATCATCTCAATGTAAATGAATCGGTCGCTCATAGGACATATAACAGTTCCTGTCGCTAATAGGACTGTCGCTTCTGGGACTAATTCAGATATTTTAGCTATATTTTGACTTTCGGAAACCTGATTCCGGAGATTAAGTATTTTCATTAATATCAGCAAATTATAGTAATTGTTTTTATCCTTCCTAGGTAGGACTTACTAGTTAGTCTCTCAGATATTTTACGTTAGATTTAATACCAATTACAAATTAGTCCGAACGAATTGTGTTTAATTTATTTAAAAGTATGTATTTGTATATGCATAATTAGAGTAGTCCTTATTTTTGGACTTCCGAGTTTTTATTAATATTTTTTTAATAAGTCTGCTAAAAGGTTCCATATTAGACCAAATCGTGAGAAAAATTAACTCAGTTGAATAATATTAGATGGTGCCGTAAGTACCTCAAGTTTTCCATGCATTTACAGTATACAATATGAGACAAAGGTATCTTGTAAATTCGGAACGGCTAGAGGTATTGACACTACATTTCGGAGAGAGGTAATGGGGATATAACCGCATTTATTACTGTATAGTAGCCTATCATCATAACGGCCATCTTGGATTCAGGTCCAAAAGTTTTAATAAGAAGGGAGTCACGTGACATCGTTTTGGGATAGGTTTAACCACAAACGCACTTCTGACGCTATTTCCAATTTGTCTGTAATCATTTAATAGTTATTACCTTTATAATGTTTGTGTATAAACTTGTAATTATCTTTCCAAACTTACAAGGTACTTTTCCTCATATTGTGTAAGGTAAATGTATTGAAAACTTAAGGTCACTTGCGGCACATTTTAATATTAGCCATTTAATTGAGCTATTTTTTTTTCATGTATTACTAGGGTGATACAGAAACATTTTAGGGAGTGAGCCTCAAAAAATTTTGGTAAAAAAATAAGGACCACCCTTACCGGTATGAAATGTCTATGGAAGCTGTAGCTACATTTTTGTTAATATATTTTTAAATAATTTCAGGCCAGGCTAGTAGCCAGCCCCAAAATGTGGGGGGAGGTAGAAGTTAGGGGGAGCTGATCCAACTATATTATAGTTTATCATCATATTATAATTCATTTGCAAGCCTATCGTGAAAATTTTAGGGGGTCAGTAAAAATTTAGGGGGACCCGTCCTCCTAGACTCCCGTCGATACGGGCCTATCTCAGGCCACAATTACATTTGAGCTCCATGGCTGACATTCGTGTCTTTTTAGTAGAAGACCCGGATTCTATTCCTAGGTCTAACTTATGTGATTCAAGTTCCACATGTAAGTTCTAGCTTTACTTCATACATGATCTGAACGTTGATTGAAATATCAAGTTGAAACCTTGAGAAAAAGAAACTCTTAAAATAACATTTGAAATATACTGTATACTTTTACTTTGACACGGTTATACAGTCTAGTTGTTGAGAAGATTAAGTCCAGCTCTAAGTTTCCATCAAAATCACGCAATAAATAAATGTATTTAAGAATAAATTTAGGATACGGCACATATAATGTAACGTAATAACGTTAGCATAAGCGTCCGCAGGAGTTTTGGTTTATGTTTCCTAAACCAGATAGGTATAGCCTTAGAGGTTTTCGATTCTCTGAGTAATGTTTTCTTAGAAAAACTAAAATCCAGCTGTAAGTTTTGGTTAAATTTTATGAAGTGATATTTGAACTTTCTAACTTAATAGGGCAGCAATAAATTTAAATTACCTTATTGTATTAATATTGCTTTTATGTTCGTTTCTTTTAGGGCATTCGTTTCTAGTTCTTTCATAGTCTTTATGATTGGAGACCGAATGCTACTTGAAATACATCCCCTTTTTTTTAATTAATGTTCTTGTTTATTTTAATCTCCTTTGTTTCCAATATTATTATTATTCATCTTTCCGTCTACCTTTATTTTTTCCGTTTCACAAACGAATTCTATGTTCTTATTTATATAGTGCTCCACCACAGCTGAATTTCCTATTTATACGATCTGATATGATTTTTCATCCTTCCTTGAGTGGTACGCCAAGTTTGTTCCATAAAACATGTTTTACATTCACATTTTATTCTATATATTCTGGATTTTTATAGTAGTAACCTATCTTTAACTTACTTTCGTCCTTTCATCCTATGCTGTTTCGGTCATATGCCGTTTTGGTTATACGTCGTTTTGGTCCTATGCATGTAGTCCGTGTTATACCATATACTTATATGTGCATGAATTACTAAGCAACTTTGCAAGGTGGATTGAAAGTGAACGGCAGGATAAACTGCTCTCATTAGGTATTCACTCTTACTCACTATAGTTACTCCACCATGTGCAACCAGAAAACTACGTACGACCAAACAATCTAAGAAGTGAGTGAAGAAACGTGAACAAATAAGCAAGGAAATTCATCCTTACATTTGATCGTGTATATAATATATGCAGAAATTTTAGCCAACTTAGTTTGTCAAATTACCATGAAAGAAAAGTTTGATATAACATTAGATGGAAAACTATGGTTATTTATAATTGGCTTAAAAGAACTAAATTCTCTGCTTCAAAGTTCCAAAGGGCTTATACTGACGAGGTGGAAATTTCAAGTTTTTTGATGTATGGTCAGTCCCATCGCCTCTCTTGCTGTGTTTTTTTAAAATTGGAATTTGGTTTTCCTCCAGTGGTCACTCATCTAAATGCTCACTTTTTAGAACCGACATTGCAATGTTTCGTCATATTTTGAAGTATTTTCCATTTCTTAAAAACCGCAAGTTAGTCCAGTACACATTTGGTAAGAATAATTAATTTGATCTGCTATTAGTTAAGTTTATCTTTGAGGGTTTTCTTTCCATATACTATACGCAATAGTAATTCTATTTCAATTACCTTTCAAGTTGAAATATTTGAGAGGAGATATTCCATTACAAGATTTTCTCCTTCCTTCTCCTACCTTTAGCTGAAGCTCTAGGTTTTAGTACACGTTAGCCACCAAATTTAGAAGAAGATTTGTCATTTAAGAAAACTTATGTTCTGGATATTTTATAGGATTCGTCCTTCCTTATTCAGAGGTTAACGTACACGATAGACTATGATTTCTAGGATAAATAATCATCTTGTTTTATGAGTTAGGTCGTAGTTGCAACTGCATTAGAAAAGATTTTGAATTCATGACAATACAAACTTTTCGTTCATTGGTAACATTAGTTGAATTAGGGTTTACCGTCTCGTTTAGCAGGGAAGCTATATTACACAAGCACCTACCACTTAACGTGGGATTCGAACTACTGAGCTCCTTCCGGGAATCGAACCCAGGTCTCCCGTGCCAAAGATGCGTACCATATAGCCACGAGAGGACTCAAAGTTTTCGTTGAGCTTAATCGACGTTTAAGTGATTGTAGAAAACCGCTTATATCGGAATGTATAACCGCTTTTGCCCTATAGCGATCAACGTTAAAACCGGAAATGTTTTTTCCCCTATCACTTCCGATAGATGGGGCACCTCCATCAACGAACTCGTTTTCTAACGTTTAACTCTCTACATCCTGGTCAAAATTCATGGTAATCCATCACGGGTTCTTGAGACTATTTGTCCTCCAGGCGTACACACAGGGTAAACATATAAAGGAGTTAGTTTTTTTTTATTTAGTAAACCAAACTCCTTAAAAACAACTAGAAGAGAAATTTTCAGGGGAATAAGAAACATTAGCGCGACTTCCGAAACCAATCAGAGTGAAAATATAGTCTATCTGATGAACAATATCATTGACACTTATATTTTTCACAGGAATTTGTTTCGGTTGCTAACCACACTGGAGCAAGGTTCGTACGGATACGTTACACGCGTTAGGATACGCTCTTTAATATAATATGATAAAGATCTTTCTCGGTTCAGTAGATTTTATCGACTGAACCGTTTCAATGTTCATTTCAAACGGTACCGAAACTTGTTTCGGTTGGTAACCATACTGGAGCAGGATTTGAATCAAGATTTTTTACGAGGGACGAAAACTTTTCCAGTCCAAGCTTTATTTAAGACAGTGACGTAATATATATATATATCAGCATTTTTTTTTACAATTTACATTTGTGTACCAAATTGCGATACAAATTTCAATTTGTATAACCTTTTCTGTATTATAATGAGTAATTATATACTCGTATAATTGTATATATATATATATATATATATATATATATATATATATATATATATATATAGTCCCTTTGTTCGAGATGTTTTTTGAATTAGGTTCGTGGCGTCTCGCGAGGAGAAATCTTGAAACTACTGTGTTGGTTTTTACAAAGGGCGTAAACGGGTATCTGGTATATCAATACTTCAAATGAAAATCTAAAACAAAAGAAATATAAAGACGAGTGTATTTTTCTATATTTTCGGTGCTGAAAAATGCCGTTGCAGTGACTTACTGTATACACTTCTACGTTTTACTAACCATATCCAAGCCCCATTCATGCTAAATCATATATCGAATAGATCCAATAGAGTTTGAACTTGTTTTCTCTGCTGCCAATGCGCCTTTTCTTGAAGGGACATTTTTTTATTGCACACTCAAAAACAAGGATAGGATGACCAGAAACCTGAGAAGGTATGGTAGATGACCCAGTAGAAACAACCTGACAAAGGGAAAGAATAACAGTGTGGTAAACTGTTTTGTAACTCAAAGTCGAAACATTTTTTCTTGCAGCAACCGACCCTTCAAAGAAAAGTTTTCTTGAAATAATAGTAATATTTTTTGAGCTTGCTACTTGTTTTAGCATCCATGGTAATAATGAAAGATGCATCGCAATTTGAGATGCATTTTTCAATTTGTATTGAATTCTCCCCAATATGTGAAGAAATAAAAAGAAGTCGGTGAATTGACCATCTTAATTGTGCTTACAAATACTGTTCAAACTGTCAAACTGTCTCCTACCATGTTCAATGCACAAGGTACATATCTTCATCACTGATTTGCAAATATCATGTCACAACCGAGGATTGGCATCCAATCTCTCGAATGATCACTCGGTTAGCTGTTTCAAGTGATCCAAATCCTGTGGTTGCCCGGGAAACAACTAGCCTTTGACAATACACCACAAGGAGAAGTCGCATGGTGTGAGATTACTTGAACAGGGTGGCCAATCTGTCGCACAACAACAACCACTTACATTCACCGAAATGTTCGTCCAAGAAATCTCTCACAACATTAAAGTGAGGCGGTGCTCCATCGAGTTTTCACATGAACTGAATGTTTTCCTCACTACTTTTATTTTCAAGTACTGGAATAGCTACTTCTTGTAACATCTGAAGATATTTGTCACTGGTAACAAGTCCTTTTAAAAAAAATGGTCCAATGACACCACTACTCCAAATACTACCCTAAACAGTGACACCAGGGACGTTTAATTCTTTTGTCGTATGGGTTGATATTACTCCAATAAACACAATTGTGTCTGTTTCACGACCATAGATCTTGAATAAGGCCTCATCTGTCCACAAAATTCGTTTCCAGAAGTCTCTGTCAGCTTTGCTCCGAATGAGAAGTTACTCACAGAACTCAACACTGTGGTCCGGATGACATTCGTGCAATGCATGCAAAAGCTTTGGCCAGTAAGGTTTCATCTTCAAATCCTTAAAGAGGTACATGTCATTCCCAGGTCATGTGCGCGCCTTCTAGTAGAATTTTTTGAGCTAGATATACAACTCTGAGCAAGAAATTCAGTATTTCCTTCATTTCGTACAACTCGTGGTCATCTGCTTTGCGGTAGATTTATTTTTCATTCGCCTATAACAGAGCTATTGCTTCTTTTACAATAGACATTGCAATAATTGAAATAAATATCAATACTTTTTACAAAAATGAAAAGGGTAAGAGAAACAACTGTAATACAATTAATCAACGAAGAGTTGAGTTGAATTAATTTTGAGTTTAACGTTCCTTTCAGCAGCGAGGCTGTATGAGACGGGACCTATTGATTAACGTGGAATCCGAACCACATGCTCTCCCGCTATGAATTGAACCCGGGTCTCCCACGCTAAAGGTGCGTACGCTAACCGCTTATCAATCAATAAAGAGAAATGCAACAACTTATATATTCACACACACATACACACATACATATAATTACACACACACACACACACACACACACACACACATATATATATATATATATATATATATATATATATATATATATATATATATATATATATATATACTTGAATAGGCATACAGATGCGTATATACATATATCGCCTATCGTACATTCATGCACGTACGCATACACATACATATACAACTGAAGTATAGCCCTATATATTAAATACATAGAATTGATACATATTAAGAAAATACAATTAACAATACGTAGTACATTCTATACAATTATTTATTTAAATCACATAAAGCATATTACGTGGCATCGAGAAATCTATATTTTTACCATCTCTAGTTAAAACATTGTAGGCTCTTGTAATTCTCACTAGTGTGAATTTAGATGTACAATTGAATTTGATTTTTTGGATAGAACATTTGCCTAGTTCGTAAATTATTTATAGTTCTCCTAGTATTACATCTCAATTGTTGTAAACATCCTTCGTTATCAAATATTCCATTTACCATTTTGGATATATCGCATTTCAAGGGTACACATTTTATCATCTCTTTCAATCTTCAATAAGAAAGCAAAAGTCTTCCTTGTGCTCATCCAACCGAGGAATGTCGTTGGAAGCAGATAAGAAATTTTGCAGATGTCCACTCAGCCGTGGACCCAATACTTCTTGTTATCTTTCGATCAGCGTTTTCCTTCTAAGATCACTGTAAACATTCTCCAAGGAAGTGATTCCTTGTCACGCATTAAAAATAACAGGAAATCACTAACTAGTTCATTTTTAAAATACTGATTCTATTTCACAGGTAGTGAGGTACATAAAGACACAATTATATAGGTATATGAATCTCCAAACTTCACTGCTATTCCAGTTAAAGTTGTCTAGTATATGTTTCAAATAAATATTCTTGCTTTGAATTTCTTATTGCTGATCATTGGGAATAGTTTATAAAAGTGTAGACATATATGGACGTTCAAGTTAGGGCTTTACGTTGATTGACATAGAACAAAAAACGATAATGCATAGCTAGAAACTGTATTTTTAGAATTGAATCAAATTCTCAATAAAATATATCATCTCTACTCTTAACATTATTCTAAAACCGAACATTTTTGAAATTTACTAGTACCTCTGGTTTCATTATTGATTTCCATTAAGCAAAAACGCGAGAGATACCGAGAAATGTTTTCCTGGAATCGATTAAACGTCCCAACAATACATGCTATCTACTCCGTTAACCTTCTATTGAAACCGGGAGTGTTAAAATCAACAATTTCAAATTTTAACGTTGATAGCCGTACCATAAAAACGGTAATATATAGGGACGAACAGTTTTTGGAAATCGGTTCAGCGTTTCAAGGAATCATATCATTTGCGCTCGTAGCACTCTACAAAACCGGAAGAGTTTAATTTTTCTTACTTCTTCCGGTTTAAAATTTGATCACCGTAGATCAGAAACTGTAAAATATAGCGAGTAATGACTTTCTAATACAGGGCCGCCATTTGGGAGGGCAGGGAAGCAATTGTTCCTACTTAAGTTTGAGAAATACATTTTTTAAAATGTAGCCTATACTAATATATAACAAAAAACGCCAAGCTCTTGTCGGAGCATAATCTTGCCTCTCTGACAGAATCTGAAATGCCGCCATTGTTCTCATATGGATTCAATGTCCCAAGAAAGGAACGTATTTATTTCTCTATCCTCAAAGTTTTACATTAGTTATACTTATCTATATGACAAGCTGTTGTGGGCCCTGTAATAAGACAAAAATATTTACTTTCACAAATTAATGCACGTTAATCACATCTCAGGTGCGTTTTAATCTAAATATATAATATGTATTGCACTTTCTAGAAATCAGTTTTCCTTAGTTTATTGCCAATTAGACTAGTGCATAAATTTTGAGTTCCTTTTTCAAATCGAAGTATTGCTTTTTTTTCAATGCCAACTTCCGTCTGCTCTTGTATTGTAGTTCCGAAAACTTGGGTCCTCTTTGATACTTCGTATTGCAATTCACATGCTTATGTCCAATCAAGTGCGAAAAGTCTTTGTTTTACGCTTCGCAGAATTTATTCGTACGTGATACACAACATTCATTCTATGCTGGCAGATATAATGCCATTACCGTTCGGTTCCTCAATTAGTTACTGAGTTCGACAAAAGACCTCCTCACATAAGTCAAAATAATCTATCAAGTCTGTCTGCTGTTCCTCATTCTTCAGTATGCTCTGCAATACGTTCTACATTACATATATATCTCAGACCACTTTCAACTTGGTTCACTGCTAGAAATGCTAAGCACAAATCATTCCACTACGTGTACGCACTGATTTATCTTCCTTGTAAACAGCTCGTGAACCTAATGCTTGAATCTTCCTCCACACAGACTGCGACAAAAGGTAGAAACAGCCTTTCACATTTACACTCGATCTGAAACTTTTTTTAAAGCATTTATTATCGCCATTTCGAAGCCCACCCAATAGTCAAAGAGTCAAGTATTATACTTAGAGAAACATATTTTTGATACTATGTATCTCTTATCTCTCTGAATAGTATAAATGTTAGCAATATTGGGTAGGGATGGACAAAAATTTTCGGATCCGGATATCCCGGACCCAATGAGATCCGGATCCGAATCTTGTCAGATCCGGACCTAGAACCGGACCTCGGATCCAAATCTCAGATCCGGATCTCGGATCTGGATCCGAATTTCGAATCTCAGATCTTGATTCGTATCCAAACCTACATCTGAAATTGTAATGATAAAATTGAATATCTAAAATTCGTTAAAACTTTTTTTCGGATTCACTAATATAGTAGGTTGCTGTGCTTTTAAATGTTTCCATAACACGTCTGTGCTACCTTTGTTCTTTATTTTATTTTAACCTTGCAATGTTCTTTACATGTTGCACTTTGTGACGAAGTCTAGTAAAATGTTTCCAAGTTTGATTTCTTCCCATTTCAGAGAATAGTGAACTGTCTGAAAACTGATGTAAATGGTAACAAATTCTTCTGTTTAGCTCCTCTTCAAAACTTAATGTTAGCTTCAGATTGAAAATGTTTATTTTATTCTTAGAAAATAAACTTTACTGTTTTCTCATATACGAATGAAATATCTTTTAGATAAGGCCCTTCTAATCGCAGGAATACTAGACAAAACAAACTCTTTATTAATTGTAGTTTCTGACTCACTAGAGTCCAACAAATGTAATAATGAATATCTTTCACTTCGAAGGTACAACAAAAAAAAAAAAAAAAAAAAAAAAAAAAAGACTGGTTGGCGTGGAACAACAGTAAATTTTTAAACATACACACGAGAATTTCAGGAAAGCGATATGGTTATGTAGTATTATTAGCATTAAAATAAGTGTTCGTTGTGTGACTTTATCACGTACTTTATGGCTTGCCCTTCTGAGGTTGGGAGTTTGTTGAAGGAGTAAATATAAAAGAGATTTCTGTTATTTTTCTTCACCCTCAGGTTTCTTTTATCACACATGGCAGGACGTAACCAAAACATATTCATGCATCGTATCATTGAAGCGTTTTGTGTTTTGGATATTAAAGTGTTCAAAAATATTTAACATATTTGCATTTGTTCATGTGATCTCAGGTTCAATTCTCGGTGGGAACACACATGAGACAAATGGAAGCTAAAACAATATAAAAATAGTATTTAAAGGTCAGGAAATTGATATTAAAACTTGAGCTATCTGTTGGGACTGTAAGGCCGTAGTTAAATTAACCCACACGTTTCGTAAAGATATATTATGTCGTTATTGTTTATTTACTATAAGCTACCAGATACATCCTCAGAGGCCACTTTACACTGTAGTAATCAACAGATGAAAACAACATTGGAAAAGGAATGAAAGGAAGGTTTCCAGAGCCTTAGATCAAGGTACTAACCTAGCATTTGCCCGGTATTTTGAAACGGAAAATTTTCCGATTCATAAAAACATACTCCACTTATTCCTACATCGTTGTTTAGCCGTGATGTGAGGTGGAAAATTTTCTTCTATATTTTTCCGGAAAATTTTCCGTTCTTAACAAATATCAGTGATCAAGTAACAATTCCTCAGTATTCATAAAATTGATTGAATTTATGTATAGAAATGTTAAAAATGGAAAGATCGTTTAAAGAATCTGAAAATTTTCATGGCTCACACACTTTTCAGTACTATGTAGGAACAAGTGAAACAATGTTTCATAAATCGAAATATTTTGTGTCTTGTATGAAAAAATTGAAGAAATTTTTAGTCGGAAAATTTTCATCATTTTGAAGCAAAAAGTAAAACAACTTTTTGTGAATCGGAAAGTTTTATTGCTCTGTAGAAGCAAATTTAAGGAATTTTCATGAATCGGAAAATTTTCATCACGATGTAGAAACAAGTGAAAACACTTTTCATAATCCGAACAGTTTTGGATATTATATATAGTGATGTTAGGTGGAAAATTTTCCACTATATTTAACTGCACATTGAGACATACAGTTCCTGTAGAGGAAACAGACAGCAACAAATTATAATTTTCCAATTAGATTTCGGGAACCAAAAAATTTTCTAATATTTCAAGTTGGGAAGTAAAAATTTACATAGTGTTTCTCTTTCTCTCTCTCTCTCTTATATCTACTTATTTCTAAATGTTGCAGAGTGTAAATCTATAAAAGTAGTAAAGCTATGAGAAAACCGTCTTATGCGTATTAAACTGACGAAATCTAATATTGTAAGATCAAAGGTGGATTTTGAGGGAAAAACGCATTGAAGTTTTTGAAACATTCTTAAAATGAAGAATCGTTAGATTTTCATTTCATGAAACTTTTTAAGACAATATTTATTACCAATAAATTCTACGGCTAAACAACGATGTAGGAATAAGTGGAAGATGTTTTTATGAATCGGAAAATATTCATGACTTTTAATAAATTGAAATTTTAATTAATAGAATGAGATATTTGCACTCTACGAACTCATGTTCTCTGCTCTTTGCACACACACACACACACACACACACACACACACACACACACACACACACACACACACACACACACACACACACACACACACACACACACACACACACACACACACACACACACACACACACACACACACACACACACACACACACACAGAGAGAAAAAGAGAGAGAGAGAGAGAGGAGTTGAATTGAGTTGGTTTTGAAAAAATGAAATGAAATCTTTAAGTTTTACGTCCCACGGTTATGCTAAAAGAGGGTGATGATGAGAGAGGAGTGAAATGGTGGAATGAAGAAAGTGGGAGGAAACGGAAGAACCCCGAGAAAACCCACGAGCACGGAGTTTGTCCACCACAAAGTCCACACGGCGCGAGCTGGGATCGAACCAGGGACCCCAGGCACCGGAGGTGAACGCTCTACCACTGAGCCACCGCGCCCCCAGAATTGGTTTTGAGTTTAACGTCCCTTTCACCAGCGAGACTAGATAAGACGGGACCAAGGAACCATTTGATTAACGTGAAATCCGAACTACATGAGCTACCGCTGGGAATCGAAGCCAGGTCTCCCATGCCAAAGGCGCGTATGCTAACCGCTTTGCAACGAAGGAGGTCGCAGATGAAGAGAGAGAGAGAAAGACTGTGTAAAAGTTTACTTTCCAACTTGAAATATTAGAGAATTTTCCGGTTCGCGAAAGCTAATTGGAAAATTATAATTTGTTGCTGACTAACTTTCCTCTACAGAAATTCAGTTTTGTAGCTGAATGTGCAGTTATAGTGGAAAATTTTCCAACTAACATCACTATATATAATATCCAAAATTCTCTGGCTTATGAAAAGTTTTTTCCACTTGTTTCTACATCGTGATGAAAATTTTCCGATTCATGAAAATTCCTTACATTTGTTTCTACAGAGCAATAAAACTTTCCGATTCACAAAAAGTTGTTTTACTTTTTGCTTCAAAATGATGTAAATTTTCCAACTCATAAAAAGTTCTTCAAGTTTTCCATATAAGACAGAAAATATTTCGATTCATGAAAAATTGTTTAGCTTGTTCCTACATACTACTGAAAATTGTGTGAGCCATGCAAATTTTCAGATCCTTTAACGATCTTTCACTTTTTAACATTTCTATTCATGAATTCAATCAATTTTATGATTGCTGAGGAATTGTTACTTGATTACTGATATTTTTTTTAGAACGGAAAATTTTCCGGAAAAATATAGCTGAAAATTTTCCACCTCACATCACTACATATATTGTTACAGATGGCTGTGGGTGCTGTTGTTCACTCTGAGAAATGAATCTTCTTAATAAATCTCTGTTAGAAATTCCATCAGACTAAATATGCTTTGCTGAGTGAGCGTCAGTGAAATGGACATACACCATTTCGCCGTCTAAAATGAAATAAAAATCATAGTGTAAACTGGTAGTTAAGTCAGCAGGCGACAAGAAAATTGGTCAAACGAGAAGACACCATTAGAGACACATGATCCTAGGTTTTAACCCCTATGGTCTCACTGGCCTCACTAACTGCCTCCAATAAATAATTAGATATATTAGTACAACATGTGGCTATCTTTGATCTCTTGCGTACTATTACATCCAAAAGTTTCTTTCCTTTTACTTTTTTAATTCAAAGCTTTAAACATACTAAATTTTAGTGTTTAATTCGTGAGAGGAAGGTTGGGATACATTCGCTTGTTTTTTAGCCTACTTCTGGTACTTGAACCACATTCAAATATTGTAATTTTTGTCATCTAGCATCTCCTTTTCTAAATTTCATAAATCGTAAAGTATTCTAGTAATCTGTTCCATTGGCGTCTCTGGCATGTAAAATTTGGGGGGGACATCAAAGGAAATGATCTAACTGCTAGTATCTCAGTGGAATTTTAGATTTTGTCACTTCAAAATATTGGGGGAACGCGTCCCCCCGTCCCCCCGCCAGAGACGCCCATGATCTGTTCTATGTTTCCATTTGAACAATCTATTTATATTCTTATTCTCTAACTCGGTTTTTTTTTATATAGGTATTGCATTTATTTGAATCTGGTCTCTAAACTTAGCCTACATTTAGATAATGAAAATTCAAAGTACGAGTATATACGTATATTCAAACGGATGTAAATGCTCCCCTAAGCCATCTCTTGGAAGCGAGAAACAGTAGTGAGAAAAATCTACCATATACTCATATAACATGATTTTTGATTTACTAATTGATTGTAGAGTTAATGGGCACATAATTATTGATGCGTTTGTTCCCCGTTACGAGGAATTTGATTTTGTATGATTATTTATGTTCGCACCAATTCCTCCGGATATAACTATAGAACCGTGTTAACCGGGGAAATACAAACTTGAGTAGTGGTTCAGATCCACTTATGTCCCGTCTCGCATATCAAAAAAAAGGAATATGTATGTATCATATAGACAATTTGAATCGAAATAGCAACTTGAGCTTTTGTTGCTTACGAGTTTAAAACTCATATAAACGAATTTTATATAAATCTCAATGCACAGATTTTTTTTTTGTTTTAAATATCTAATTTATAATTCAATTTTGGAGATTTATATATAATTGTGTCTTCATATACCTCCCTACCTGTGAAATGAAATCAGTATTTTAAACATGAACTAGTTAGTGATTTCCTGTTATTTTTAATGCGTGACAATGAATCACTTCCTTGAAGAAAAAGCTGATCGAAAGATAACGAGAGGTGTTGAGTCCACGGCTGAGTGGACACCTGCAAAATTTCTTATCTGATTACTTCCAAAGACATTTCTCGGTTGGATGGGCAAGGGAAGACTTTTTGCTCTCTTATTGAAGATTGAAAGAGATGATAAAATGTGTACCCTTGAAATACGTTATATCCACCATTTTGAACAAAAACATTTGGTCTGCAATTTTTCTTCTAGCAATTAAGTTATGACATTTAAACTCATCTTTCATTTTTCATATATATATATGAAATATTTTCTTTGTACGAGAACTTCTTGTACTTCTTGTAATACAGATGTCGCAAGAATTTGTTTTGAACTTTCTCGATTTTCTTGACATAATATTGGTAAAAGGGATTCCATACTTCAGAAGCATACTTCAACTTACTTCTAATAAGCATATTAAATAATGTTATTAAAGTTCTGTAGCTTGTTAGATCCTTTGAATTCCTCAGCAAAAAACCCAGAGTTCTGAGTGATTCATTAACGCATTTTCCTATATGTACCTTGAAGTTCAGTTTACTATCTAGTAATATACTTAAGTCTTTTATATTAGCTCTTCTTGTAATTACTGTATTATTAATTGTAAATTCGAAATTGACGAATATATTGCCTGGAGTATGTGATTACAAGACATTTGCTAATATTAAAATGTAGCTTATTTCTTAGAGACCATTCATAACATTTTTCAAAAAATCATCCTAGCTGTAAACAATCAGTATAATTCATTTTTTTCTTGTATAGCTTAACGTTATCGGCAAATAAAAGACACTTTGAAAACTTAACAACAGTTGCAAATCATTTATAAATAATAGAAAAAGTAATTGTTCTAAATTAGAGCCCTTAGGTATGCCAGATCTTACTTCAAAAGTAAATAATTTTACATTTTTATATGAGACAAATTGTTTACGATCATTCAGGTAAGAAGATATTAGCTTTAATAAGCGAAAGGATAAACCAAAATTTGATAATTTTCGAAGTAAAATTGCTCGATCTATTTATCAAACGATTTATTAAAGTCCGTATAAATAGTATCCACCGAAAGACCTTCATTAAAAGAATCTAGTATGTATTGAATAAAAGTCACTAGGTTTGTAGTTGTACTCCTATTTGGGTAAAGACCATGCTGAAAGATGGATATAAATGGTTTTACATGAGTAAATATTCGTTTATCTATGATTTGTTAAAATATTTTAGAAAGTGCTGATATATGTAAGAGATATTGGTCGATAATATTTTATCTCATATAGATTACCAGATTTAAATATCGATGTTACTTTATTTATTTTCCAATTGTCTGGATAAATTTGAGTTTTTAATATGAGGTTGTATAAGTAACAAAGAGTCATACAAAGCAATTCAGTGCAACCTTTAAATATATATGTAGGAATCTCATCAAAACCCGTGAATTTACCTGATTTTAACTTTCTTATTGATTCTTTATACTCGTTTTTACCTATTTAGCTAATGTCTAAAGAATATGATATTTTATTACATGTCTCTCCAGATATCTCATAAGAAGATGAATGGTGAAAATTTGTCGCAATTGTCTTATTAGAGTGTATAATTTGGCCTTCATGTATCATTTCATGTACGGTCCTATTGTTTCTTTTCTTGTTATTAATGAAATTTCATGATTTAGGATCTTCCTGGATATTACTCTCTTCTTTATGTGCGGTTCATCATACTTTTGAATTTCCTACGTAATTCAACAAATTTT
This sequence comes from Thermobia domestica, assembly GCF_964235325.1. NCBI lineage: Eukaryota > Metazoa > Arthropoda > Insecta > Zygentoma > Lepismatidae > Thermobia > Thermobia domestica. The sequence goes on along the minus strand of NC_137455.1, from coordinate 192,065,227 downwards.
CTGTAATAGTAAAGCAAAATTTCTTTTATTTTTCTATAAAATTGCTTCTCCTTTAAAAGCTTTATTATTTCAGGAGTAAACCAACATGGATAGGCTTAGCAACATTATTTTTGATTGCCTCATTCAATATTGTACAAAAGTAACATAAAGAATCATTTGGGTTTTCGCAGACACATATTTGTTCCCAATGCGCATTCTGTTAAGTCTTTGTATAAATTATAGAAATCAGCTTTACAATAATTATACACAGAAATGGGGCATTTTAATAAAAATAGGCAACTAAAACAATAATGGAGGATGATTATGTTTTCTGTAACTTAAGAATAATCACTTCGGTAGATATTATAGTTAGGTCAATTAGATAATATTAAGTCAAGTGTTCTTCCATGTTTATTTTTTACGTTATTATCTGATTATAAATTAAACAAAGACAAAAAATGAATAGATCTCCTTCCATGAGATTGTAACTTGAATCTAATATTGAAGGCACGTTAAAATCCCCCATTATTATTATTATTATTATTATTATTATTATTATTATTATTATTATTATTATTATTATTATTATTATTATTATTATTATTATTATTATTATTGAAAATGTAGAACATCCCCGAAACTGTTAAAAAATTATAGCATGTGTCAATTTTAGGTTTTGGTGGAAAATATACTGTAATTGTAATATATGATCTCATGCCTAATGTTACCTTAACACAAAGAGTTTGCACGTGCTCTACGTTTATCTTAATTACTTTTACTTGATATTAGCACAGCAATTAACTAACCACCACCCATTCTTTTAGATCTATCTTGCCTGAAAATATTATACCTATCATCAATAAACTCATTGTCGTATACATAGTTATTTAGCCAGGTTTCTGTTAATAATATCAAATCATAATTTGTAGCAAGGATGCTAGAAAAATTCACGTAATTTTGTATTTATACCTCTTACGTTCTGGTAATAAATTAAAATACAGTTATTGGAAATACTCATATCCTATCCTAACTATATACAGGGGTTAATGAACTATACCGACAAACTTTAAGAGGTGATTCCTCACATCAAAATAAGAGAAAAAGTTCATATGGACCTATGGCGAAAAGTCCATAGATTCAGAGCTAGGGCTGTCCAAAATCGCCTAAAAGCCAAATTTCAAGAGGCCCAAATTCGGATTCGAGAGACTGTGGATGGTTGTCTTTCTCAGCGTAAAGAAAGTCACGCATACGCAATCCATAAATGCATATTTCATTAATGTTCAATGAGTGTACAGATTTTTCCCTGCAGGGTGAAATTCCCAGATATGCCATCAACCGAATTTTGAAATATGCTCTGACTTTTGATAGGTCCGAAGCAGGCAAACGATAACCCTTGATAGCAGTGAACACGGAATCCTTTGGCGCGATGTCGGAACTGTTAAGGATCGTCAGCAGCCCGGTCCCTCGTACTCAGAAAAACGCATAGTGCGATGTTTTCTTTCACGCTTTAATTGAAGAAAATTTTAAATATACCGCGACGAAATACATATCATCACACATTATTCCGAACACAAAGAAACATGGAGCTGCCTCTTACTAACACTTCCGCCTTCCCTCCGAGCCATTGGACGTCCATTGTTGTCAAGTTTAATCTCCTGCCTACTTTGAACCCTTCTTGGAATCAGAGTATATATGAAATTCTATTGAAAACATATCTAAGAATTACACCCTGTAGGGAATACTCTCTGCACCTATCGACAATTAATAAAATATGAACTTTTGGATTGTGTATGCGTTGCTTCCGTTACGCTGATAAGAACCACCATCCACAGTTCCTGGAATTCGAAATAGGGCATATTGAAATTTAACTTTTTCGCGATTTTGGACAGCCTTAGCTCTGAAATTATGCACTTTTCGTCATAGGTTCATACGAACTTTTTCTCTTATTTTAATGTGAGGAATCAACTCTTACAGTTTGTTGGTATAGTTCATTAACACCCTGTATAAAACTACATGAGCTGACATAAATTATTGAACATTTCCTGTAGGGCTACAATGATTAAATTTGGCGTGGTTGTAGCTTTCCGGAACTAACCCACAGGAAAATTACCAAAAGTAAATATTTTTAATTTTTAGGGGGTCTAAAGAAGGGATGAAGAATTTCCCCATGTTATTTAAATGGGCCTTTTTGGACCTATAATCTCATGTTTTAGATACTTAGAATTGGAATAAAAATTTGAAATTCGGTATGCTTGTGCGTTTTTGTTAGCGTTACCTTGAATCATCAGAAATAAAAATTTCCAATTGTAGAGTAGTTTTATGGAGAACTGAAATATCTTTCCCATGTTATTTATATGGGACGTCTTCTACATCCCAAAATGTTTAGGCACTTCCGGCAGGATTAGAATGATAAAATTTGGCATGATTGTAGCCTTCCAGGACTAACCGACAGGAAAGCTGCCAAAAGTGAATATTTTTAATTTTTTAGGGGTCTAAAGGGGGATGAAGAAATTCCCACGTTATTTAAATGGGCGTTTTCTTGGGATACAAAATCTTATCTTTTAGATAGTTGAAATAGGAAAAGAAACTATAGAATTGTGGGTTCAAGGGGTGTGAGGCCATAGGCCGAGCAAAGACAGTGTGTGGGCGAGGATAGGTGCTGATTGCCACGGGTGCTGACTGCCACAGCCAATTATTGGTGCTGACTGCCACGACTGTCGCTGATTGCAAATATGAAGGTGCTGACTGTCACGACGGCGTGCTGACTGCCACAAGCCTGGGAGAAACTCTATTTGGAAAGAGAGGAATTAATCCCTCATACTAAATTTATGATTACTAATTAATTTAGTAGGGATTAATTTAGTAATTATCACAGCAAATCTATGTGGCATCCTATAAGTTACAAAGTTGCTCACTAAGTGAAACGACATACACTTGGATGTTTATAAAGGGATTGTCTTCTCCGTTATATGTACAATTTGCACATTTCATTGTTTATATTAATTGTTTTATTGTATTATTTAATGGATATGATGGTCTGAAGCCAGCTGACAAGGGAAGTTTGGGAGAAGCACTCGCCTGCAGAGAAATAAGCATGTTATTTGAAGGACCAATTCATGCTTATTACAACAGGTAATAAAACTCCTGTACGTTGAGAACTGTTCAAGATATTCAGCTTGGAAATTTATATGAGAAAATGAGTGGATGCACGTTTCAATGCGTTAAGTATTCTCACCCATGGCAAAGCCTGATGGTTTGAACTTGCTATTGCTTGATCACTGGGGTCCATTCACAGACAAATTGTCCATTACAAGTTGCATGACGGATGGCAAAGACCTAATGCTTGAGAAGATACCAAAGAATTGCACACGATTTGTGCAACCGTTTGATGTGTTTTGATTCCGATCAGTCAAAGATTATGGCAGGAGATTTGTACATAGTATGAATCTTCTTCATCTGGACGTTATAATGTACCAACGAAACAGTCAAATAAAGTTCCTGTCCATACGAATCACTTCCGATCACCGCGATACATTGGATTGTTTCAGTTTGCGTTCTGCAAGGTAGGTTACGAACAAATTATAGGCCTATAACTTTTGAATCACTTATCGAATTTGCTTTTTGCTTTGGTTCGGCGAACTGTTCTCTTGACGGATGCAACACAATTGCACATATAAAATGTTCATGGTGCAAGGGAGTATTTTGCCTGTGTCATTTCTTCATAAAACAGAAGAACAACAGTGATCAATTTTCATCTCTAACCTATGATTATTGTGAACAATGTAATGACTAATTGTATCTAACAAACCCGTTAGTTATCGCTAAAGACTTTTTTCCTGATACTTCTGATAGCTTTCAATTCGTGTCAATATTCGTTACTAATTATGTTGTGCTTAACGCGTATAAATGCGTATATCTTCATTTTCTCATATCAACTTCCAAGTTGAATATCTCGAACCATTCTCAACCGTACAGGAATTTTATTAGCTTGTTATAATCAGCATGAATTGGGACTTCAAGTGGCATGCTTAGTTTCTCTGCAGGCGAGTGCTTTCTCCTGAACTTCCCTTGTGAGGGACAGCCAGCAGTGCTTTTTTGATGGAACTTTCAAGAGCTGCTCGAAACAATTTGCACAGCTGTACACAGTTCATGCTGACATAGGGAGTTCAAGTGAGAATACATAAATCGTACCAATTTTGTACGCACCGCTCCCTGACAAAACTGAAAGTACACTCATGTCCAAAATTATTGTCGCATATCTATAACTGTCTTCTTGTAAGAATATAACTTGATAATTTTGCAAAGTACTTTTAATACTTATATTATGTGTATAATCAGGAAATTTATATTTGTGATAAATTTCATAGGAAAAGAATTATAAATACGAAAATCATAATGAGTGAAATAAAATGTAACTAAATGAACAAGAAAATTTTATTTTCGTTTTATTGTTCTTATTTACTGCTCTTTTGACATGAAATTTACCACATACTTGTCTTTGCCGATTATACACATACTAACATTATAAGAAATACCGGGCAAATTCGTTATCAAATTATATTACTAGAACAACATATTTATAATCATGTGATAATAATTTTGGACATGAGTGTACATACAGAGACCTGTTTACTTTTGTTAGGTGTTGGTCTGAACAACACGATCCTAAGGATCATCTAGTTTCTTTCATGCTTCTTGGCGTCCGGTAATGTTACGTCTAGCAATTTTCTCTCAGACTCGTGGTAGTCAGCACGCCATCGTGGCAGTCAGCACCTTGATATTGGCAATCAGCGCCAGTCGTGGCAATCAGCACCAATAATTGGCTGTGGCAGTCAGCACCCCACCGTGGGCGAAAATCCCCCGGATGGGCAGGATTCACGAAATATGAAGAGCAAGTTCACGAAATTCACTGTTGATGGAAAGGATGATAGATAAGAAATGCGAGGCCGTAGGCCGAGCAAGTCTGGAGGTCTGGGGGGTGGAGTCCCCAGCTAGCCAATCTTTGTAATAAAGCTCTAACATCATTTGTAGTTCTAAGAGTATACAGAACAATATCACTTACTATTTTCCTTGATTTCGTATTACCTGACCAGTCAACCTATAAGAATTAAAAAAAAAATCCCTTTTAATTTTTCGGTTCTCACTAAACACTAGTTTTCTTTGTACCGAAAGACGCTGATTGACATAAATGGTACCACCAGAAAAAAAATCTGCACAATTCAAATTACGTTTTAATTTCCTTTTCTGTAAAAATTTATGTTTGTATACTCTTCTTACAAACTTTACAATTATACCTGCAGAAATTTGACCTTGGTGTATTTTTAATCTATGATATGCATCAATCAGACTGTCTTCAATGTTTATATCTAGTGCACGCCTACATTTTTTTTTTTTTTTTTTTTTTTTACAGCAGATAGAACTTCTTCATTTGATATGTCAGGGATACCAAAGAGTTCTAGCGTATTACGTCCATTATATTGGTCCAAATCATCTAACTGTGTTTGAAGCTTGTCTCCATTTTCACCTTTAAGATTATCAGTTGTTTCTGATTGTAGGTCTTCACTTTAGTTTTTCAGTAAATTTGAATTGTCATCCAATTTTTCACGGCATAAATTCAAAGATTTACCTATTTGTTCCTCAGTTCGTTTATTCGATTCTTTTAAAAGTATTTAATTCTTCCTATACAGACAGTAATAACTTATACCCACACTTAAGGAAGGACATTGGGGAGATGGATCGATAGGTTCCTCACTATCAATGCTTCGTCGTCGTACTCATATACAGAACCTGTAGCCTCGAATTGCTGGTTCAGGTTTGTCACGGGTTGACATGATGGTGATTCCACACCTGGAAATCTTCTGAAGTTTGCTGTCACCCATTTGTGCTGTCTCCATAAGCTTGTAGTACGAAAGCAGTAGTTTCTTTGGAGGGGCGTCGCCTTATGCAGTTCACAAGAGCACGTGAACCACCTAATATTGTGCGTTGTTCATTGTTCCTTAGTATTTTTAATAATATTCAGAATAAAATATTATTGTATCGTTTCTTTCTTTTATTCTCTTTCCTGTAACATTGCAGTTACTTTTCCCCATGCGTATATGCATTCCATCATCACACCACGCACAGCGTGATGGGCTTCTCTATGTGTAGTACAGGAGGGTAAGCAGTGAAGTGAAGGTGCAGTGTTAGCTATTGTTCACTAATTTCCGTGAATTAACTTGGCGCTTTAAACAGAATCAAAGAATAAGCGTTTGCAATTGAAAATAGAAAAATATAGTAATATATGTAATTCATTCTCTCAATCCGTTATCTATATTTCTTTCTATCTCAATTTCTTATGATAAAAAGAAACTAATGGAACAAACAAAATTACGGCTTTCTGAGTTTGTACGGAAGGGGGTGGGAGGTTTAGAACTCTTTCCGAGAGACTCTTAAGTTAACGCAGAATAACACTGTATTTCAACTTATTTTGAAGTATTTTTATTGAATAAATATGATTTCCGAGTTTTCTTTCGAGTAAGGTTTTCTGCCTAAATAAATTGAATATTTGTAAGAAAAGCAAATAGCTTATGAAATCACACTGTACTTTGTAACGTTGCTACCATGGTAAGATCTTACCTGCTAGGCCTATATTGTGAGAACTTGAAGAAAATTTTGGAACTGATGTTCCTTTTCAAAATTCTTCTTTAACGTATGCGAAATAGAAATAGACGAGTATTGATATTTGCAGCAACGTACGTTCAGCTATAACACTTCTGAACACACTTTTTTTTTTTTTTTTTTGGCGCAACTTACTTCAGTTCGGAGATTGTGTTTGATGCGCTGAGACATTGATTCTCTAAATGTATTTCAAAGTGACAAAAGTGAAAACGTATTGTGTGGTGCTATACAGATTAACTGATATATGTGTTTGTTACTATGTATTATTTCTTTTCCATAGGTTACAGTTATGGATTGCTAGAATTTTGGTAGATATCGATCGACCGTTTTCAAAAATATAGCATATACTCACTCTTATACCTCCATTACACCTCTGAATTAAAAGTTAATGTATGCTGTACTATAAAAATATTAGGTGAGTATACGATGTATACTCCCATATACTCTCCATTACATTATTGATAGGTTTATAGTGTTGCGTTTTTCTAAAATATTCAGTATTAGTGAATCTATAGACCTGTTTGGCACGTAAGCATTTTTCGGAAGATGTTTTTTGTAGCAAAAATCTTATCATTTCCCTATTGTGTAGAGAATTGTGTTGAGCGATTGCAAACTACTGTATATTATTTAGTGCATTGACGGATTGTGGATTTTTAGAAAGAAGTTAGGACAGACATATTTGACCAAAGTTAACTGTCATCAGGAGATGAAAATTAAACCGTGTTGAAATTTCAAAGTTGATTTAAAGCAATAAATGGTTGACAGATTATGAAATGAAATTATCGTTCTTTTGCTTTCCTTGCCTGCTATTTGAAGGGAATTAGCAATGAATCTGAAAGGTGTAAATTACTTGGAACATTTGATTTAAGAAGCATGACAACTGTAAGAAGCACATTAACACTATGCTGAATTTAACTACTGTGAGCACCAGGGGCGCATCCACACGGAGGTCCATCAGATCCGAAACCCATTTTTTCAAAACTTTGTAACTCGATTTACATTTGTACACTTTCATAATAGAACTATAATTGCTTAGTAATAAAATGATCGATGTAGCCTAAAGATTTGATCTTAAACTTCATCCGTACTATTTCTTTACTGATAAAAACAATCACATTTTATCATTTTTCGTTATAAGTAAAAAAGTTTGTAAACAGAACGCTGCAGCCTAGCTGTTGCGCATCTAATCCTACATTTCCCCACTCCCTTCTTCGCGACGATGATGTTTTGCAGTGTTGCAATCTGCAGGGAGCGGAATGGTCTGAGGATTTTCTACAACATTTGAGTGTAAATGCTGTATATTGACTGTGCCAGTTCGTACCAATGAAAAAATAATAACAAAAAGAGAAAATTTCCTTTCAGAAGGCGTGAAGGGATCGCCCCGTCGGAAAGCGTCACTGCTTACAGTGTTTCCATGAGGTAGTCTGAACGGGCCCGGCCCGTGAATTAATAATATGAGGCCTGACCCGAGTTAGAAATATGTTTTAGCATTTAGGCCCGACCCCATGTGATAATCAAATGAGCCCAAAATAAGCCCGAATTACAAAAACTTAACAATTAAGGCAAAATAATAATAAAACAATATTATTACTATAGGTGCTGTATATAGAACCTCGTCAATTGTATGGAATTTAAGTGTTATAATATGCAGTATTTTAATCCGAGAAAACAAACAAACAAACAAACAAAAAAAGAATTTACAGTATATTTGTTATAATTTGACTTCAAAACATGGTTAATCGAATAACAATCTGGAATGCATGTTACTAATTTATGAAGAGAAACAGATGTGGAAATTCAATTAAGAAAATAAAGAGTTCATAATTATTTAATAAAAAAATTACATTGTTAATATGTTAATTGTCAATGCAATTTACAATTCTATTGATCTTTATATAAAATAAAATAAAATAAAATAACAGAACTTAAAAAAAGGCAAAATTGTATTTTTTATTTGCAACAATTAGATGTTTAATTTTGCAGTTTAAAAGCTTTTATGATTCAGAGACAACAAGGAAATAAAGGTTATCCTGTACATTTAGTTAACTATGAATTCTCTTTTAAAAAAGTCATTATATAAATTCTCATATACTATAAACTGACATTGTCTTGAAGAAAAAACCAAAACACGTTCCCAAGCGTTCCTTTAATTCAGTGTAAGAAGCAGTATTTTTACTCAGACAAGCTAAGCATATTTATTTCTGTTACTTTAGTTTTTTTCCCCTCTATTACACAGCTTTTCTCTCAATTGCACAGTGATTTTAAGTGTGGGCGTCTTAAGTTACAAATTTAGGTGTGCGTTAAAAGTTCTCCAGAAAATATCGTTGTATTATGCCCGAAAAAGTCCCAAGAAATATAATTGTTTATTTAAAAATTTACGGCCCTAGGCCCGAGCTCGTGAAGACAACTACCATGAGGTTGCTTACCTAATAAAAAAAGTAAGATTCGGACTTTAAACATTTTAGCAGGTGATATTTGTTGTAACATAAGTTTGCTGAGTTAGTATCACTGGAACTTTCAAAGCCAGACCAGTGGATGGAAGAGTAGTGGGGAGGGTGGCGGAATACGAAGTGCTCCGCAGCGTTCTGCGCATCTTGGTTTAAAACTTGTCGAGCTATAGAATGGAGGTGTCAGTACTTAAAAATTACTTGCCGCTTTTTTCGCCTGTAGAATAATACAGGGTGCGGCACGTAAAACCGGCCCGTCGTAATATTCTGGTATATTGTGTTTTTGGCAACACTTAAATAATCTACCTTCCTACCAAAAGATGGCGTGTCGAGGTCGGGTCGACTTACGTGACCTGCAGCAGTCACGTGCAGCCGTAGCCAGTGAAACTTGTCGAAACCAGTTGAGAACGAAGCTGTTATATTTGGATTACGTCATTTAATTCATCTGTAGGGTCGCCGTTCGATACTACATAAACATAGGTCTTGTATTATTGGACCCCTCCGAACAAAAATTTCTGGATGCGCCCCTGACTCCATGAAATGTCTTCTTGTCTTCTTCATTCGTAGAATGACTAGCGTATGCCTTTGGTGCACAAGTCCCGGGTTCAGTTTCCGGTAGGAGAACATCAAACACATTACAGTAGTCTAATTTTTAAGCTGTAAATCTCATCTTATATAGCCTAACCTCTGACAGAAAACGTAAGTACAAGATAAACAACTATGAAGTGTCTTGAGAAACAACGGAAGATCGCATGGACAAAACGTTCGTAGTTAAAGACTCCTCTACTACTGTCATAACAATATCGTGCATTGCATGTTGCGTGTATATTGTTAACAGTTTGAAAAAACAGCATATCTGGCAATTCAAGTATAAGAGACAACAGACGTCACGAGTGTAATGCAGATGCCAAAAATGTATCGTCAAGAACTGATGGTGAACCCGTAGAAAGAGTAGAATTTTCCAGCACACACACACATACACAAAAGGAAAAAAAAATGGAAAAATGAAAGTTGTCACTTGGTAGTATGGTAAAGCATTTCAAGAATTGTCATAATTCGGAATCATATCAGTGCATTAGCTGCAGTGTTAATAGAAAAAAAAGAAGATGGTAAAGACTGGAGTTCAAAACAAATATTGACAAATTGGCTGTCCGAGAAACAGCACAATTGATTTAGTATACAAATGAAATAGACCATTTGTTATGAATGGGTACTTTTAATTATGTATAAGTTGCCTATATATGGATACCTTCATCGACTTTATTGTTTTGCTTATTTAGAATACTGAAAGCATTCTAGAATTTGGATTTTTTAATGGCTGTGAACTACCGAAAAATTGTCACGAGATTCCACTGTTCTTTTGTTAATTTGCGAGGCATAACTTCATTCTTCTTTGACGAACTGGGAAAACTATTTGACGAAAGGGAGAAATCCCTCTCATTCCATAAGTTAAGTCTAATCCTGCACTGGAGGTAAACAAATTTGAAAATGAAGTGAAATCAAATCTTTCAATTTAAGGTTCCATTATTATACCCTTTAGGCTAAGGGAAATAGATTATTAAAGCAACTGAATGGTGCTGGAAGAATTGGTGGGATGGAAATGTAAGATGAAACGGAAGTACCCCGAGAGAACCCACGGACACGATATTGTCCATCTCAAACTTATCTGGTCAGGAATTGAACCAGGGACTCCATGAACTAGAGCTAAGCGCTCTACAACTGAAACACTGTGCTCCCGTAAACATATTTAAGAAGAGGGAAGCTTATCTTCCTGTATTATTTCATTGTAAATAAACTCGGTAGAAGATAACACTAAAAAATTCGAAAATTTCAGGGACACTTCTTACACTTACTCGACCACATTTTTAAATGGAATAAATCTCTGTTCCACGCAAAAAATGTCATGGGCACAACCTATACCCAGAAGCGGCCAATGGGTACCCCTGCCTATACTTGTACTCAAAAATATGATAGAGTAATTAAGAATACTACGCATTTTTTAAAATGCAGTATTGCGTTTGAAATTTAAAAATGATTTGATCATTTCAGTTAAAGTTTCATAATACAAAAATATCTTCCAACAATTCTTCTGGCCTTGCGAGATCAGGGATATTCATGGACTTCAAACTTTTTTCTTTTCTTTCTTCTTGTTTTTTAATATGCAATTTTACTCTCTTCGTTTGTTCTTCATTTTTGCTTTTTAAAACTCTCTTACTTTTTCACGTAGTCTTTCTTTTTCAGGTCTTCATTTAACCTTTTATTCATTTTTAATCCATTTTCAACTCATGTCATTGGCAATGGCAGGTAGTTTATTGTTTTATTTCATCTACCTCTTTCTCTTATGTGTGTGTGTAACCGTGGTTTGAAATTAATGTGTCGTGATTAGATCTTCTTCAATCGAAAAAGCATTCAGTGCTCTTTGCTCCCTTCTCTTCGCCCCTCTCTTGTCATTTTTGCTCTCTTCGATCGTGGCGCCACTCGGCGATGTTTGCACGAAGCTTTTCTGAATAGACTATCTTGTGCAATACAAAACTTGCTGTCGGTCATGCTTCAAGCCAATTACGGAACTACTTGGGGGGGCCGGCTGGTCCTGATTTGTCCTCCAACAAGTTTCCGAGATGCCGGTTTTACCGGTAACGAGGCTGATTATTAAATATAGCAGCATGGGAGGGCCACCGTGGTTAATTGAATCGTACGCTTGGCTGTAATCAGAACTAAACAAGATAGGCCTAACGGTTAATTACTTGGCGGTTTCCCCAGTCAGAGCTGGCTTCCCGTGGTCCTTCAACTGTTCAAACGTCATCCTAATAAATTAAGCAGCGCGGAACCAACCGACAATTTCCTGCCACTATTAGCTCGTCTCAGGTGGATTTGACAGGCAGACACACTGTTTGTAAAATCAAAGGCTTTTGGGAGCCAAAGAAATCAACAGGAAAACTTAACTCGATGCTACAAACAGTGGGTGTATTGTGTTTAGGTCACGAAAGAAAAATTCAATATCCGGATAATAGAAACAAAAGTTATTTCACTATTATGAGAGTTTGTACAATTAAAAAGTAGAACAAAAGTAAATAAAAAGAAATAAACATATTTATTTGCTAATTCTATATTTAAAAGTTGTTTATATTGAAATAGTAAAATGTAAAGTCATGCTGTTAACCCCCTCTCTCTCTCTTTGTTTCTTACTTTCACATACATGCATGCAGAAAATATATATACACTGCCCTAGCTGCACACTTAGTAGGCCCTATGTAGACTGGTATTTGGTTAATGGTTGTGAATTGGTTAAGTAAGTTATAAAATGTGTTGGTCCAAGTGAAGTTCATGTTGGCCAACCGACAATTTGTCATCATTTACCCAACAGTTTCGTCCTTGCACTCCATTATTGCAATTTTACTTCTTTTATACAGTCTACGTTGACAATTGAATTGGTATACAAATTTTGCAGCAAAGTGGGTAGTTACAACATATTGTCAACATTGGCAGTTGGCTAGCCTACCATTTCCTCGCTGTTGGGCCTACTGCTTGTGCTACTATTATAAAAACTTAAACACTTTTTTTTTTTGGTTTCACATCCTACGAAACAACTAGGGGCGGTCAGACAATATTTTTTAGTTGAGTGAGTCCGAGATGAAACAAATTTGAAAATGAAATGAAATGAAATCTTTCAGTTTAACGTCCCATGTTTATGCAATTTAGATTAAGGGAAACGATGATTAAATCAAAAGAATGATAATGCATGCAAGAATTGATGGGATGAGAAAGTGGGAGAAACTACGAGAAAACCCACGGGCACGATGTTGTCCACCACAAACTTACTTGGCCGGGGATCGAATCAGGGACCTCACGCACCAGAGGTAAGCGCTGTACTACTTAGTCACCACATTTCTACATTATAATAAAGCCATTTGTATGAGTTTCTAAAAATTTATCATTTATCAACAGGCGCACCTAGTTTTGTTGTAATCTGAAAGGGAAAAAATATTTAAAATAATAGATGCACATTCTGTAAATGAATTGTAACTTTTCATGTTCCAAAATTGAAGTTGACAAGTGGAGTGAAAATAAGTTGTATTTTTATCCGACTTCAAGAATAAAAATGAGTAATTCCCGGGTTCGATTCCTGGTGGGGGCACTCGGTTGAAAAAGTGTGAAATGCTTTTTCAGGCCAGCCATCCAGAATGAGGTTTCCCTGAGTTTTCTTAATTCACACCAGGCAAATGCCGGGGTGATACCTAACTTATATTTCCCAGGCCGCTTTCTTCCTTCCCTTTCCCTGGGTAGTGTGGTCGCTGAGGCACGTCATCCCTCAAACGGGAAGGGCTGACATGGCATAGATACTGAAAGCCCAGAAATCTAATTCCTAATCCTAATTCTAAAAATGAGTAATTGCATTTTACACGGATTTTGTTTTGTATTCCCTCGTAATTTCTACTCTATTAATAAGAAAAAAAAAAACAGAATAAGCATTAAAATTTTCAGGTGCAATATTTCTTCCAGGCACAAAATCTGGAGGCCCACCAGAGTTAAGCAACTCCTTCCTTCCTCGCCGGAGCTACGGTAAATTAAATTGCGATTATATGACTCTCTTGTACATGATATGTCCTTTAGCAACTAGTGCCCTAATGATGTCCCCTCACACTGGTTTTGTTCAAGAACAAAATTTTCTAAATGAAAGTTTGTTCAGCTGTCTGCAGACAGTGTTTTTAGCTAGATATTTTGAAAGGAGTAATTGATATTGAATTTTTGTTTTATAACGTACCGACTAAATAACTTCCGTTCTACAGCTTATTAAAAATCTATATATAATTTAATATGGGGTCGCTGGCTTTCATCATTTAAATATGTATTTCTGACTAATCTGAGAAAGTTTATTTTCTTTTTGATGGTAGAGATATATACCTAGTAAGTTAGACTTTCGGCCTCAGAAAATGTATATCTCTTTGTTCTTTCAGAAAAGAATAGCAAATCCGGAGAGGGTCCAAAATGCTACCAGTTGTAACACTTGGGGATATTAGCTAGTTCGTACTAACAATAGACTGAGAATAGATTATTGGTCTAATATATTGACACAAAATACTTCGGGAAAATGAAATGAAATATTTCAGTCTAACGTCCCCTGTTTATGCCTTTTAGACTAAGTGAGACAATGATTAAAGCAAGTGAATGACGATGCAAGAATTGCTGGAATGAGAAAGTGGGAGGAAACGAAAGTACCCCGAGAAAACTCACGGATACGATGTTGTCCACCACAAACTTACTTGGCCGTGAATCGAACCAGGGACTCCACATACCAGAGATAAGCGCCACCACTGAGGCACTGTGCTCCCCTTAAATGCTTTAATAATCTCATCTCATTAAAATAACACAAAAACTTACATTTTTCCTTGATAAAGGCACGCGACTCCTTGTAGATCGGCCATTGGGCCACGGAAGGATTATATCTCTTCATTCTTGCGCAAAAGAATGGAAGATTCGAAAGGAAGGGGGCAAAACATTGCCCGCTGTAATGTTTGGGAGTATTAAGTAGTTTGTACTGAAAATAAATTGAGAGAAGGTTATTGGTCGAATATATTAACAAGAAAAATACTTTGTTGTATGGGGTTATATTTTCCCTTTGAGGGCGTATTCCTCTTTTCAGATCTGCCACAGGACCACGAAAGCTCAAAATGATGGGAGTTGAGGGGGGAAAGGAGAGCGTAAAATACTATCCGCTGTAACACTTGTGAATATTAGCTAGTTTGTATGGCAATATGTCTAATATGTTGACAAAAATATTTTTTTTTCTTGTTTCGTTGAAATGACACTAGAGTTATATCTTTCCTTCAGGATCCCCCGCGCCCTCTTCTGAATCCGCGACTGATCAAAATTGGCATGGAAATAATTGATAGCCTGTTTATAGGTGTCCTCAAAATTACTTGATATTATTCAAGCAAGGTCAAAGATAGAAATAATTTTAAAAGTGAGCTAAACATACGAATGGAATGTAGCATAGAATTATGGCATGATTTTGAAAATTAAATTACTTTCAAAAAATTGGGAATCACATCAAAAAATAGCATAAAACGTACTGCAGTTAATAGATAAATGCATGTGCTTTTATAGCTGTGTTAACTTGACCACACATCATCTTACTTAAAGGTGGCTGGTTAACAATATTCTTTATTGACTGTAATACCAAGAAGTTTATTTCTGTAGATTACATTTCTGATCTATACTAAATGTTTATAACATTTTTGATATATATTTTGTTTAAAAAAACTTCAAATATCAAAACATCTGCTGGTTATAAAAGGTCTCCCACTTTAATATTTTTAAATTTATTTTTCATATAGCCAATCAAAAGAATCGTTAATTACGAACAAAACAAGTGCCACCCATTTTCTATTTTCGAAGTAGTATTGCCATAGTCATAATCTTAGACTTTATTTTGGGTCTCATCTACAGGTAGTTTTCAATTTAGTGCTATTTTTATTTTATATTTCAACAGTAAGAAATTATATGATAAATTTTTGTAAGACTTCCACTTTAGTGCAAAAAATATTCAGCTCGTCTGTTGATTTTTATTCAAGAGTAAAATGTTTTATTTTTTTAATAAAATCGAACTAATGAGTAAAACTGATAAAATAATTATTAGCTTTGGAGGAATTATGTAAATTTATTTTTTATTTTTTTAATGGATTATTGAATCATTATCTTCTTTTATTGTGGTCTCTCAGTTGGCTTGACACAGTTTTCTTATCTTCCCTACTTTGTGCCTGTGTTTTCATCTTCATCTTCAGTCTTTTTTCTTCTTATTTTTAATCTTTGCCATCCATCTTTCTTTAGATGGCAATTGTGTGTAGCAAATCCTAATACTTTGACTCGAATCAAAGATTTCAATTTGCCAAAGACAATCCATATTTATTTGATTTAATTCCAATGATGGTTAAGTGTGTTAGACTTTTCAAAAACGAAGCAAAGATTTCAAAAAAGAAAGAATCCAAGATTTTTTGAACAAGTCTTTATCTTTTCTTCCCAACATCTTGTATTATTTCGTAGGTATATTTTAATCGCGACCTTCCTCTGAGTATTTTTCCTTCTGCCATTACCTCCATAGCTAATAACTTGATTCTCCCCATTTGTGTAAAATCAACCTAGCTCTTCTTTCTGAAATGGTTTCCAGTATACTTATTTTTTACGGACAGTCTCCAACATATAGGAACATTAAATACATGACTAATATTTGATATTTGCAGATGCTTCCCAGTGTGCTACCACTGATAATACTGTATTTATACTTCCTTGTACGCCAGGGTCGTCAGTTTGCATCTCTCGCACTGAGTTGGTGCAAGTAAATGAGAGGTTTGCATTCTCTAAAGAATAAAATGAAAAAAAAACTTTATATAGTAGGTTTCGTGCCTTCATGTCCAGCAATTCAGAAGAAATACGTAATAATCGCTAAATTCAAATTCTCCAACAACTTGGAGATGTAATTTTCTAAATTCGTGTAAATCAATCTAACACATCTCCTTTATATGAAAAAGCCACCATATAAAATAATCATGTCTTTATGGCCGACGGTTTAAACAAAAAATCTCTCCATCTCATAGTTTGCCATGTAGCATTCGACTTCTATTTAAGGTAAAAATGATACCATTGATATCAAATGTTCTTTCTGGTGTGCAATAGGTTAGACGAAACGTGTACTAACAGTTGATTTCTCCATTTACTACCTCTTCGAGATGAAATTTTCTAAATTTCTGCATACTAATGCTATTTTTATTCTATGTATCAAAAAGCATCATCATCAAAATATTAACCTTAATGTCCTACTTTTTTAAAAAAAAAATATTCTTTCTGTCTTTCCAGCAATATTCAATTCATTTTCCATCTCTTCGCAGTAGAGTTTTCAAAATTCGTAAAAGAGGAATGAGATATTCTATTCTAGAGATATATTTTGAACCTACCCTTAGGATATGCCTTTAATCAAAGTAGCATGGTAAACACTTAGTATGAAGTGGGTAATAACTTTATTCTAAAATCCATTTCAAACTTTTTAGTCGTTTCCTCGTGGTGCGGTCACGTCGCTTTCAATGTGGCGAAAACATAGAAAATGACCCCTTCTCCATGCTAAAATGAGAATTTTCAAAAATGAAAAGCACTGGCACACGTCTCCGCTTATTTTTTAATGGGAAGTTTATATATCGAGTTTCATCCTTCTAAATTTAAGGGCTCTTGAGGTTCTTTATTTTTGACATAATTTTAAACCTTCCTATCTCCGTTAGGATACGCTCTTTAATATAATATGATAAAAATCTTTCTCGTTTCAGTAGATTTTATCGGCTGAACCGTTTCATTTCAAACGATACAGTTGATTTTCCGTGAAGCGATCACAAACAAAATACAATGTCCCTTTCAATTATGGCGAAAGAAATTAGAAAATATTCCTTTCTCCGCCTAAAATGGGAATTCTCAAAAACGATGACACGCGTTTCGGAGTATTTTTTGTTGAGATATTTATACACGGAGTTTCATCTTCTTAAATTAACAGGCTCGTGAGGTAGTCAACATTTCGCATGAATTTTGATCCTCTGTACCGTTTTAATCGAAGTGACATAATAAAAATCAAGTTCGAGGTAGGTGATGACTATATCCATGAGTTCATTTCAAATGGTTCACTGTTTTCCTCGTGATGTGATCCTACTCAAGATCATATTTTTATATATTTGATGTAAGTATTCTGGAAACTAATTTCGAGTTTAGTTCACAGTAATTGGAGATTGGCCTACTTTTTGAAATTGCAATTTGTTCTAATATGTGTACGTACAAATTGCTCATGAAAGAAAATAAAAAATAGAATGAAAAGGCTGGAGTTGCAGGATAGTCGTTGCATATTAATTTATCTGTGCTTGCTTGAGGTTATCCACTACTTTGATATGACTCCAATTATTCGGTACCCTAGTTTACGAGTAATTTAAATTATTAATAGCATATCAGGCTTAAAACACCGTATATTGCCAACTGTTAACTCTTCAGCAATTTAACGCCAGGGCAATTAACGTTTCTATTTATCAGATCAATTTTGAGACATTTGTTGATTTGAGCTTCGATTTCGACCGCCTTCAACCAAATTTTAAAAGGCTATGTAATTAGTTCATCAATTGCTCTAGTGGCTTCCCAAATGGTCAAGCTATCTTCCGAAAAGCTAGTTTATAGTAATGTCACAAAACAGCCCAGGCAGTCCCCGGTTACCGCAAAAATACATTTCTTATACATCACTGCAAGACATAAGTGTTGTGTGGGTTGCCATACATGTAGGGGTATAACGTTTGTTTTAATGACCGAACATTTTTCTACATCTTCATTTGAAAATTTGATCATAATCTTCACGTATACGTCATTATTATTATTATTATTATTATTATTATTATTATTATTATTATTATTATTATTATTATTATTATTATTATTATTAATAATAATAATAATAATAATAATAGTAATAAAGCTTTGCGAGTAAATGTAGCACTCGTGAGTTTTTTGAGTATGGTCGCGAGTTCGATTGCCGTTTGGAACGTCGGTGTTTTGGTGTTAAAATAGCATGGTAAGGTCATTGGAGAGATAGTTGAGCTATGTGTCCAATCCTGGTCTAGAAAGCAACAAGTAACTTGATACGATGCACCTTATCTAACTAAAACAAAAATCCTTTCGGTTGGATATAGCCGTTCGTGAGCTGTAAGACTAACTCTAATACCTACTTCTTGTCATTGTTTTCTATTATCAGAGTATCTTGTTAAGGAAATAAGCACGAGACTATTGGAACCTTTCTAGAGATCAGAATTGTTTCTTTACTTGTTCGAGAGAACGCTCTTCCAGGTGACAACTCCATTAAATATCCTATCCATTTTATGGGGATAAGACAAGGAGTTACAGGAAGTTCAGTATAGCTTTCAACTTAATTACATTGGTTGGATGCAAGTAATTTCTATTCAATTATGCAAGATTAGGATTAGGAATTAGATTTCTGGGTTTCGGCATCTATAGCCGTGTTAGCCTGTCACGTACGAGGGATGATGCTTGGTGTAAATCTGCTTACCCACTATTTGGGAAAATTCAAGGCAAGTTTGTAAGGTGTAATATTTACCCGAAGAAGTTTTTTGAGAATAAGGTTTTCGTAAAGGAGTTTTTCTGGCACTGTCTAATTAAGATGACAATTCCTCCAGAAATGTTTTCTCGAACCTTACTTGAAACATTGTTTCAGTTTTATGCAAGTTTATTATATACTACATCAGGTTTAAAAGAAGACTGTATGGCCTTTTGATAATCGGATTGATTTTATGATTTGAATCCTACAATTAAGCAAAATCAAATAGTTTATTCTTACCTAGAGGCTCAGACGTTAACAAAAAAATATTCCAAATTTCTGGTGTTACTAAATTGATTACCAATGAACAAAGTTATCGTTCACTTACATCCATTCCAAACAACGTTAGTACACTATTTTTCTCAACATATAATTTCACATAATGTTAATTAATGTTCATTACTTTATACAATCTCTTTTGTATAGCTTGGGATTTTATAATACTACTTATATACTTATTGATTAGATTCGAGAGAATATAATCCCAGTTTCTATTACTGTTCACCAATCTGTAAATCTGTGAAAATTCTGCTCGTTACCCGGCCTAGAAAAAGTAATAGAATGATCTCCAAAGGAGCTATTTTCTGTTCTATTAATGTATTAACTTTAATTAGAATATAGTATGGCTAAACCATCTTACGTTTCTAAAACAGGTATTTCATTAATTTGGTTTTCTATAACTTTATACGCCCTTTGAGATGCATTTTTGTCAAAATTATAACATAAGGTTTCTCCCGTGCCACTACTATGACTATGTGTTTCATGCGGAATATTGGTCTCAGTGAAATCAATTAAATTCTCTACAGGTTCAACTTGGTTGATCTCGCCCCCCACTCACATGGATACAAATCTATCATATGATCATCACTTTCCATCACTATCCGACCATGTGTAGAAAGTATACAGCGGTTAGAATTAATAATTCCCTATTCACATTACTATTAGTAGCCGATATTTTATGAACATTAAAGGCCGTATTTAGTTATACAGTGCTCCTCTAACCAAGACTAAAAATAGGTTACATTTTGAGGTTCATTTCTGAAAACGAAAAACTAATTTCCACATTATCAATTGACATTCTGTCATATTTAACATTCTGAATGGTCCATTTGAGAAGCATCGAGGGAAAATAATAAGGTAATTTTTAATTTGTTGTATGCTTGCTTACGCACTAAAATGGGAAAATACAAGACAGCTACGGATTTAGGCTTCTCGGTGTAATTAGACATATATTGTCTTTAATCAAATTTGACCATATAGTTATAGAAAAATGATTTATTATATTATGTTAAACAAAATTCAAAAAGAAAGAGAGTACTTGTTATTACTAAAAAGAGAAAATAATCCGCATAATTTAATCAATATATGTGCCAGATCCTTAGTATGGAAGTTAATAATAACTTATTTTGTATTAAACCACAAATGTACAAATTACTATGAATTTAGAACTAAATTTGAATATACTTAACCATCGATGAACACAGAATAATAATATTTAAAAATCAAACCGAAACAGTTCATTTTCAGTTAACTCAAAGTCCATTCTAGTTCTGAAAACACTTTACACCAATAAAGAGAACCTTCTTTCTTCATTAGTCTCTATTTATGAAGTAATCCGTTATTAGGGCATATATTCTTTATGTTTTTTGTTTTTGTTAAACTTTTTATTAAATATCACAACTTGTGTAGGATTATTAACTTTAACTTTTAAAATATGCTGATATAATTTTAACACAACTTAAATTTAGGTAATACATTCTCCAATTCAGCACTAGTATTCAGATGCGTGTTTATTTCATGAGCTATTCTTTTTTCTGACGAACTACTTAATTTCCTTTCTACACGTAAACGTACATATTTGGCAGCACATAACTGACCAACTTATTGCTATTACATACGAATACTGTTTTCGAGATCATTTCCTTGAGAAACAACTTTAGAAACTCATAATTAGAATTGCCTTTAAAAAAACTATTTTACATTTTTTTATATGAATAAAATCATGCAAGATGTCCCTCGGCGGTCACACTACTGCGGAAATTGGAGAGGAAGAAATGAATGGGAAAGAAAGGAAGCTGCCTGGAGCCATTGTGTCAGGTATCATCCCGGCATTTTCATTTATAAATGAGGAAAACCCAGGAGAACCTCACTCAGGGCGTCGGCCCTGAAAAAACTTTTACACTTTTTCGAGTGTCCCCACTGGTAATCAAACTGGCAACGAGACGGTAGCAACTACTCTACGCTGGGTCAATCAATTGTGCAAGAGCAGAAGGTGGATTACGTGCGAAAAACAATGAGAAAATGGTGCGAATAGTAAGAAAGATAAAAAATAATAATTCAGATAAATTTAGAAAAGAAGTGAACAGTTAGGGTCCTGTCTGAGAAGAAATTGTATTCTGAAGAACGTTACTATGGTAGAACCTAAGTGAAGGAGGCATAACAGAAGACAACATGGATGGACTGAGGGTGATATCTCCTACATGAAGGCGAAAGTATTAGCTGAGGATAGTAGCGCATAAAAGATGATTTTATTTTGCGGCAAAAGACTTACCAAATATTTATCAAGATTATAATTATTATGAAGATTGCAAGAGAAAGCAAGCAAAACTTTACATTCTAAAAACTCATCTCCCCTTATTGAATCTCTTAGTGACGGAAAATAAAGATATAATCATAATGGAGCTCCCTCGTGGTTATACGATTAGCGTACGAACCTTCGGCACGAGAGATTCGCGTTCGATTGCTGGTGAGATCTCATGTAGTTCGGATACCACTTAAACTGTAGGTCCATATCACATAATTATATCATCAGTACTGAAAGAAACACTAAACTCTAATCCAACCAACAACTATAATCGTGATTATATTGCTAAACTGAAGTTGTTAATGTTTGGAGAGTGTAATTTGATAAATACCATTAAAGGAGGGTGGGAGGCCAAAAATTAAGGAATTATACACTTACACAGCTCCACCTACATAGATTTTCCATTTATTGTCTGCATACACACGTTTACCCATACAATTTTTCATTTACGCCATTGCATTGTTCTTCTTACCGTTTCTCTTTATTAATTCTCGTCCATTTGGATAGCAGACTATCTTTGGTTTATAAAATCCCATACCGAATTAGACTTCTTTTATTCTAATTATGACTGTGTCTTTACTTTTCTGGATTTGACTACTTGTTGCATAATTTTTATTTTTGTCTAATATTTTCATACTAAATTACTATAATACCAGTAATATTATAACAACGGCGCCGATTTTTCTGTAAATTTGGGGAGAGGGGCATTCAGATGCAGAAGGCATATATGAGGATTTTAAGACAAATTGAATTCAAATTATGCCGAATATTATATATTCATAAATAAAATGCGGGGCCCACATGAGCTTTTTGGGGGCCCGGGCCCCCTTGGTTCCCCAGGATAGGCGCCCTTGTATTATAGCTACTTATCTGTTATTATATATACATTTACCATTTATACCATACTAGTTTGTTCTTCAGTGGCTTAGTTCTCGGAACACCAGACAAGATAAAAAGGGCTGGGAACACGAAATAGAACCATTGTGATTTCGTGTATTATGTGAAGGATAGGGATGCGTTCGAGTCGAGTCGAGACAGAATTTTCCTGACAAAATTCGAGTCGAGACACAGCTCTTCCAATAGAAAAATATATATATTTCGTGTCGAGACATCACTTTTAAAGCACATTTTCGAGTCGAGACAGTCTCAAATCTTGTCTCGTGCGCATCCCTAGTGAAGAATGTGTTCATCTGAATGTAAATGAAATTATAATTTAACGCTCCACGGATATTTTCTATAGACTAAAGGAAACAGATGATTAATGGAAGTGAACGATTATGAAATATCATTATTGGTGGAATGAGAATGTGGGAGGAAACGGAACAACAACGAGAAAACTTACAGACATATGTTGTCCGCCAGTCTCACTTGACCTACAATGAAATCATTGTTCTAGTTTGCACTCTGTCACTGAGCCACCGTACTTCCGGCCCATTAGTTGATCTGGCGAAAGATGTTCTTTAGTAGATAATACGATGTCAATCTTCATCATTAATAGTTGCTGATGGAATAAATGTGAATTTAGTGAAGTTGTATATAGATAAATTATTCTCTTTTTGAGTTAAGCCTTCATATTTTTAGTTATTTTGTTTGTGTGAAATTTCATTAACATTTATATTTCTTTTGAATAATTTATAAAAGTTTATTATTTCCTTAATACTTATTAATTGCGTTCAAATATGTTTTTTTTCATACTTAGCATTATTTCTACGGTACTTCTTCCTACTAGCTGCAATCTTTTGAAGTGTCAAGTGTAATGTCCTATGATTTCTACTCCGAATTTCTCATTATTTGAACACTTCTCTTTCCAAGTATTTGTCTCAGAAATACACGGAAATATCTTACATAATGCGATTGTGAATAACAAGGATATTGCTCTACATGTTCTATATTATTACATGTATTTACAAATTACAATAGGTTTGCCATTCCAAAGTTTTAAAAAATAACCAAATAAAAGCAATAAATAGCACTATGCAATTATAGATGGAAACAGTGTGTGTGTGTAAGTCGAATCGAGTTTTTGATTCTGATATATCGATATTAACTACAGTTGAAGAATGATGACATTAACTACAGTTGAAGAATGGCGATATTAACTACAGTTGAAGAATTGCGATATGAAGAACTACAGTTAAGGAATGGCGATGATAACTACAGTTAAGGAATGGCGATATTAACTACAGTTCAAGAATGGCGATATTAACTACTGTTGAAGAATAGCGATAGTAACTAAAGTTGAAGAATTGCGATATTAACTACAGTTGAAGAATGGCGATACTAACTAAAGTTGAAGAATGGTGATATTAACTACAATTGAAGAATGGCGGTAATAACTAGCTACAGTAGAAGAATGGCGATATTAACTACAGTTGAAGGATAGCGATACTAACTACAGTTGAAGAATGGCGATATTAGCTACAGTTGAAGAATGGCGATAGTAACTATAGTTGAAGAATGGTGATATTAACTAAACTTGAAGAATGGCGATATTAACCACAATTGAAGAATGGCGATGTTAACTACAGTTGAAGAATGACGATAATAACTACAGTTGAAGAATTTGAATACAGTGGTTCAGTATAGAACGCTCGTCTTTGGTGCGAGAAGTCTCTGGTTTGATTCCAGGATGTACGGGTTTGTGATGGAGAACATCTTATCCGTGGATTTTCTCGGGTTTCTTCCGTTTTTTTTTACATTTTCATTTAATTAATTCCTTTCGGAAGCAGTCACTTTCATTAATCATCCGCATCTTTCAGCCTGCAGCATTTAACCATGGAACGCAAGACCGAAAAATTTCATTGTTCATCTTCAATTGAAGTATATACACGTATATTTTTTTTATGATTTTCATATGTTTAAAAGGATTTTCTATAGTATTTAGTTTGTAAAAGTAAATATTTTTCACGTTAAGGTTATTCATTATCATATTTATTTACTTTCGTAATGAACAAATTCAGCTTAAACTATTGCTAATTGATTTAAGAGTACCCGGTTTTGCTTGGGGCGGATGTCTTTTTTTAACCAATTATTCACCTTACGCAAAGTAGGCTATTCCTGTACTCTTAATACTGTTATCAGAGTGACTCATCACTCTGTAGATAACTATTGGAAATTATTAGAGAAAAATATTTAATATGTAATGTATGTGCGTACATGCGCGTATGTGCGTAATGTGTGTACTTCAGGCTCGCATCCAGAAATGTCCTATCCATGTTGGGAAGGGTCCAAAATCTGGAGGTCCAACTACAAGCTACTTTACCTATATAATATTGAACCAGTGTTATTTTGCATCCAAAAACACGATAAGTAATTGTTAAGTGCTTCCATTTCTTAGAAAAAAAGTATAGAATTAGATTGTTTTATAAGAAAAGAAAGAGCACAGATGAAATGTAAAATCAAAGGTTTATGCTGTACCAAACATTTTTCTGCTAAACAAGCATAGTTTTAGAAAGGAAGTATACAAACATATGTCAAGCTATGAAATTCTCTGAGGGTTTCGAGGGGCCGCGGTGGCTCAGTGGTAGAGCGTTCACCTCTGGTGCTTGGGGTCTCGGGTTCAAACCCTGCTCCCGCCAAGTGAACTTTGTGGTGGACAAACACCGTGTGCGTGGGTTTTCTCGGGGTTCTCCCGTTTCCTCCCACTTTCTTCATTCTACCATTTCATTCATTACTCATTTTCACCGTCTCCTTTAGCCTAACCGGCATAACCGTGGGACGTAAAACTCAAAAATTTCATTTCATTTCATTTCTGAGGGTTTTGAACCCGGTGGACTACCAAGTGGTTGCACCGTGATGTACTTAGTATATACCTTATATGAAGAATTGCTAGTTGTATCAGAAGTTAAACTCAGGTATTACACTTAATCCTTGTATAATTAACAATATTATGTATATGGGTGCAGAAATAACCAATAGTCCATATATATTACCGTACTTTATGAATCTGGTTACGATTCGATTCAAGTTAAGAAATTGTTTCATTTCCAGTATCTATACAAGAATTGATGCAGAAAGAGCATTCACGAAATATTAAGCGCTTAACATTTTAATATATTTAGGTTTGAAAAAAAATATACTATACTTCTTTACTTAAATATACAGCTGCTGTACTTGCAATTTTACTCTTCAGAAAGTAATTACAAGGAAAGCAATGCTACCATTTTTAGAATTTAATTCTTGTAATTATTGTAGCTGGCGTGCTTTGTAAGAATGAACATACTTCAGTAATCATTTATATGGAAGTGCAATAGAAAAGAAAAGTGCAGTCACTTTGAAATAATAATAACAATAAAAAAAGGATCGAAAATAAAACGATGAAAGACATTACTCAGTTAGTACTCTGTGTAATGATCATGTGTTTCGGAAATGAAAACAAAGCTGCTAGAGATATTAAAAGTAATTTTCTCGTCATCGTTCGAGGTCGTTGTTAACATTAATTGTTGTACATCTCTTATTTCATTTTTTTCCCCTTTTCTGTGTCGTTACTTACAAAACATAATGAAGATTTGGAGCAATTATATACTCTTTTTTATATGCATATATATATATATTCTTCTTGGTGCTGCTTGTGAGGGTAAAGGGGGAAAAGGGGAGAATTCTTTTCTGTTTTGTAGTCTCCGCTTTACTGTATTAGTTAGTATGTTCAGTGTAAGAGAACGGGTGAATGAGTGTGTGCGTGCGCCAAGTAGACAAGCTTAATGCTTACCAATACGCCTAATTTGCTCTGAAGTGTTGTCAATAGTGCATATGAAAAGGCACTTTGGGTCTGGTAAATTGTTCGGAATGAGGGACAGAAGGCACCGGAAAAGGTTTCGCTCCAGTCAAAAGACAGAGAGCGGAAGAGAAGAGGGGTCGTCGCATGGGCAATTGTAACTTTGTTCAATAAAATCCTGAAAATCAGTAGGCGTCTTGAATAGCTTCATTTCCTGGCGTATTATGCTCGTTGCTATCGAAGCTATTGAGTTAGATCAAAGTCAAGCACTATCTCCCCTCTCTCCTCTCTCTCTCTCTCTCTCCTTTCTCGTTGTCGGTCGTTCCTTTTTGGGAGCCCCCGGTTCATCGCTCGTTGTTCCAGAACGTCTTTTGTCCTCGGAAGAAAAGACGTTGCTGGTTGTCGATGCTAAGTGAAAAGGGAGGAGCAGAGGAAGCTTCTGGGAAGTTGCAGACTTTAAGGAGAGAATAAAGTTAGAAGAGGGGGGAGGGAAGAGATTAGTTGAACCATAAGAAGAAATTCAATTTCTCCAAATTTGCGTTCATATTTCTTCTCTCTCTCTCTCTCTTTTTTTTTCACTTTAGCGATAGGATTTGTTGCAGATTCGTGTCTATATAAAACGGCGTGAACGTACTCACAACTGTATCATATACATATCTAGTCTAAATCACGAGATATCATAATCGCAAGGTTTTTTTTTTTTTTTTTTTTTTTTTGAATTTGTTTTTCAGTTTACAGAACAATTTTATTAAAAGCTGAATGACTGATTGACCTGTACGCTTTGTCGTGTACTCAAAAGTTAATGGTCAAATTCTTAAAAATCCAAATATTATTAAATTATCGTGATTGCCTCTTAAGGATTCCATGTTACGTAACTTCATCGCTCATTACAAATATTTCATAATGATATAACTTTTTACTCTGAACTGAAAGTTTAATGTTTATTCGTTACGTATATACAATTTCAATGAGAGCGTGGAATCTTTTATCACCTGTAGGCAAAAGAAGCAGATTATTAATGAAACTAATGAATATGAAATTGTTGGAATCAGAATATGCAAAGAAACGGGAGAACCCCGAGAAAACCCTACGAACACAATGTTGTCCACCATAAACTTACTTAGTCTGGGATCCCTAGCACCTGAGGTGAGCGCTCTATCACTGAACCATCGTGCCTTCCCTTCCCCCTTCACACACAAACTCCAATGCATTTACAATGTTGTTTATTTTAAAATAGCAAATCATATTTTAAGTCACTGTAACTTAAATATAATCAACTTGAATTAAACCCGAATATAACCAACATAACGATGTGTTTAAAAATGTGAAATTATGTTATACTGGGAGAAATCCGTTGTCCGGAGGGCGGTATATTGTACAAATATACGGAATCCTCTTGCTTACTACAGAAATCAGTATGGAGCATGCGTTATCAATGTGCTACATACGCACAGCCCTTAGATGTTGCATCATGCCGTTGCAGGATATCTGACATCTAACAGTTTTCTGTATATCACATGCATATACAGTGAAACCTGTCAACTTGGCCACCTCTCTAAGTTGACCACCTGCTTATCTTGGCCTAGTTCGTCTTGAACCTGCATTTTCCCATAAGACATTCGTTACTTACTACTCTATAAGTTGGCCACCTGTCTATCTTGGAAGTTGGCCACACTGAAGCAATGTTTACCCTATGATGATAATGATAAATTTACCTGCGTATCTTGGCCACGAAAAATACAGTTTTGTTATTTTTCTTAACTCTTTCGAATTCCCATATGAGAGGTAGATGTTCTGTATTTGTGACTGGACACAAAGAAGCATAGATTCGCACGATTTGTTCTTGGAGGTCAATGGCTAGAACAAAACCCTCATAAAAGGGTGGTGAAGGAAGATGTGAATAAGAAAAAGCACGTACAGGAATTCAGGAAATGGTTATACGTATTTGTTTACCCTGTCTGTTTTGGTAAAACCATTAGCTATATCGGCTCCTTTCAAAGGTTAAAGCTCAATTGTCATTTATTGGCACCTGACTGCATGTCAAAAGGTAGCGGAGGTTTTGAGATATGAATTCCCTCAAGATTTTCTCAAAACATCTTTTGCTCCGAGGGAAACACTTCTAGTTCATTAACAAGAGGTAGTTAACTACAATATTAGAATGTGCATATCTGCCAAAAAGAATAAAGCAAATATGTCTAGAATGAACCACCATTCAGTAACAACTGAAAAGAAGTCATATAAATTGCATATGAATTTCTCAATTTATAACTTAGCTTTTCTTGTTTTCAATCTGAATAACTCAGTATGCTATAATATCAATTTCAATAAACTGCGTACATACGTTTCTGTTTCATGGTTGGTTGTGTTATTGTGTTTTCAATCCGAATAATCCAATGTAGCAGACTAGTTTTCAGGAAGAGAAAGGTATGTACATATATTAAACATACTATAGTAATATATTCTAGTACTGTGTATTTTTATGATTACTCTATATACATTATTTATAAGTAGCTCTCGTGCCACTGCTTATTAAAATTTTACAATGAAGTAATACTAGAAATCCTATTCTAAAAATACCCAAATCACATTTATTTTCTGTAAGTTGGCCACCTGTCTAAGTTGGCCACTTTTTGATGGAACTGATGGTGGCCAACATACACAGGTTTCACTGTACTTATGTTACATTCCTCAACTATGTGATACCTAGGTATATACGTCCATTTGTATATGAGATCCTGACTGCCTATATTGTTTTATACGGAAAATACGTATAAATGGAACACTTATACGGAAAGTGTTATAAATCTTGCATTTTCAGTTATACGTCTGCTGTACGTTGTCCAAAAACAACAGGAATTATTCATGTAACCTACCTCTTTAAGTACGCCATCTACATATTTTTCTGTGTAATCAATCAAAAATATTTGTATTTGTAAGCATCTACGGTTGCCACTTCAACAGAGCCCCCTTGGTATTATTCCGCCAGTCATCGGATAATTGGCTATCGGTCAGCGCTTCTTTCGAGAAGCACGTGTTTGTAACCTGTCCGTGTTTTACATACTTCCCGCACGCGGCCATATTGTAACTGTGATTCGCGCGTAAGATGGGTCAAAGCCACCTTCTAGGCATGCATATTCTCTTTTGTTGCATTAATTCAATTTAGTTCTGAGATACAATGTTTCTGTTATTTAACTGTAAGGAAATTGCATTTCTGATAATAAGCCTTATAAGCAACAAATGCATTGAAAAACAGCTTACTTGACAATTGACTATTTTCTTCTGCCGCATGGATGTTCGAAGCCTCTTTAACCAATAAGATGAAACAATCATCACATGGTGTATTTGTTTACATGAGGCACTGAACGTTCCTTGAATAAACGTTTGGGTTTGGTATTCTCGGAAATAAATGTTTCAGATTACACGAACTTTTTAAAAGAATATTCATCTTTTTTAAAATAAATATGAAACTTACATAAAGATGTTTTTGTATTTTTTTCCCTCAATGTGGACATATAGTGTAACAGATGCTCTTAACGAAATCTAACGCTATAGGACTCCATTAGCTTACGTCAGAATCTTTTACATTATTACCTACACAGTCATTATGGACAACACTCCCCAGAATGAGACAAAATGTTATTAAATATAACTATCAATCAAAATTTGAGTGTATCATCAGGGAGAAATGGAAGAGCAAATCCTCGCCTCTAGTGTAAAGGGTTCCTCGTTCGAATTCAGACTATAAAAATATGTGATAGACAACATCATGTTTGTGACTTTTCTCTGGTTTTGGCATTTTCTCCTACACCCTCATTCGATGAATTATTTTGCAATAATTAACTTTCATTCATCATCCGTCCCCATTAACCTGTAAGAATTTAAAGACTCCGTTTCATTTCAGATTTTCTAACGAGTTTATTATGTACAGAGACAAAGTAGATGAATCAAACATATATATATATATCTCCTGTTTTGAGTTCTAACAGTGTTCTTTTAACTTGAACAATGGATTATGATTTTTGTTTGTTGAAATATTGTGATTGATTGTTGTTTATTTTTCTAATTTAATTTTTAACCTAATACCCCTTCAATTTTCAAGTTCCTTCGGAGGTCACCCTTGCGCTGCCTTTGCATCACATCTAACCGTGAAATAATGCAGGTCCGTATGCAAGGGGGTCTAGGAGGCCGGCCCCCCTAAACTTTTACGCTCCCCTAAAATTTTCACGGTAGGCTTGCAAATGAACTATAATATGGTGATGGAATATAATATGGTTCTATCGCCCCCCCTAACTTCTACCGGTCTCCCCTACATTTTTGGGCTGGTTACCGGCCTGAAATAATGGAATCTACGACTAAACATAATGAACATTCCCTTTTACCCCGAGCTCCTTCGTAGCTAAGCGGTTAGCGTACGCGCCTTTGGCGTGGGAGACCCGGGTTCGATTCCCGGCGGGAGCTCGTGGTTCGGATTCCACGTTAATCAGTAGGTCCACGTCTCATATAGCCTCGCTGCTGAACGGGACGCTAAACTAAAATCAACAACTCAACTCCCTTTTACCCGACTTCGATCTATATTATGTTCTCCAGTTATGTTTTTTTTTCATTTTTTCGACACATTTTTGGCTGGCCATAGCGCCGAAAGGAAGCATTTGTACATCCATGGCGTTCTATAATTTTTGTCTTATCTTGATGTCAGTGATCACCTCACTAACGTTGGCGGTGTTGTTTTGAAACACTCTGTATAAAAATGTACTACGTATGTGTATATGTGGAATACTTGGAGCATTTTCAGCTAAACTTGGAGCAATGTAACTTACAACATTAAAAAAATGGTGTAGAGAGTAAGACACACATAACACTCCTTTTGAGGTGAAAAGGAGGGATACGTGTAAAAATAATCGATAACAACCTATATTAGTGTTGAGCCCATAGTGTTTCGGTTAAGTCCTTAGTTTTCGGGGATCGCTAAGATGATTTGTTACCTTCTGATGATATTTAAGCCCAAATTTAGGCGAGACATCCCTAGTATCTAAGAGGATCAAAACGGGGTAAGTGTAAAAATAATCAAAAAATGACCGATAATTTACCGCGCGTGGCACCAGAAAAGAAACTAAGTGAGGGAGATGAACGAATGATTGTAAATGAAATCAAAATAAATTCTAAAGTTAGTGTACCACAGCATCGTCCAGCAGTAGAAAGTGTGCGTAGGAAAGTAGTATCTAACAAGACAAGCCGTAGAGTGCTGTGGAGAAACGGCTACCATGGTAGAAGAGTAAGGAAAAGGCCATATGCTAGCAAGAAAAATCGTGCTCTTAGACGTGAGTTTGCTAAGAGGCATCTGAATGACAGTGAGGAATTTTAGGATAGTATCATCTGCAGACAAAAATAAACTTATTTGGCACAGATGGCATCACAAGAGTGTGCAGAAAAGCGATTGCCACACATGGGTCAATTGTGTGCTTTCTCGGGGGTACTCCCCTTTCCTCCTACTTTCTCATTCCATCACATCTTCCATCATTATTCGCTTGCCTTAATCATCCTCTCCCTTAACCTAAAGGGCTAAACTGTGGAACGTTAAACTGAAAGATTTCATTTCATTTCATTTTCACTTCATTTCAAACGTTAAGTTTCGTGAATGTTCTATTCTGTGTGATTAAGAATTGATTTCAATTGCAGACAAATACTCAATAACTCTTAATTCTCTTACTCTTTTCTCCTTTTATCAATTTGTTATTATTCCTAAATATATAAAAGTAACCAAGAAAGTTCTAACGCTTTTTGTGGAGGTCTGTGTTCAATTGGCCCTCACACCGTGAGTTGAATGCGAATGGAGATAAGGCGAAGGTTAGTTGTTGGTGTGGGTATATCCCACACACTACCTGGCTGCGGCAATTCAGTTACGCCGTGAACTTGCCGTAAGGACAGAGTGAACATGGGACCTCCACAGAGTCATAAGGGCGTGTATGCTGTACGAGTTGAAACTGAGGTCAAACGCCGCTGCAATGGGGCCGAAGATATACAGTACTAGGCCTTTGGTAAGGGTGTCGTGACTACGTGGACAGTGCAACGGTGGTTTAACAAGCTTAAGAACGGCGACGAAACACTCAAAGACGCACTACGTGGCGGAAGACCAACACATGTACAAAATGAAGATCTTCAGGCAGCAATTGAGGCGGATAGTGGCCAGACATGCGAGGAACTGCGACTACAATTCAGTGTGAGTGGAGAAACCATTCGGAATCATCTCCATCAACTTGTTACGCCGAACAAATTGGGTCGATTGGTCCCACATGATTTCAGTCCAGGCCAGAAGGGAACGCGAGCAGACACCTGTATTTCTTTGCTGTCTCGTCTAAGAAAGGAGCCCTTTTGCCATTTCTGAGTAGGGTATTGACATGTGATGAGAAGTGGGTCCTGTACGAAGCTCCACGGCACCGTCATCATTGATTACCATCCAATGAACTGGTTCCGAAACAGCACTGTACCAGAAGTAGGTCCTCCCGTGTGTTTGGTGGACTGTTCGCGGCATCGTGCATCTGGAACTGATACCAGTTGGTCAGACCATCAATACAACTGTGTACTGTCAGCAGTTGAGCCGTGTTGAAGAAAATCTCTAAACTCTGAAGCCAGCACTTCTGAATTGCAAAGGGGTCCTCCTGTTACAGGACAGCGCTAAGCCCCACGTGACTAGGATGACCCGGGACACCATTCTATCCATTGGATGCGAAACACTATTGCATCTGTCATATTCCTCGGGCACTGCACCTTCCGATTATCACCTGTTCCATTTCTTGGAAAATCACCTTAGAGGACGCCAGTTCAAATCCCTAGTAGAGGTGCAAAATGCACTTGATACCTTTTTCGCTTCACGGCCCACCAAGCTCTACCGCCATGGAATCCATGGCCTTCCAGAACGTTCGCAGAAGGTCGTCGATGTTGCTAGGGCTATTTTTGATCTTCCAGTTACGTCTTAGGATCTTCCAGTTATCGTTGTTCGAAGATGGTGGTTGAAAAATAGACAGAACTTTCTTGGTTACGTTTATAATATATTGTGTGTCGGGGAAGAATTTTGGTAAATTTTGAAAATTATTGCTCAAATAACTCTTTAATAGATCAATTCGCTGAATGTAAGAATTTTGATTTTCACGAAATTTCTTTGTTTTCCCTTGTAGTCAACACTTCTGCTTGAGTGAGAACTTGTACGCTTTTCCTTATTATTTAGAATGGGAAAAATGATCCTTCCTGGTTTCGTAAATTCCTTCGTAGTGCTGAATCAAATTTCCCTCCTATATCAACTATTCTTAATTTTGAAAGGAAGGAACTAAATATTTTCTGGGGCAACCTGAAGACCACTCTGATTTTGTTTGCAATGAGTCACGGCAGTAGACGGTATCATTATATGATTACGCTCCAGTTTCTTGATAACTATCGATTCTTGAGCACGTTTTTCTTTTACATCTTAAAATCAACCACTCATGAATATAATCCAACTGTCAGACTGAGTGAATAAGTTGGTTTTCTTCAAGCACTTCAAACACTTAAGTTTTCATCCACTAACTAGCTAAGTTGTACCATTCCATAGATTAGAGCTGCACTACATCATAGCTTCAAAGTAATGAGCTGGACACTTCTAAACGCCTTTCAAGCACCTCCATTTTACTGTCGTCACAAATTGTTCCTTGTATTCATTCTTCAATCTTCTGGAGCTTTAGATGTTGAATTTTTATTGCCACGGTGTCTTCAGAGATACCATACGATGTTGTTCCAATTCCATGATTTTCATACACCATACGATCGTACGCCGAAGAACCAGATTCTAGCAAATTCCTTGATATTTCACTTAGCAAACCCTTTGGAATTCCTTTAATGCCAAAGGTTTTGCTGCGATACTTTATCAAGTAACTTGCTAGTGGATGATGATGAGATGAAGGGTGGGGGAATTCTAACTAATTTCTTGGTATTTCACGACGCAAACCCTTTGATATTCTTTCAATCCCAAAGATTTTGCTGTGATACTGTACCAAAGAATTTGTTATTGTCAGAAAAAAGGGAGGGGGGACAGAGAATGATGAAGTAGAAGTATTCTAATATGTGTGTGTAGAGGATTGTTGAAGATGAGAAAATAAGGAAATTTGAAAGAAAATGTTAGTGTAAGAAATGAGGGAAAATAAAAATAGATTAATAACATGCTGCTATGGTTATAAAGAACATTGTTGTATTTTTATTTTATTTTTTGCTCTTAAATGGACATTTTTTTGTAATTATTGTTTCATCACTATTGTTAATTTAATCAACGATTAGAGCAATAAAAATTTGTTGGTTCTTCTCGTGTGTTCTAATATAAAAATACACATTCTTACGAGTTCTGTGATTGATCTCTTGCAGTGCTCCTAGTATTTCTGAGATAAATTTCGCAATAGCGAAACAATTTTTTTCAAGTTAAATCTCAAGTAGGTTGTAAATGGTGGCATTTCTGCATTTATGACAACTAGTTTACGTGGTATTTCGAGATATAGGTCATTTAAGCCTTAATGGTATATACGATAATGCTCATTCGATAATAGATGAATATACGATGATTTTAGAAGGCACATGTTTTGCAGTCTTTGAATGGGCAGAAAAATTGCAGAGTGCACTAAATAATAATAAAACACACATACTAAGGTTTTTAACAGTCATTTCCGATCAAATAAATCGATAACGATTTGCGAATTGACAAATGGCAACCCTGCATCCCTTCTTTAAACTATGTTTAGGAGGGGATGGAAATATTGTTGTTGTTCAAAGTACAATAGTGTTAATAAGGATCAAAAAAGAAAAAAAATGGGGACAGTGACGCCGATTTGGAGTTGAAAACTGAAGATTGCATTGTTTCTACACTTCTCACGTGCTCAATGAATATACGATTTTTTTTTTTTTTTTTTGTAATATACGATAATTTTAGAAACGAAAATTGATAATTTTGTTCTCTGAGATTGACAACTCTGGCCAGACAAACTAATTTGTCAGCTTCTAGTCTTTATATTAAAATGCTAGGTTTATATGTTTATCCCCAATCCTTTCGACAATGAGATCTCGAAAATCACACGTACTAGAAACTTGCCGTTTTATCTGGTCGATTCCAAATTTTGTGTAGATTGTCCATTTCTCATTCAAATTTTCAAAAACCGTGTCGTTATTGTTCTATCTACCATTTCAGAGGCCGTTTTGAGCCCATAAGATTAACATTGTTGCAGGCCGAAACTACGGCGTTAGGCAACCGGTAGAGAAGTTACGTATGGCGGGTTGACGGACATTGCAGAATGGCATGCTGGCAACTTCAAAGGCTTCAAGAGACGCAATGTGGCATACACGCACGGATATGGATTTATTAGAATAAAATATTTCAACTTGATATCGCGTTACTTCTACAAATTTGCTACAAACTTACTCCAACATCTATACATATCAATTCACTTCCTTTGTGAGTCTCCTATCCTTTACTTGTGTGATTAAGGAGACATGCACAGTGGGAAGGAGATTCATGGTCATAAGAGAACGATGCGCTGAGTAGACAGCGCAGGTTCAGCTAGTTGACTATTAAAAAACTTTCCATTCCGTGAAGAACTCAGTGGTTATTCACCCTGATAAGACAAGTGATGCTCCCACCACCACCACTATCAAACGAACCTTTTAGATCTGCTAATGGATGCATCTTATAATTTTAAACGGGGAAGTATGATGTTCGACTAACGTTGAGTTTCAAGTAACTATACTCTCGTGCACGTAATAATACGATTAAACCTATTTATAAAACCTGTTATGATCCAAAGCCTCTGAAATAAAATTTTGGTGTAATTCAGGCCTACGATATGATTCGTGTATTTCCGATAGGGTTGTAATCGAGATTGTCCTGAAGTACACTATATCGTCACTTATTGGCAAATGCTTCTGTTATGATATTTAGGTTTTCCATTTAGTTTATATACACACTGTTGTTTGAAAAAAAAATATTGCAATAGCAAGAAAGATAAAGGCGAAACACACTCGGTGAACCGAACTTGGAAGTTCCCGACGTGCATAGACCTCACTCAGCCAAGAACACTTCCTTTTTTACTTCTTATACTCATGTAAACATTAATTCTCATAGAAAAATGCAAATGAAGTATCGGATACAAAGAGAGCCGAGCGGAACCGAGTCTGTTCCAGGCGGAGCTCGAATACTAAACATAGCAATCTTTATTCCGTAAGCAATGGGCTACCACAATATATATATATATATATATATATATATATATATATATATATATATATATATATATATATATATATATATATATATATATATATATATATATATATATATATATATTCAGCTACTTCTAACTTCCTTCAGGGAATCTATCTTAGTAGACATGATGCTCTGACAAAACGCAAACAATATTTTATTACGTATTACAATATTATTACAAAGAATATTTTTAGAAGTGACGAAATGTCAATCTACTACTAAACGTATGTGCTACTATAGATGTAATTAATGTAGCGAATAGTGATGTACTGTAGAGCTGAAAAAAATAATGACTATTTATATAAAGCAGAAAATTGCAAATTAAGTCCTGTGTTTGACTATGTGCTGGCCTTATCATTACACTTTGATAATATATGGTAATTTCCTTCAGGCATGGAGAAAATTGGTAATATTGGAGCGGAAATTATCTTCGTAACACAGTTCCTCTTTTTGTCCCCCAAAGTAGATGAATCACAGTTCTTCTCCAAAAGTTCCCATATCCTTTCAAGACTTCAATTATCCTTTAGCTGCAGGCTTGTCTTGTCCCCTTCACATACTTACCAATTCGAAGAAAAATAAACCTTATACAGAATATATATATTCACATTTTATTTATCATTTGGATTCACACAAATCAACATATTCTAATTTTCTCGTAGATAAGTAAATTCTAAATGAAACAAAATGAAACCGAAAGTGTTAAAAATTCCAGAGATATGCTCGTTAGATAGAAAAGAGCGACTACCAATACAGATAAATGGTGGTGGAACGACCCCAGTCCTCAACTCACCCGTGATTTATTTTGTTAGTTTTGGTCATCCTTTCTGCCATATCTATACACATTTCACTTTTAATATGGTTGTCCAGTTAGTGTCAAGAATTGATGTTCTAAATGTAAGTTTTTCAAAGTAGGAGAAAGCTAGACTTCAAGTAATGTTTGAAACCTAAACATTATGAATTTATTTTAATAATCATACTTAAAATGATTTTCTCCTTACGTTCCACGCAGACAGTTATTCCGTCTGTTCGGTGATTTTTTTTTAAATATGGTGCATGTTGCTATATTTTTGGTAGTTTTTCTGATTTCATATTTACTTTGCTGAAAAACACAGGATTTATTAGTAAATGCAAAAAGTGTCGAAATATAAAATCAAAGAAATATAACTAAAATTACAGAAAGTTGAAAACATCAGCAGAAAACTATGTATAAGGATGTATAAGAATTTACTGTATATATTTTATTTATGTATATTTTTTTTAAATGAATGAAACATGTGTATGTTGTACGTAAGTGTAGTATTTATCACAACATTGATCTCGAAGTGTCTTTATGTAGGCGCTATACCATCCGTGGTAGTAATACAAGAAAAAAATCGAATTAATCGAATTATTGGAATTATTCATAGCATAAATGGTGGACAAATTTGAATAATGTAGAACATCTGAACCACAGACATAGAATACATACAAACAGTAAACTGAGCGAAAACTTGACTCACATAGCAATCCACAGTAGCGCCTTTACTTGCGACGAAAGAACTAACTTTGATCTGATGCTAGCTATGTGAAAAATTTGAATCTAACTGTCGACTTGGTGTGCACAGTCCAAGAAATAGAATGAACTAAAATACACCTGCTATTATTTGAGTTACTAATAATTATAATAGCAGAAACAAGTAATTAGCAGTAAGAAAGCTACAATATGGTTCATTTTCTATCTGATCTTTCCGCACTGAACCTCTTACTCACATAAAAGTGAAGCCACTCTAAGCGAAAAGGATGAAAGTATTCTGATAACTGTGGCAACTCATGACATCACGTGTAAAATCCGATGAGAGCGCTAACTCCTTGTGACGAAATCAAACGTTCATTTCAAACGGTACAACCGAATTTCCATACAGCATATAGGAAGATCAATTTTTTGCCTGTGATCTGGATCTAGTATCACTTTTATAATATATAATAAAAAATAATATCCAATAAGAAATCTCCATTCTAGTATTCTGTTACAGATAAACGAATAGCTGTGTGGTTGGCTATAAAGCCATTAATATTCCTCACTAGATCTAAATGATGATTTTACAGTGATTAAGAAAACAAAGTTTTATACAGAAAGAATATCGTGGTAATATTTGTCAATTTCTTTCTCTTTATTTCCACACTAAATTGCATATAATTTACAACAAAATTACTATAGAAATTAAATTTATCATACTTATGGAATACTAATATGGTTTCATTCTTGTAGTGTCAGATAACAAGTTAAAAGGGGAAATTTCTAATTATCTACATGTGCAAAATTTCTGAAGTTACTAACAGAATACGAAACGCATCAAAGAACGGTATGAAACATCGACATGAGTCAACGATTCGTATTCTGTGCTGAACAAATAGGTCTCCTAGTTTCGGCTCCAATATTTCTGTTTATTTTTTATTTTTTTTTTCTGTATAGACTGCAGCAAAGAGGGCCTTTAAATAAAAGTCCTCAAGTTGTCTCGTAGGTTTCAATGTGTTTTCCTGTATTTTGTACATTTTAATACTTACATTCTGGATGCTAATATGTTGTTAGCCTATTGTAACATGTCGTTTAAATAAATAATAACAAAACAGGGTTTGTTGTACGTGTATGGCGGTATGTTACAATAAGGCTTGAGATTGAGATAAACAATACTCTTGTTCTTTTATCACAAATCTCAAGTTTCTTTTCCGCTTTGTATGATACAGTAGCTATGTCAGGGAACGTCGCTCGAAAGGCTCCAGCTATCATCATGTACGAAAGAAACCTGTACCTAGTTCTTTATTGATAATAATGCATTTATAGAAATTGAATATACCTGAAATAAATTGTTAATAGCTGCGAAACATTCTTTTAATGTTTATTTAATTTCCAACGACTACAAGTGGAATATGGGTCGCGGTGGTTCAATGGTAGAGCGTCCACCTCTGGTGCATGGGATCGATCCCAGGTTCAAACCCTGCTCCCGCCAAGTTAATTTTGTGGTGGACAAACACCGTGTGCGTGGGTCTCCTCGGGGTTCTCCCGTTTCCCCCCACTTTCTTCATTCCACCATTTTATTTATTTCGCATCATCTCCGTCTCCTTTAGCCTAGCCGGCATAACCGTTTCATAATTTCATTTCATTTTTTACAAGTGGAATATGTCGTTAGAACATTAGTATGATTGTGAAGATTCTTTTCATCTCACAAACAACTAATGAATCTGTGCAACGCTACCAACATTAAACAAAATGCAGGAAATAAAAGTATCAATATACAGATGGCTATCAAAATTATGAAAACACCTAGAATTGGGAACACATCAGATGTCTGGATTGGCAATGGTCAGGTGGGGACCGGACTGTTCTTGATGTGTTAGAACAAACTCCACTCTACGCCAGGAGCAGTAGAACGGCGGTGTGCGTAAAATGAACAGACAGTGATAATGTAAAAAGGGTAGCCTCTGATTTCCAAAGAGGACAAATTGTTTGTGCTTGGTTATGTGGTGCGAGCGTGACGAAAGTGATAAGTGTCGTGCGTGTGTTACGTGAAACAGTGTCCAAGGTGATGAGGGCCTACAAAACTCACGGTAAAACAAAATCGGAATTTTCGAAGTACGTTTTAGTAGTGTTGAATATTTCCTGAGGGCTGACTATTGCGGTTTAATTATGCGAAGAAGTAACAAAAAGATTTAATACATAGACTAACTGGCTGAAGTGTCTGTTCTTTACACAAAAATAATAAGTTCATGCAAAATATAGAACCCAATTCCCACCCATTCACCTCTAAGATGCTTATTTCAATCAAGGCGAAATAATAAAAAAAAAAAATAAAAAAAGGGAAAAAATTCAGCTTGACCCAAATGTTGACTATATTGAGACATGCTTTTCAGACGTTTTAGCAGTTATTCTATGCGAAAAAATTAAACCTCATTTTCCCTTTTGGATATGCATTTCAATCAAAGTGAATTGATATAAGCTCAGAACGACTATACTCAAAAAGTTTATTGTAAATGGTTCAAACGTTTCCTTGCTGGTCGTTTTATAAATTCAAAATGGGTCGTTTAAATATTAAAGGAATTGACTCCTAACCCCTCTTAGAAGCGTAATTTCCGAGAACGCTTGGAAACGTGTCAACTTTTCATATTTAATAAGGAGCTTATACTGAATTACGTCTGGCTAACCACTCGAGGAATTCGTGACTCACTCTAATTTTGGCCTGAATTTTTGAACCCACTCTCCTGAATTAATAAGCCAGCTCGAGCGAAGTGCTATGTTTCGTAATTCATTTCAAACCATACTGTAAGGCCTTCTTCCACGGTTATAATACAAGATATTAAAATGACAAGGAAAAAAATAGAAACGTCCGCAGAACTTTCGAAAATTTAGAAAGACGGTTCCTTCCTGTTCTGCCTGATGACTCTCTAGCACTTAGTGACACATTTTTTTTTTTATCTAATCTTATCCTTAGGCAGAACAGGAATTCCTGCTCTCTCTAATTCTCGCAAAAGGGATATTTAAATTTGAGGGAAATTTATTAATACTCATTTTCCCTTGATTTTCGAATGCCATTCGAATATAAGAAATTTACTTACCAGAAGCTCTATCTTTAGTTAGCATAAACCTTCCGTGGAAGATCACCCTCAAAACTGTTCATTGTAGCATAAAATTTTTTTAAAAAATCATAATGAGTCGTACATTATGGTGCAGTACCTCTAGTGTGCTATGAGTGTAAGATCAAAAATCTAGACTTTGCTCTTTTTCAAATGCTACTATGTTATTATAAACCAACTCACAATGTAAGATATTTTTCTCATGGCTTATTTCTCTCATTTGATTCATTCTATGGGCATTAAGTAGAAAACTATAGCATAACAAAGCTTTTTCGTATGCATATATGACTAAACCAACAAGATAGTAAATTCTATTTGAAATTGAAACTAAAGTTGTATGTACTTTATTAGTGCAAAGGCATTTAAAAAGTAATGCTTAATCATATTTATAAAACATCTCAGATTAAATAATATGGTATAAATAATTCAATTTGCGTAACTTTTGGCAGCTTGTAAGGACAAGTGATTCCAAGACCTGTAATGTCTCCTTATTTGAAATAAGTAACTTAGATTTCAATATGGAAAAATAGTTGGCCAACTACAATCAAGAAGTAGTTGTTCGGCCAATCAGAAGAAAGTATTTGTTGCCATTTAGGGCTACTTCAGTCAGCAAACTGAATGTCAACGAATTCTTGATTGTAATAGGCCGAATATTCCTCCACATTTTAAATTAGAATTGTTCTATAAAATACGTAGAATTCTCTAATTGCCTTCCACTAAGACGTGTGTATCATATTTACTCTGAATTTCAAATAAAATTTACTATCTTTGGTGTTAGTAACGTAAGAAAAATATTTATAGCCCATTATAGGTACTGCATCATAGCATACAACTCTTTAGAGTTGCGTTTACTTGAAAATTAATGTTGCAACGAACATTTTAGCAAGTAGTTTTCCACGAAACTTAACGACACCATACGTGTTAAGGTGAGTCGATACAAACGTATTTCTTCAAGTTCGATATTTTAATACTCCTTGATAAATAACCTTCCACAAAAATACTATCTTTATTACAAAAAAGTACATTTAACTTGTGCAATTGAGAATTAATCGAATGGAATCGAATTAAACCTAACAGTTCTACATGGTTGCAAATAACGCATCTATCTAAAGAACTTTTGAACATAACCATAAATAGCCGCATCTCACGCACTTGAACAGAGATTTTCTCCATGGCCGCAAATTACACTTAACTGTACGCTAAGAAAAGCGGGCGAGCAGTAAAGAAGCAAGTAAAAGCGGGCAGAAGCAAGAAGCAGGACTTTGTTGTTCTTTGTAAGGGAATTACGAGGAAACCCAAGATACGTGCATCGGGAATTCGAGTCGAATGTAGATGCTTCGCACTTCATTATGGAAGTTCTTAAATGCTGTTTCAAGAGATAAATCTCTACGTGCGATTCAAATGGAACGAATTACTGGTAGACATGAAGACAGAACCAACAAAAAATATGCCGGCGTTACAAAGAGGCGGAGCAACATTTGTACAAATGTAAATTTAATAACATAGCTATTTTGTTAAAAGCAGTTGCATACAATTTTAAATTTTAAATTTGGTGATTCTGAGGAAACTGGAGTTGTTTAGATATTCTTCAACAGAATTCCTATGAGACAAGCACATACGCATTAATTTATTTTGGAAGAACCCAAATTCAATATAAGGATAATTTATATATATATATATATATATATATATATATATATATATATATTTTTTCATACATTTATTGTCAATAATTAAGAAATAATCTTTCAATAGTTCAAGTTTCTAAAATATAAATCTACTGACAAAATCAAAATAACAGAATATTAATTATTGTCCGTAACTAATTATTGTGTGATCGAGATTGTCGATTCATGGTCGGAAACAAGAAATATTATATCAGAAATAATTATGTAATTATAACGTCAAAAGAAAAACTATAGTCCCTCAGAGTATAAACACTTCATCC
This sequence comes from Thermobia domestica, assembly GCF_964235325.1. NCBI lineage: Eukaryota > Metazoa > Arthropoda > Insecta > Zygentoma > Lepismatidae > Thermobia > Thermobia domestica. Next base: position 192,021,894 of record NC_137455.1, on the reverse strand, counting down.
AGTTCCTTGCCAGGTGGTAAAGTGCCCAGGACCGACGAGACGTTACCACGTTGGATAGAAACGGATATCCGCTGTATTAAATAAGATGTGGAGCGAACTTCGCCGGAAACACAAGAAATGCGTCTTCCTACCTCCCTAATGAATTCAAGACTTCTTGCACCCCAAGCACCACTTGTTTCAATAGCGATTGGAATGAAAACAAACTTTTCGAGAAGGTGGTTGTATTTTCTTTGCTTTTCAGCTTCTCTGCGATTAGCAACAGCTCCAGCATTCAATACTGACAGAGGGAGACTTGAATGAGCGTATGTATCAGCGCATGTGAAGTCCCACAATAAACATTTACCTCTCATCCATGGAACCAGTGTCATCCCATCCGGTCGCTTTCCATCCGAACGACAGCAACCAGAAGGTTCCCGTATTGAAGGAAATCCAGCTGTGTTGAGGTCTCGTAGTATTATATCATTTACAGACGAATGTCGGGCGAATCTACCAGCGCTCTTCATGCATGGAAGTCCATGCAGGCCACGTTGGTTAACCTCATCCCCACAAGCTGGACAGCAATGAGGCTCACAAACTGCTAAGCCTAAACGTAAGGCTGCAGCAATTCGAAAGCTTTCATTTGACAAATGAAGGCCTAAAGGCGGAGAAGGTATCGCCATCAACCATGCACCCGCTTCGGGAGACGAGGCAGCAAGAAGTCTGGCTTTATCTTCCGGAACAACAACAGATTGTAACAAATGATTATGTAATTGACATGCAATTGGTGTATACCAAGATGACTGATAACACTTTTTGTTAATCTCCGGAAGGCTTGTATCTGCCAAGTTTGCCCACTTATTAGAGCCTTCTTGAACTGAACCATCTGGGTCCAAACAATAACCCTGTGGAAGGAGAGCTTCGATTAAACGCAGAAATCCGTGGTATGACGCTAAGAATGTAGGAATCGCCATATCCACAGCTCGTCGTATACCAAGACCGCCCAAACCAACAGGTAAACATGCTTGTGTCCAAGAGTTGTCATTTAAGGAGCAGTTCAGAATTGATTCAAGGCCAGTTTTCAGGACAGTATCATATTTTTCCAGCAAAGAACTCTCATGCCAAGATGGAAAGCATCGTAAAAAATAGGTTAAGCGAGGGACTGATAAAGATGCTCGTAAAAGGAAAAATGTTGAATGGGCTGAAATTGAGGGAAGTCGAGACAAGAACAATTCTAAAGTAGATATTTTGTTCAATAGCACGTTAGTGAGTGCTTCCGACGTGAGAGCAGCACCTAGAAGACAAGCATTCTGGATTGTTAGAGGCTTCCCGAGGTGAAAAGCCTTATACCTTTCTTCCTACTCCCAAAAATAAATGTAGTTTAATAAAGGGCGAAAATAAAAAGCGGCTTGAAAATTACTCTAATGATTTTCTTTATATTGTATTTATCAATATATTATAACAACCCTGTATTATAATATATCACTTATTTATTTATTTAATATACAACACAGGCTTAATACCCAACTAGTGTTGTCTACATACAGTAAATGTTATATATATAAATTTCTTAATTATTTCCACAGAAAATTTCTTGCTCCACATATGATCTGAACCTGTTTTCTGAGAAACTAAATACACCCACTTAATCAAGCTTATTTACAATGTCATTGTATAATGTACACATAGGGGGATTTAAATAATATATTACTTTTGGCTTTCGCACAATAGTCCCTGTATTATCTACTCTGGTTTTGCAAGTGGGAATCCTCAGTGATACTTTCGAGACCAACTCCAAACAATCAATCTTATTATTTAATAATTTGTATAAGAATAACAAGTCCAACATTTATCTCCTTTTTTCTAAAGTTTGGAAATTGAAGTTGTTTATTAGATCATTGTCGGAAAAATAGTTGGGATAATTAGTTTGTTTTTGTTTTTTTTTTTTTTTTTGGTATGTAAGCATTTCAAAATTTTGTTTGGATGCTTTCTATTTCTTGAGAATACATTTTATTATTAAGGATCCGAGAACAATATAGAGCAGGGTATAGTAGAGCAATATTCTAATTTTGATCTAACATATGTAAACTAAAGTGTTGCAAATGTCTCACTGAAGAAGTCTTGCCCTATTCTATACATTAAACCTAAGTTTCTATACGCGCTGTTTGTTACTATATGTATGTGTTGATTGAAATTTAGTTCAGGATCAAAAAGAAAGCCTAAATTTTTAACAATACTTGGTTTAGATAGTTTAGTTTCTTTCAGTGTATAGTCAAAAGTGTTGGGATTTCTTTTTCCCGTAAAAGAAAAGAATTTACTCGTAGATATATTTATTATTAATTTGTTGTCATCGCACCATGTTTGAACTTGCTGTAGGTCTTGTTGTAGTTGTATGCAGTCTTCAGTTGAATTAAATCTAGAATATTGAGGGGATCATCAGCAAATACGAGAATCTCAGAGTTTTCAATCAAAAGCGGAATATCACTAATAAATAGGAGAAATAGCAGAGGACCCAGATGAGGTCCTTGAGGAACCACAAACAGAGTAGCAAACTTTTAAGTATTATGTCCCTTGTATAGAATAGATTGTTTCCGATTATATAAATACGACATAATATGTTCTATTGCCGACTTTGTAAAGTTTAGGCTTGCTAATTTCGCCACTAGAATATACAACGACTCACCAAAGGTAGTCATCAACCCTGGTTCGGCTAATAATATAAGTATATCTTTAGTGGCAATACTCATTTACACCTTAAAATATCTTCCGTAAATATATTCACTAGTATTATCACTTTTTATACTGAAATTATAAGTCCATGATAAGTATTAGATAATTTATTCGTTGATACTCTTTCAACGTATATTCACACAAACTGTCTTGCAATCAAAACATGTCCATTAAGTATCTATAAACAACTACATAGCAACCAACTATACGATAATAATGTATATTTCTTACATATATTCAAACATTCTTCTTTTGTTATTTTTAAGTAACATTATATCAGGTATAGTGCTTGTGTAGAAGCACTTTCTGCCCAACATACAAGTAATTATCAACCGATACAAAATATCTCGTTGTAAATATCATGATTCTCGACATCAAATGCCTTACTGAAGTCGGTATAAATAACGTCTACCTGATCGCCTTTGTCTAACTCAATTGCTATAAAGTTTGTTACAACTGCTAGGTTTGTTGCAGTAGATCTATTTTGTAAGAAACCATATTGATGTATTGATATAGCTGGCTTTACGTGATTCAGAATTGGTGTATATAAAATACTCTAAAGAATTTTGGCAAAAGAATATAATATAGCTATAGATCTGAAGTTTTGTATTTCGCTGTTATTTCCAGACTTTCACACTAAACTTTCTTTCCATATGTTCGGAAAAGTGCCTGTTCTTATGGACATACTGAATATAGTTTGGAGCAGATGCTTGAATACATCAATACAGCCTTTGACAACATACAGAGGAATGCTATCAGGTCCACATGACAATTTTCTGAAAAATCTATGTGAGGTAGTTTTATTTGGACGATTTTCTTTAAACGACTCAAGCAATTTTGTTCAGATTCGATAAATAAATATTTCATTAATAACCTGAGCATATGGCATAATTCGTCTTCAAAAAATACACAAGGAGTGGTTTACTTTTGGGGTGAGTACGAACAATTTTCTCAAAAATGATTCGTGATTTTATTAGTATTTCATGAATAAATGTTTCATTAATAATAATTCAATAAATAAGTAATTTCTTACGAAAAAACTTACAAGCAGTAGTTCACTTTTGGGGTGAGTTTAGGATGAAATATGAATTAAATCGGTTGAGCAGTTTGAAAGAAAATTGCATAAGGAAAACTCTCATCAAGGAGTAAACAACCCTTGTGGGCTTTTGTAGAAGAAATGGATTACGCCACATTACAGCGTTGTTAACAAAAAAAGTATATTTTTGAAATATTAACAAAGTCATCTGAGATTGTAAAAAAATAATCTGAGAAAACTTTGAGAAAATCATCGAAAAATCTCACCACCAGGAATAAACTTCCCATTCTGAAATTCTAGCTTACCTCACATTATAGGGAAGTTAATAAAATATATGTTTATGAAATATGAACAAAATTGCTTGCGACATGACATATTGTGCAATTCATCCGAAATAACTGACTCCGAAAGGTAAACTACTCCTTGTGTATTTCGGAGTTAGAAACCACTTACGCCACATTGCAATTTTCTTAATAGAATACGTATATTTGCGGAATATGAATAAAAATCGCTTGAGATGTTTATGAAAATCCCGTCCGAAAACAAATCAGCTCCAAGATTAAACTATTTCTTGTTGAATTTTGAGAAGAAATTACTTACGCCGTATGGGGTTATTAATGAAATATATTAAAATCGTCTGAGTCGTATTTGGGGCAATCGTCTAAAAAAGAAGCTGTGCTTTTTTGAATTTTTGCTAGAAAAACAACTTATAATGTATTATAGGGTCATTAATGGTATACTGATTTAGGAAACATAACCAAAATTATTAAAGCCAGTTTCAAGAAAATTTAAATTTTGATTTTCATCCTTATTTTTGGTGATGGGGGGCTAGAAAAATATATGATAATCCTAAAAGCTCCCCTAGAGAATTTTATGAAAACCTTAAGTTTAAACTTTCGATCTAAATACGTTGAAATATATGTCCACTAGGCGTGCATACATCTGGTAGCGAACGGATGGATATATATCCAAAAATATATTTTTCAGTATGTAGGGCCATGAAACGTGTAAATTTGTTGAAATCTGAAATTCGATTATTTGCGCAATCATCATAGTTTCTTCTCTCTTGTCTCGCTCAAAAGTACAAGTAAAAATACGCAGAAATAAAATAACATAAAATAGAATATCGGACGTACAGTCAGCGACAAAAATTCTACAAAATTTATTTTGGGAGTAACGGTAGTATAGCTTGAACGTACAAGAATGATATAGCTGGAACTTACAGAAAATTACATTATTTTTAATTTACTGAAAACTGTACTCAAATTGTCTTTCCAGTCTGAAGTTATTTTCATAAACTAATTTCATAAAACGGAAAGAACTTTTGTCTCTGACTGTACTAATGGTATGTAACATTTTCACTGTTATTTGTTTTGCAGAAAATAAGGGGAGTACGGCATTGAATAACCTTCCCGAAATCGTGCTTTTTTTTTTATTTTTAGCCCTATCAATCTGCACAACTGTAGAGCAGTAGCAATGGTCATTGACAAAATAACAAATTTGTTCCAAAATTCTGCAAATTTTTGGGCCCGTGTTCGACAGTAACACCGATTAAATCTAAAACTCAACAATAGCCATTTTCCTATCCTCTAGCAGTTGAAAAACAAAAATACTTACAACAACGCTGTACTGTAAGCAATTTAGATCTATCTTCCTTGTTGCTTGCCATGAGCTGTCAGCCCCATTTACACCTACTAGCTTCTAGACGTTTATCCAGACACACAAAAAATGTTCCAAAACAGTTTTGGAAATTGCGGGTTTTGGCACATGAATTTCGCCCTTTTCTAAATCCATGTCTGTTTCGTTTCATTCCGCTTACTACGATTACCGTTATTCATTTTTACTCGTTACATTTTGTCTATGATATCATTGTGGAATTACCAAGAAATTTGTGTAAAAATTTCGCTGAAAAGACATGTATTCTCCCTGTCTATCATTCGTTCCTAATTGTTTTCTATATTTCTTCATCTCGTATTCTCGAGATCTTTCATTAATATCTAAACTTAATTCTTGTATTAATAGAACATATTATGACGCATTGTGGTTTAGAGGTGAAAGAAAATTTAGGAGCTTCAGGCCCTCATAATCGCCATTGGCTGCTAGCCTGGATGTGTTCCTTGAGAAACCGTTTGCTACAACTCATATATCGAAGGTCTCACAATCTTCAGGAGTGCTGTGACGAACAGGGTGCTGACCAATCATATTCAACACATGTTCAACAATCGATGTGTCGAGCGAATGCATGCTGTACAGCGGGAGACACTTCTAAATAGTACAGCCATATGGAGATTTACGGCTAAGGTGTACCATTTAGAAGTGTCCCCCGCTGTACAATTAAGTGACTTTATTCGTAGTCGTACACTGGATTGCGGAGGCCGGGTAGTCCTTCCGTAGAATTGACGCTCACAAGGGTCTGGCTTGTCTGTGGTCTATCGGTATGCGGATGGGAGGAATAGCAGAAAGGTCTTCATCGAAGTAGTTACAAGAGCACCGAGGAGAGCATTATTCGGACCGTCCTAAATGAAAAGGTAACAACCGCCATACAATCAGGGTATCGTGGCCTGTATGTGAGCAAATGAACACCCTGAAAAAATCGATTGTTGGGAAGCAGATCGATGTTTTCGCTTTCGTCTCCGAAAGTCTTTGATGATCTACAGTAGCAAAGACAAATGGAATGGAAAGGAGTGTTTCTGTCTCAGCCGTTTGTGTGTCCGTAGCAAACCTGAAACACTTGGGAAGTGACTTTTGTCCGTTCCACCCGGGTCTAAGTCACGCTGCTCAGAGCTAGTGACCCTCATAGAGTCGGAGACCCAGATAGACCTAATAATACGACGATTCGGAACCAGCTCAGCATTCTGCAGAATCTTACATTGGATTAATGATTCCACTATTCGAGCTTGAATATTCAGTTCTTTGATTCGGAATGACATTTCTTAATCAAGAGACTATGTCTTGAACATTTCAATTATTCCTCCCTTCATACTGGAAAATAATACAGTGGTTTGGAACACAGGCTATACAAAAAGATTTAACAAAACTCTGTTTAGGCTCAGTGTCATCTTTTATATTCTAGGCTACGCGACAAGTTTTACAAATTCGCTGATCAAACATTGATGAAACCTTATAACAAAAACATGCAGGTTTTCCTTTCTGCTAATATGATGCACTTATGCTCTGATATACTTTCTAGTGTAGTAATGCTTTAACACACACACGCACACACAGAGAGAGATGCACACAACACAGAAGAGAGAAAATTACAGATTCAGTGAGAAGACAAACGAGAGAGGGAGAAAGAGGATAGAATCGTCTCAGGATTACATTAGCAATATCATAATACTCTCCACGTATACGATGATGTTTCGTCCTTTCCTTTCTGGGTAACAACTGCTCATGGGTCCAGCCGCGTTAGCAAGGCTTGGATGGTAATGGATCTGTCTGTCCCTGGCTCACGGGACACGTACTTCCTGACTCGTACTGGTCCATAGGCTTGCATATAATCGAGACAATACAGTGTGTTTTCGCACTCTGCATGTCCAACGATCAAATGACATTCTGGTATGGAGGCCGTCAGCTACATATTCCACTTACTTCTGTTCCTCATTGGTAGAAGTATGACTAGCTGGTCGTACAGTCATCAGGTCCTAAATACTGACCTGCAACCTTATATGCACACTTTGTGAGGAGCCACCTTTCAATACGATAATTTCCGCCTCCATACTACCAGGACAACCCACCATGCTATACTTGATATACGCCTTATACACTGGGCTGCTATGTTTGCAAACATAAGCCTTAGTAGTAGAAAAATATTTTGGATAGAACAGAAAAGAGATAACGCAGGTGTGCTCCTCTGAGATTTATAAGCTATAGCTTCAGATTTTATTTAATAATTTGTCAGATGAAGGCAAGGATACAGTACCGAAACAATAACACTATTATTTATTGATTTGCTTTGGTCGGGTTTTACTTTTATTTAGGGCAAATTTTTCTTATATTTAGTCTACTTTATTTGGAGTTTAGCGTCCCTTTTCATTCATCGACGCTATATGATACGCGCATCTACAATTTCAGATTGAATCAGCACACCAAGATGATTTCCACTGGGAATCAAATCTGACATCAGGGGCGTATGTGCTAATTACTAGCCCAGCGGGAAGAGATTTTCTTTCTGTTGAATATATAAGAACGCTCTCCATGCTATTTCTTATTAATTACGCTTGAATAGACCAGTGCCGTGCCGTGCCGTGGTAAATCAACGCCCGGGGCGAGAGTATACGGCGGCACCCCCGTACATATGAGTAAAGTCGACAGACCAGCCGCGAAGGGCCGCTATGGTTGGTGCGAAGTGTAAGAAAAGTTTGCAAAATTAATCCTGTTTTTCCTTGATTTTGAGCACTTTTTATTACTTTTTTCCTTCCATTTTATATATGTGCACATACATTTTCCGAACATGACTTTCCCCCTCTCTTTTTCTTTCCTTCTTTTCTTTTTTACTTCCGAATTTTGCGCCCCTCTTACTTCAGCGCCCGGGGCCGTTGTCCTGCTCACCCCATCAAGACACTGCACTGAAATAGACATATTTTTTTTAAAAAAGAAAGATTAGAATTAGGAATTATATTTCTGTGCTGTCGGTATCTAAGGCCATTTTTAGCCTATTACGTATAAGGGATAATGTCCCTCGGTGATTACATTATCCTGGGAATTGGGGAAGAAAGGAAGCGGCCTGGGACTATTCTGTTAGGTAGAGGGTGTCCGGGAAAGAGGGACAAATATTAAAATGCTATAAAACTAATATAAAATATATTGAAAATTTTTTTTATAAACACATTGAGTAACTTCTCTCATTTATGTATACATACAAATTAGGTAATTTTCTCGCATTTATGTATGAAAAATTGTATGAAAAATCTGCCATATGACCAGCCACTGCACGTCAATGAGCAATGCGTCCATTGAAATTTCCGATGACGCGTTCACAAACATCTGGTGTGATGCCGTTAATAACCCTCTTAATTTCATCCTTCAGTTGTTGTATTATCTGTGGTTTGTTCACCTACACTTTAGATTTCACAAATAATAATAATAATTAAAAAAAAGGTCACAAGGGGTAAGATCGCATGATCTGGCAGGCCGTTCCTGATTTCCTCGCAAAGAGATAATTTTTTGAGGAAACTTTTCATTCAGCAGACCAATTGTTTCACGGAATGTGTGAGAGGTCGCACCATCTTGCTGAAACTAAAAATCGTCATTTTCAATTTCCATTTCATCCAAAACTGGGAAAAAAACAATCCAAAAGCATGTGTCTGTAACGGTCGCCGTTCACAGTGACGCCAGCTCCCTCATCGTCTTCAAATCACTCCTCCTGTCCAGAACCCACACCACACAGTCGTGCGTTGAGGATGTATCTGTTCTTCCACAGTCACTTGCGGATTTTCTGTACTCCAAATTCTGCAGTTCTGCTTATTGACGTATTCACTGAGATGGAAGTGTGCCTCATCTGAAAAAATTATTCTTGTCGTGAAGTTCTCGTTCCCCGCTTGTCAAGCCAATACCCATTGAGCAAATCGATGTCTCTTTCCATGATCTGTAGGCTTCAACTCTTGTGTAAGTTGAATCTTGTATGCATGCATTCTCAGATCTTTCGACAGAATTTCATGCAGTGAACTTGGTGATAAATTCAATTGTTGAGCTCGTCGGCGAACTGACTTCATAGGGCTTACGGTCACACTGTCACGCACGACAGCAATGTTTTCTTCTGCTCGAACAGAACTCGATCTTCCATTTTGCTTACTATTTAACACTGACCCCGTGGTCTCAAACTTCAGGACCAACTTCCGAACTGATGATTCAGTAGGAGCAACATTGCGTCCAAGTGTCACACGCAAATCTCGAACGATTGCCGTGGGACTTTCCTTGTTTTTGTAATAACTTTTATTCACTTGGATGCGTTGCTTTGTTGTCAAACGCTCCATGCCGAAATTAATACCAACCAACAATGCTCACCACACAGGCTACTAATCGGAAAGATAGAGGATAACAAACATGGTAAAACCACGGCTGCCAACCGTCATATGACAAAATGGTGCGAAATTCAAATTCGTCCTTTTTTCTCGGGCACCCTCTACTATCCCAGCATTTGCCTGGTATGCATAAGGAAAGAGCTTCCTTCAGAATGGTTGGCCTTTTACACCTTTTTGGCCGAATGCCCTTATCGGAGATCATACCCAGGATCGCTCGCACCAAAGGTGAGAGCGTAAGCGACTATGCTTCGCGTGGCCGCAAATTCTATTTAAAAGTAGTCTATAATTCTTAAAAATATAATTATTTTGTACATTTTTAGTATGATTTTTTCAGTTTTTAGTACGATATTTACTAGTATATCACAGGCACTATGCTATTGCTTAAAAAGTACATGTCCTAAACTCGGGTACTGCATTTTTATCCTCTTGCTTCCCTTGACACCCCTAATTGAGTAACATGGTTGTCCTCTCCTCTCGTTTGATATAGATACATATTTTATCCATTGGTAAGATCTCCTCTTTGATTGCTCGTCTTGATACTATAATTAAAAGGGCCGTGGTGGCTCAGGGGTGCCCTTCCCGCTGGTCTAGTGGCTAGTACGTGCGTCTTTGGTGTACGGGATCCCGGGTTCGAATCCCAGTGGGAATGCCTTTGTAATTTTAACTCTCTTCGATGTTTCTGTGTTCGTGTTCCTGTTGTTTTGGGTAAAGAGAGTAAAATTAAGTAGAAACTAGTAATAAGTAGATAAGAAAGTTAATGAGGCACGTTCGGTGAATCAGTTAACTTAAAAAAAAGTGGTAAAGCGTTCACTTTTGGTGCGTATGGTCCCTGGTTCGCTATCAGCTCCCGCCGAGTGGACTTAGTGGTGGACAAACACCGTGTGCGTGGGTTTTCTAGAGGTTCTCCCGTTTCCCTTCACTTTCTTCATTCCACCATTGCATTCATTTACCATCATTGCCATCTCCTTTAGCTTAGCCGGCATAACCGTGGGATGTAAAACTGAAAGATTTGATTTCATTCTTTTTCACTCTAATCAAGGTCTTTCCTGTCCCGTCCTTTCTTCTACTTTCCCTTCAAACAAAATACCAAACTGGGCATACCTAATATAGTATGCTATGAATGATTAATTAATTTTTAATTTAATTTTTCGGTAACATTGAATATGTTGAACAACTATTACCTGTGGAAAAAATAATAATAAGAAGAAGCGTGAGTACTTCGTTTACTTTACAGAAATTCACTTCATTAGTTATTCCCATAATATGTATTTAGAATGGGAAAAAAGTACCGGTTGAAAACAGCATCTCACTCCCAATGAAGTTAACATTTTCTTTCCCTCCTAAACAGACTTCACTTTCGTTTAATCTTCTGAACTGAGAAACAAACCAAATCTAGTTTGGAATAAATTAGTTCGTTTTCTGAAGATCCTCTGTTACGAGAAACCATTTTAGTACGCAAAGAGAGACAAAATTAACGGCGTAATTTTCTCTGACTTGCGAAGTGAAGGATCCACTTGAGAATTCTGGAGCGAGAGTGGAGCTTTACTATTTTTCAGATAGATGTCTCTGCGGGTACCTTCCACTTCTCCCCCAACGTATTCGATTGAGTGCTCTTTCGTGAGACGAATTTAGCGAACAAAGCCATGGCCGATATCAGAGTCTGTTGTATTTACTTTCTTCTTGGGCAAGTCCAATTTTCTACCGAATAAAAGATGAAGAAGTTAATAAACGTGATAGATGAAAAATACACCAGTCAAGTGAACTTTGATTAAGGTAGCTACAAACACTGTAGATGGCTGAAGTAAACACTACACTAGTCTGTAAGTAGCAATACTCCGCGAGGGTGCTGGTTGCAAAAACAATGAAAGATGTTTAGAGAAAAAATTTAATATTTTCTCTTTAAGTTTACTGATCTATGAACGGATAGTTTAACGTTTGATATGCAAATTAAATTAGTAGTCAATGTTGAAGGGAAGATTTCTGGTACACATTTCTTTTATACTCTTTTTCACATTAGTATTTTAAAATGTTTATTACAATAAAATAATATTTGAATCGCATAATCAAGAGTCTTATTTTAGGTTTAGCTTGGTGAGGTGGGGGTGGGACAAAATTCTGCACCGGTATAAGTAGGGTTACACGTTTATTTTTATTAGTGTGTTACTATGTTATTAATTAACTCGTATCTGCCATACATAATATATCAAGTTGCTACGAAGATATATATATATATATCAAGACACAATCATACAGGGAACTCTCATTAATTCGAATCTGTATAATTCGAACAAGAAAGTTTATTCTTTTTGAACACTGTATTGAATACAATGGTAAAAGTCGTGCGTAAATCGAACTTTTGAACTCTTATTTGGATAATTTGAAGTAACAGAGCACAAGAATTTTTAGTGTTGAATTGATTGCCGGCGCACACCCAGAAATTGTTGTTCGGGTGGGGTGGGGAAGAAAGTGCAATAGTACAAGCCACTACTTTCATGTGGTATCGAACAGGTATTGTTCTGTACCCTGCAAGTAATTGAAAAATACTTCCATCTATATTTTCAGAAAAAATGGTGCAACTAGATTGCTTTTATGAGACAAAAAGTACAGATGAAGTAAAAAATCAAATTTTCATGTTACATCAATCATTTCCCTGTTAAACAAGTATGGTTTTATTAACAATGAGTACAAATGTATGTTGAGTTAGGAAGTTTCGGGGGAGGTCCGGACCCGAGATCAAGGACCCCCGTGGGTGCGTTCTTGATTGATTGCAATCCGAAGAACTCAGTTTCAACTGTGTTTCAGTTATTCAGAGGCAGCCGTAGCTAAGAATGACACAAAAACATAATTCATCTGATGATGATAATAAAGAAGATAAAGACGAGATAGGCGATAAGTACAGAACGTAATGCCAAATTCATCCGAAGTTTCCGATAGTGTTGAAGATTTAAGGAGATTTCTTAAGTGTACACTGATAAAAAAAATGTAGGTGGTGTACTTAAAAAGGTATATTTCATGCGTAATTCCTGTAGTTTTTGGACTTGGCGTACAGCGGACGTATAGCTAGAAACGCACGTTTTAGAATACTTTCCGTATAAGTGTTCCATCTCTACGTATTTTCCGTATCAAACAATACCTAGTCTACCATAAATATTGTCACAAACTTTTGGCTTTGACTGTAGAACCTGTTGTGCAAGTGGCAAGGTACAATTTAGCTCAAGGTCAACCCTGGCCAGTGTGTGTCGAAAAGGGAAAGAGAACGGGTGGATCTGCTTCCCTTAAGCATGGAATGGAGTGAGTACAAAAATAGAGTTGCAGTGTTTGTCTTGCATAAGGGTGGAAATTCACCAAGTGAGGTTTTCAAACTGCTGAAACTTCTGAAAATCAGCAAAAGATTTGTTTACCGCACAATCCAGCGGTTTACTGAGACCGGCAGTGTACGTGGCCGGCGAAGGGATGGTCGTCCTCGCAATGTGAGAACAGTGGCAGCTGTTAAAGCAGTGGCTGCTCGTGTGCGGCGAAATCCACTTCGAAAGCAGAAGATCATGGCACGGGAGCTCAACATGGCCCCAAGATCAATATCCAGGTTACTTTCTGAAGACCTGAAGGTCAGAGCTTATCGGCGGAGCACGGAGCATTTCTTGACACCACAGCTGAAGCAGCAGAGGAAACTGAAGCAAGACAGCTCCTACAGCGGTACGCCAACAATGGACATCGGCAAATCCTCTTTGCCGACGAGAAAATCTTTACCATTGAAGAGAGCTTTAACCGCCAAAATGATAGGATATATGCAGCAAGCTCTCGAGAAGCTCGTGGGAGAGTTCCTAAGGTTTAGAGAGGTCATCACTCCTCCTCAGTCATGGTTTGGTGGGGGGTGAGCTATGAAGGCCACACCAGACTTCACTTTTGGGAGCAAGGTGTAAAAACAAGTGCCAGGGTATATTTGGAAACTGTTCTGGAGCTTATTGTGAAGGACTTGAGTGACACCATGTTTAACAATGATCACTGGACCTTCCAGCAGGATTCTGCGCCAGCTCATAAGGCAAGGATGACACAACAGTGGTTGGAGGCCAATGTATCAGATTTCATCTTCAGTGCTGAGTGGCCTTCTGGTAGCCCCGATTAAAACCTTCTGGACTACAAACTGTGGGCAGTGTTAGAAGACATGGTCTGCAAGAAAAGACCCTTTACTTAAAAGTTTGAAGCGTTCCTTGGTGGCAGCAGTGGCGGATTTTCCGATTGATAGTCTCCGTACTGCAATAGATGACTGGCCCAAGAGACTCAAAGCCTGTGTGCGTGCCAATGGTGGACATTTTGAAGTTTGATAGGTGCCAATTGTAAAGAATATATGTGGTTATAACATATTAAAAGCAGATTGAAAAATCTCAAACCATATTTCATATATTCACAAAAAAGTGTGTGACCGAATTTATGGCTAGACTAGGTATAAGCGGTCAGGATCTCACATACAAATGGACGTATATAACATATAGCTGAGGAATGTAACATAAGTATATGCATGTGATATACGGAAAACTGTTATATGTCAGATATCCTGCAACTGCATGATGTAACATCTAAAGGCAGTGAGTATGTAGCATATGGATAACGTATGCCCCATACTGATTTCTGTAGTAAGCAAGAGGATTCCGTACATTTGAACAATATACCGATGTCCGGGGAACGGATTTTTCTCAGTGTATACCAATTGTTGGCTACGTACATTGTAATTATGTACGTATTTTATACCTGCACTGAGAAAAAATTACGGGTAAAAAGTACGTAAATTCAAGTGATTTTTAGGACCTTTCAGAAGAATGACTTTTCAACATTATTGAGAATGTTAATTGTTCTTGTCCGTTCTACGTATATTTTCTCCTTACTTTTCCAGATAAAAATGAAAACGTCAGAACTTATTAAAGATATGACGTCATAGTTAATAACAGTAATAATGGAGCGACACCATTACCGGTCATGTCAAAACTCAAGTGTAATGAGAAAATCACAAAACAGGATTGTTGTATTTCCAACTGTTGCTAGACATTCACCGAGGCAAACATGGAAAAATCACATGAAGGAATGGTAGAAACTCCATGCTTGACTGCATTTAAATCTGTATGTGGAGCCTTAAGCATTGTATATTCCAGTTAAATCTGCATTAACTACTGTGAAAATGCCATAATGAAAGGATACGAATACATGCTTTGACTGCATTGTTTTCCTTATGCATAACTTTCTTACCACGGTATAATGAAATGCTTGTAATCAGTCAGGGACGAAATTAATGAAAGGAAGACTAAAACCCAATCGAGCAATGTTTTTTTCTTATCTCTATACAGACTATTTCTACAAGCAGCGGAATAAAGCTTGCAGTAAATAGTGCACGCAAATACTAATACAATGTAGACTCCACTACATAGGATTGAAATATACTCCTTCGGAATATGCAAATTGTAAGCACCCGTTTAGAAGCAAACACCGAGCGCATCGTCTTCCGAACATATCAGAAATATTTGGATACTGGCTGTAAGAATTTGTATGGTTTTATTATTTGAAATAAGCAAAGATTTACGCAGTATCTTTGGCATTTATACCAAGTAGCAAATAACGTTATATATGTCCTGTATGCCCAATCAGTCTCAATAATACACCCTGTTTCCAAAAGAATATATGTATTTCGAATGTATGTATTTATTAAACTTTAAGACATACGCATATGAAATTTTACACACATATTTACGAACCTCTCAAGTTCAAATTACAGTTTAAAGCTCATATTACAGATGTTTAATACGTCCTCCATCAGCGACACGAACAATATCACATCGATACTCAAATTCCTCCCATACTCGGGCAAGCATGTCCTGCGTCACTGACGTTATGGCAGTGCGGATCCGGTTCTTCAACTCTTCCCGGTTCTGTGGGAGTGAAGGTACGTAAACGTTGTCTTTAACGAAACCCCACAGGAAGAAGTCACAGGGTTTCAAATCCGGTGACCGTGGAGGCCAGCTGAGACATACTAAGTCGTCAGCTGCTTGACGACCAATCCAACGGTTCGGTAGAGTTTCATTCAGATACTCACGCACTTGGCGACTGCAGTGAGGGGGTGTCCCGTCTAGTTGAAAAATGAAGTTGTCTTCGTGCAGCCTCGGAAACAACCAGTTTTGTACCATAGTGAGATACTGCTGACTGTTAACCGTGTTTCCATTAAAGAAGAATGGGCCGTAAACAGATGATCGTGCTATCGCATAAAACACATTGACTTTGGACGAATCTCGTACATGTTCAATGACTGCATGTGGGTTCTGTAGGCCCCAAATTCGAACATTTTGTTTGTAACACGGAAAGTCGCTTCATCACTGAACAAGATGCGTTGTGCAAAAGTGTTATCATTGTCAATAGCATCCAGAATCTCGTTACAAAATGCCACACGTTTGCGTTTGTCATGAGGATGCAGAGCTTGTAGCAGCTGTAACCTGTACGGCTTCATAACCAACCAACGTCTCAAAACACGCCAAATTGTTGTTGTAGGCACTTGTACGGTAACTCCCGACTGGCACGACGATTTTGAAGGCCTACGTTGGAAAGCAGTTCGAATTCGTGCAACATTTTCTTCAGGAACACGAGGGCGGCCAGGACTCTTTCCTTTACATACACATCCTGTATCTACAAACTGTCGATACCATCTGCGAATGTTCCACCCATTCGGAGGATCAATTTGATACCTCAACCTGAAACGTCTTTGTACTGTGATCACGGAATTGCACTTCGCTAACTCGAGAACACAAAATGATTTCTACTGCGGAGTAGCCATTTTAATTTTTTTGTCCCAATGCTGGACACTGTTAGAAGGTTAATAGATTTAAACGCATTATTGGAGGTCTATAATTTTCGATGGGCTAAGGGATGTTCGTAGAGCTGGAGTAGAATTTTCTATTTTAATTTCATTAAAATGGATTTAGGCTGTATATTATTGGTTTACTATTTTATTTTATATCCTTTATCTGAAACAGGAGAGGAGAGAATGAAGAATGAAAATGAGAAACATGAAGTGCACTGTAACAACACAACATATAGGTAATGGTTAGTGTGACAAGTAAGAGCTATCTTCTGTCCAGAGGCGACTCTGGACGTAAGGAAGACAAAATGGGTGCCCTGTTAAGACATGAGGTTCTTACTGTGCAGTAAATGATGGTGCTATATATGGAGGAACTATGAATGTTGAAAATGCTGCCACTGCTTCCAGATCCGGATGATCAGGAGGGAGTGTATATCGGTAAAGTGCAAACAGAAGTGATAAAGGTGTTTCCAATAGCTTGCGAGGTGAATTGTATGGAATGTCTGCTTGCATGGTAGCGAGGAGCAACGGATGTCGGAACACAAATCTGCTAGTAATATACTTCGATCGTAAAACTTCAACATGAAATAGAAGGTGTGGAAAAGGGAGTACTTCATAAAGCTCTTGAGTAGGACTCGGGAGCTTTATTTTATAGGCTAGTCGTATGGCATGACGTTCAAGTATTTTCAGTTTTTCATAATGGGGTTGGAGGGCGGATATCTATACTGTCAAGCCATATGTCAGGACTGGTCGTAGGGATACTTTATAGGTGTTAAGAACAGTATTAGCTCGTGGTCCCCATGTAGTACCTATGAGACGTTTGAGAAGATTAATCCTATTATATGCTTTCTGTATTATATTCTGAAGGTGAGGGCGCCAAATGAGGTGTTGATCGAAAATAATTCCCAGATATGTGACATGTTTAGTTGGATGAACCTGCGTGTTATGTACTTGGATGTAAGTAGCGAAGGATTTCGATGTACACGAGATCTGCGTTTTGGTGGGAGAAAGACTATGGCTTGGGTTTTATCTGGGTTGAGTTTCAAACGCTATTTCGTACACCAGGTGAGAAAGCTTTGAATTGCTGCATTAATTTCAGTACTGATGCGATGGATTGTTCGGCCCAATGTAAGAAATGCAGTATCATCTGCATATTGAAAAATGTGTGTGTTAGGTAGCAACAACGGCATATCTGCTACATATAGAAGATAAAGCAAAGGTGATAAGGCAGACCCTTGTGGTACTCCAGAGAAAATAAATATCGGGTGTGAGAGAGTGTCATTAAGAGCGACATATGCAATCCGGTTGTGAAGAAAATTATAGATAAACCTGATGTATGATATGGGAAGTGTCAGACGGATAAGTTTATATATGAGATCTGCATGCCATAACTTATCGAATGTCTTTTCCAGGTCGAAGAGCACTAGACACGATGGAAATTGTGTATTAAACCGATAGGTAATAATATTAGATAGACGGAGTAACTGATCATTGATACTAAAACCGGGGCGGAAGCCAGCCTGATCTAAAGGGATGATGTTACGTTCTGATAGATAAGAATGGAGGCGTCGGACAATAATTCTTTCAAGAATTTTGCAATACACGGAAGTAAGTTGAATAGGTCTTTAAGAGGAAACAGTATTTGGTGGTTTGTGAGGTTTGAGGAACATGAGAGTTTTTGAAGTCTTCCACTCATAAGGAATAAAGCCTCTACGAAGGATGAACGTATAAAGGATAGCAAGAAGGTAAAACAACTGATAGGGCGCTTCTTTAATATGGCGATAAGTAATCTCATCAAAACCAGGTGCTGTATTTTTCTTGTTCTGGACAGTGCGAGTGATTTCAGTTACTGTAATTGGTTTAGTAAGTTCAGTATTGTGAGAGATAGTATGATGGATGTCAGGCTGAAGACGGAAGGTGTCGAAATTTAGTCTCTCAACCGGATGATAACTCTGAGAAAAAGCAGGCGGAAGCGGAGTGAAGATTCCCTGTAGGTATGCTGCAAATTCATCGGCTTTATCCTTGTCATTTTGTAGTGGAGTGTCGCTATCTATTAAGGGGTACGAAGTACGAGTGGTTTTCCCTGTAAGCTGATGGAACCGCTTCCAGTATTGTGTAGGATGAGCTGCTTCAGCAAGTGAATTACAGGCTTTTACCCAGTTTCGGAATTTATATGCTTTAAGGTAATTAGAGACTGTGCGATGGATCTGCCGGTGATGCCGATGAGCTTCTTCGTACCTGGTATGACGGTTACCAAGCAAAACAGAAGACAACTGACATCTAGCGGCTATGTATTAGTTTTTCCAATAGCGGAGCCGAGGCGCAGCGATCGTTGTTTGGACAAAATAATTCTTCGTAATACGTATATTCTTTTTGAAAGAGGGTGTAGTTTTGTAAACGTCTGAATTGTCGGATAAAAGTTACATGACAACAGTGCTGCCATCTGTTTTCCATATCTGTTATTCTTGTGTCCGACACAAAAATATCCTGCTTTTATCATATAGTGCGGAATTGTGGGTGGTGGAAATTTTGCATTCCTTTTTCCCCACCTATTATAACCGGAGTAATGTGTTACTGTCTGTATGATAATATTAAAGTAACATGACAACACAGACTTTAATACCAAACAACTGTATGATTACACAGAGTTTCAGGATTTTTTTCCATTACTTACTGTAAATTACTCGTTCTAAATGTATTTATATCCATTTTTTGAGATATATAACATTATAATGACTTTCTATCATACCTTTACGTACTTTATTTGTCGCACTTTCCGAGCAAAAGGTCAGTTGTACATAGAAATTGTACGTGGTCATGTTTTCCTTAGACTATCATTTAATAGTAATGATAAAACAATTCGTGTCCTTACATAATGTCTGTATAGTAGGGGTTTGTTTGCTATTTGCAGTGTAGAATGGGTAGTTCTCATTATCATGACAACATTTTATTCCTGACATGAAGTTTGCACTTTACTACGAACATTTTCACATTGTTGAGTTTCTTTTAACTTATAATGTAAAAAATGCATTACAAGGACAATTTGTTCTTCTTCCTGCGATATTTTCCTTACTCATGTCAAAAAACACGTACTGAATAGGATAACCTGTAATATTTTCATTCCTCAAAGACATTTATCTCTCTTGGATGAGTCACGTTTTCTGTCCAGTCTGGAATGTATTCTTAAAATTACAGAACTGAAAATCTTCCTGTCGTTACGTACATTTATTGCGTACTACAGATTTTTCATAAAAGACAAAATGCAGCATGTTGTATTTCCACTTCGCCACATGATAAATTAACATTATAATGGTTTCAAGCCCAAATTTCCGTAATTTAAGTACTGAATTACAAAAAATCAACTTTACATATCTTTACTGTTAAATTTTCTATGATTTTTCTGTGTGTATTAATGAAGTCTGTTAAGAACCAAATAGATTAAAATTGTTCTTTCCTTCTTGTACGATCCCGATTAAAATTCTTTCAGCTGAATTAACCTTAATAGCTGTCAATTCTCCATAAATTTACTTGTTTAATTTCTGTGCGTTGTACAAAATCGTATAATCCAAGCAAACATTCTATCGAATCCATGGAAAAATAAGCACACTGGACTGTTGTAACATTATCAAACATGTTGATCATTAAACATTCTTTCCTTTCAGAGCTTACTTCTTTATTTGCTATGACTGTAAATCAATGCTAACCCCCTTCATCTTGCGTAAGCCATTGTGGACTCTCCCACCATTGAGATTCCCACATTTTGCTAACGGAACATCCTCTTGGAGGCAGATCCGCCGTTATGCTGTCCTGGGATATGATGTCAATCTTTTTAATTTTCTTAAAGTTTGTATTTCCTTTACTTTATTATTAACGAACGTTGCACATGGCTTTTCATTCTGTATCCAATATGAGACTGTAGATGAATCCATCCGGAAGTATTTTTTGATCTTTCCAAGCCCTATAGCTTTTCCAAGAAATCCGCTAAACGAGCTTCTATAAAACACGCTAATTCTAATTTTGGTATAGTGATACCTTTAAATGGAAATTTGGCTGGCACTACTTCTACCGAAGTAACTCCATTAACTTCAGTTCTCTAAACACTGCAGCATAAGACATACTAGATGAATCAAAGAACATATGCAAACTAAATTTTACGTCTGTAAATGATATACTTCTACGTATTTTCACAGTCCTTAACAAAGACAATTCATCTAATCTCATAAGAAACTACTTGCTTGTTTCTTTCGGTACTTTAGCTTCCCAACTCAACTTTTCTTTCCACATTTCTTGCATTCAGAGTTTTGGGGAGGGAGTTACAGGACATATTAAATCAATATGATCAAACACTTGTTGGGAAAAAAACAAAACTTCTTGCTTCTTGCTCTGGAGATTTCTCACTTAGTCTTAGGTCACAGAACAAAACAAAATCTTGCTAGTCCACAATAGGGCAAAATCAGATATTGGTTCATACTTCTATTCATTCTTAGATACAGCAGCATGCTTCTACCTTCTTAAGCTAAATTTCCCTATCGGCATAAGTTGCTTCTTCGATAAATGCTTTCAATACTTTCTCGGAATCAACAAATGTTACAAAATTATCAATATAAATAGATGTTCTAAATTTTTCAGTTACACAACTGCAAGGATAACTGTACTACTTCAAATGATGGTCTATCACAGCATGCAACAGAAAAGGATTACAGTTAACTCCAAAAATTATCTTGCGGTGTCGAAACGCTTTCACCCGGTCGTTCGCTACAATCTTCTCAGCACAAAATACATAGGTAATCACGATCCACTCGGTCAATATAGACTTGTAAAAGCACTGTTCTTATATAAGAGATAACACCTATTCTTTTCTTTCTAAAATTCATAAAAATAGTCATAAAAAAGACTCCTCATTGAGGTAAATAGTGCCCACGATAATCTAAATTTTCTTTCGGGACTTTTTCAATAATTTCTTTATTTCTCCAGTCTTCAAAAATTGCACTATATTTATCGAATTCCCTTCTGCTATTAATTTCTCAGTTGCCCTTCTTAATTGTTCCTCTGCTAGTTCATGATTTTCAGGAAGATCACTGTTGGCGTCTAACCAAGGTAAACACGTTTTATATCTTTTTTCTTCATTGATTGTTAAAATTTTTCTTTTCAAAATGGTTTGAAACCACTGTGCCTATTTTACTTCTTTTCAAAGTTTCACATAGATAGGGAATTCCTATGACTTTTAAATTCTACAGAGTAGTTAAACATGAGTTTTAATTAAAATGAGTAGGAGGCACCATAGAATGAATTCTATATACGCTCGACCAATTTTCTCATTACTACCCCGGCTAGCACTGTTTAAATAGCAGTTAGTCCACAATCTAAGTGACGCAAAGTTTCAGTATATAGTTTTCCACATAGTTTGCTAGTGGTCTACTACTGCCACGCTTTGTTGCATGCATGGAGAGCATGCCCGAGACCGTTCGGTCTATTTGATGGACGGGTTCCGCCAAACAAGGCACCCCGCCCGTAGTTTCTCGATACTGGATTGTATCCTTTTGCACCTGGATCACCGTCAGAATTTGTCCCCTAACTCTGACTCGCCTAAGCGATGTAACCTCCATTCTCTGAGGGAGTGGGATACGCCCACTGCGCGGCCAGACCGAAGTCCTGAGTGCCTACCAGTGAATCTACTGTTTGAGGCAGACTGCTAGCGAGTAAGTCCTACTATGCTCTGCAGGCATGGCGCCCGAGCGTTATAAGGCAAGCTCACCTCCCGCCCGTGTTCACCGTTACCCAGATTCCTGGGATTGGCTCCCACAAGCTACCGAATCCCACGGCATGACCACATCCCGGCAGAGTCCAACCCAAATCCGGGGTCCCAGGCAATGCCGGAGGGGGCTTGTTCAATCCCGGCCCTGCCTACCTCTTTCGTTCAATTGGCAACCACATTGTCGTGTAGAGGTACCATGCACACGTCAAGATACTCCCGTATCTCATCCCGGACCCAATGGTACGTGTTAAGTCACCATTTGAGTTTGGTGTCGGCTCATATCCTACAGAGTTGCCTCTTTTTAGTGGGATCAGAACCGTTACCCAGATTCCTGGGATTGGCCCCTACTCCACCTCCGTTTGCCCCCCCAAGAGGCAGGAGTCCGACACTCCCCCCGGTAGGGTCGTCCAAGCAATACGGGACTTCCTCTAATTACGGTAGAGGCACACCGTATATTACCAGAGCCAATGACTGATATAGACCGTTTGCTCAAGGCAGACATTGTCATTTGGGAGCCGTGTCTCGCGAGGGAGCCGTGTCTCCCCTCGTAGGCCCGCCCAAACAATACGGGGCTACCTATCTTTAACGTGTTTAGGTACCACGTACACGTTGTAGCTAAGCTACTTGTCCGAATCCCAATGGTACGTGTAAATCACCATTAGAAGGGACACTCACACCCTTTTTTCGGTAGGCTCGTTCAAACAATACGGAACTACCCATTCTTACGTGAGAGGTCAACCGTACATGACCAAACCCAATGGCTGATGTAGACTGTCTACCTTTAAAGACAATGGCCATTAAGGAGCGGCGGCTCCCCTGGTAGGGTCGTGGCTTCTGCACCCAGTGCACGTGCAAGCCTGGGACGAAGGAGTGACCCACTTCCTCAGCGTTCCTGAGGTACGAGTATGTGTTAGGATACTAGGTATCTCATCTCGGACTCAAGAGAACGCATTACACTCTCTTTGAGGGCAGTACCTAACCTACATCATCCTCCCGGTAGGGCGCTGGATCGGCCCACACTCTTGGACACACCAGCTACCCACTCTTTTTAGCATGTTGGGGTACCACGCAGCCTTATCTCCCGGACCCAAGGGCACGGCTTAGTTGCCCATTTCGGGGGATATCCGAGGGCTCACCCCCGCCGGTAGGGGCGGCAGCCAAAGAACTACCTACCTCACTGAGGACGTGATGGGGTCACACGTACTCTCCCGAATACAATGGCACGAGTTAGTCGCCCATTTCGGAGGATAGCCAAAGCCTCACCTCCGTCGGTAGGTTGTTGACCCCGCATGCTGCCCGCTGTCATATGGCAGTTAAGGTACGGGCAGCGAGTCCGGCTACAGGGTCACATATCTCCACCATGCTACTTCCGTGCCCGGAACCAGATGCGAACCCGGTTTAGGAACACGAGGGCCCCTTCCCCTTTCTCAACACGGGCTTGGGACTGGCCATACCTAACAATATTTCAACTTTTGGAGATCCGACACCTATATCTGAGATACTTCATTATTTAATTTTAACTCTTCCAACCAAGGATCTGGTTTTATTTTGAGTGGGATACAAATAACCATTTGATATAAAACCTGTATTTCCACTGCACTAATGCCTCCTTACTTTTCAACAGAATTTTGTAACGATTATGCTGTTTTCTTTCTCCAAATATTACGTGTGTTACCTGTTCAGTTTTCACCAGTTTATAATGCATCTCCCTAACAGTACTAGATTAGATTCGAGAAACATGTGGCTGAGATGTGACACAGATCTCTGCCAGTACGCTCATAATGTGCTCATTCAATTACACTGTTTGTGCGCTAAATGACATTGAAATGGAACAAAAACTTGCCAAAATCAGAAAGAAAATCCTGGAAGCAATTAGGCAAAGAAATCATGCAATGCAATTGAACCATTTGTGTGATAAAAGAACTTATTCAATGTGAATCAATCCTTTAAGCTGAGAGGCTGAAAAATTATTTATAGATATTATTTCGTAAGCTAACAAAGTACGAAGTTCAGAGATATCTTTAAGCAAGATCAAACGTATATGAACAGGCAGTTTTTGATATATATTACAGAACTACATAACAAAAGCATTATAATCAGCATTGTAACTTTATGAGGTCTATTATGATTATCGAAAATGATCTTAAACACAGCTGTACTTTGCTCCATTTTCGTCCGATAATTTCTCTGGAATTCACGAAAATCATTCACAACCTTTTTCTTGTAGGATGATCTTGGCTTTGTCTTGAATCAATGTAGCTTATTGTATTCATTCTTTTGTCGCAGTTCACGAAGTGCGAATAAGCTTTTGATAGGAGAGTCCGAATTACAAATATTTTCACCTCCGTCAGTTGATGTGGAGTGCCTGTGCCTGTGCAGTTTTTATGCTCAGAAATTATGAATGTGTCATGGAGGCTCTCTCTACGTTTGAACGTTTTTTGTAATGCCGAATGAGATCCTTTCTTAAAGGAATAATATATCTTTAAGCCTTCGGACTCGAGACTAAGCAACATATAATATTCCCAGAGACATTTCCTTGTCACCACTGGTAACTCAATAGAGTTAGGATGATACCGTCGTAGGTCTACCTGTAGTTTTTTCTTGGACGCCGGGGCAACATAAAAGCAGGACGTAGTATGTTTTATTATTTTTATTTTATTTATTATCATTAAATAAAAATACTATTTTTATATTTTAATACACTATATACTAGAAGAGACACCCCAGAGCAAATTTTGTTACGCAAACTTATCAATGAATCAACGGAAATTTTTAAAATTGAAATTCGATGTGAAAACAATTTAGGTTAGACACTTACGTAAAAATTAGTTTGCTTTGTAATAAATTCTGCATTATTATTTATAAAAGGTGGTGTGAATGAAATCAATTTTTATTCTGTAAAAATACACGGAGATGCTGGTATTCTTATTATAGTACTTATTTAGTTCTGAATCTGTACATTCATAAATTCTGAGCAAAATATGCTGTTAATTCTGAATTTGTCTCCGAGATCAATAACAAACTTCTGGGAACGTCTTTCTTTGTAGGATGAGTGAATACTGTAGGATACTCTAATAAGCAGTGGTCGGTATCTGTCGTCAAAGGAAAGATTTTACTATCTTAACTCTAAGTTCTAGTTAGTGAAGGGATCGGTATGAAGTTATTGGGGAGATGCAGGGCCGTGCCGTGGGGAGGACGAGCGGGGCGACGGCCCCGGGCGCCGAAGTAAGGGGGCGAAAAATTCGGGAGAAAAAGGAAAAAAAGATAGGAAAAATTGCTTGGAATATATGTATGGGGGCGCCGTCGTATACTCTCGCCCCGGGCGCTGATTTTCCACGGCACAGCCCTGGGGAGACGAGATCTAATAAATGATGAAAATACAAGTAAAAGATGAAGATAGAAATTGTTAATTAAGATAATACCCAGTTATCGTACATCCAATCACTTCTACTCTCTACATCCACACTTCTCAATTAATAAGACTAATTATGTTCTCTATTGATATTGATTCAATTATTATTTTCCTTCAAATTAATATTTTTCTCCCTTATATACGTCAATATAGGCGTGAACCCTTGAAAAACTATATGTTGGTCAACTCAGTAAGAAAAAAATGAACATTTTAATACATCATACGAGTACATATAAATGACGCCACCTATGTATGAGATATATTTTTTTCGATTAATTAACTACCCCGCGACTATTAAAACATAATTGCAACTATTTATAAGGCTAACAAGGTAATAATTATGTTTACATAATAACAAAACCCAATTACCCAATTACAGGAATAAAACGGAAATAAGAAAATATAACGCTACAATTCAACGCAAATAAAAATGTAGACCAACTGGGAAAGCTTCATTCACATACAGTGAAATAATTTCCTTTATTTACGGCGAAATTTCGACGAAAACACTAGTTAACAAATTTAAACTTTTTGTTTGTTACATGAGAAAAATCACCTGATCTTAAAGGAACTTTTTGCGCTGAATTCGAATATGCACTCCATTTCTCTCCATCACGTACAGTTTTCCCGTAACAGAGGGATTTTCGGGAAATTCCCTCAAAAATTTCCCTTTTTCAGATATTTTATTCCCCTAGCTCCTGTCCCCTTACATATAGTAACATAGAAATTATACCTAAGTATACCTTGATTTATATTTAATAAACCCTAAAAGTTTCGTAAAAATCGCTTTGTTCTTTCTAGAGAAATAAATATATTTGTATGTATACTGTATGCACTGTTTATTGCACCTGATAGTAATGCTTTCAGATCTCCTGAGTTGGGGTAAAAACGATTTGCTTTATTACTACAAACACAGACATAAAAATGAATATTTACAATAGTCAACAACACACTTGTATTGCTCTCTGTAAATTAGAAACGTGTATAAAAATAGAATGTACTTCCAACGTATATTTTTTTAAAACGTACAGTATATGTATATCTTAATACATATATATACAATTCTCCAAGTTTTTTCGTTTTGTTCATGAAATGGTTATCAATATTTGTTATCAAATGTAACAGAATGCAAAAGAAAGAAAGAATGGAATACAGACTCATTGTTGACAACAATGAACTAATGCAGTCTGAATTTTCCACTACGGTATCGTTTCCCCCCTCCCCCGCGCATTTCTTTCTTTCTTGTGTTCTTGACACCTGGTGAGGGAGTTTTGTACATTTTATATTGACGTGTGGTTTAACACTACTTCACTTTCAAAGTTGTCTTTGCTGCTAAGAGTGCTTTCATGTTTGATCTTAACGGCATTATACCCAACTAAGACCAGAAGTTTAGTTTGTGATCAGTACAATGGCGTCAAGAGGACGGCGTTCGTGTGTTAACTCACTAAATAGTTTTTGTTATGTGTGTGGCCAGTTTGAAGTTAAAGGACAGTGTAGATCCATTACGTCATCGGTGAAACTAGCATATTATATATATTTCGGATGTCGTGTGGGAGATCAGGACAAAACTTGGGCACCCAACATAATTTGTGCGTCGTGCTACGTCACTTTACTTGCATGGGCCAAAGGGAAACGGAGTTTCATGAAATTTGCTGTACCAATGGTGTGGAGAGAACCCACCAACCATCTGGATGATTGTTATTTTTGTCTCACAGTAGTTAAGGGACATTCTAAAAAAAGCAAATACACAATAAGTTATCCCAACGTTAAATCCGCAATTAGACCTATTCCGCACGGGGATGAACTTCCACTTCCCGAGCCCCCTACCAACTGGGAAGAGATATGGCCAAAAGACTCTGATGATGATCATGACCTTGATGAACCATCGACATCAACATGTACATCCAAGGATCCAACGTTCATCCCTGACTGTGTTCGCGAGCCACATTTCATCCGGCAATGTGAACTTAATGACCTAGTCCGTGATTTGCACCTGACAAAACAAGAGGCGGAACTTCTGGGATCAAGGCTCCAGCAGTGGAACTTATTGGATGCAGAAACAAACATATCAGTGTACAGGAAAAGGCATGTTCAATTTTCAAGCTATTTCTCAATGCAAGATAATGTGTGCGTATGTACGGATATAAATGGGTTGATGGCGGAGCTAGGAATTCCTTACGTTCCAGAAGAATGGAGGTTATTTATCGACGCGTCAAAGGTCAGCCTTAAAGCTGTCCTTTTACATAATGGAAATAAAAAAACCTTCTATACCACTTGCGCACTTAGTGAAGATTAATGAATCCTATGACACCATGTCAACTTTGCTAAATCTTATAAATTACAAGGACCATTGTTGGCAAATATGTTGTGATCTCAAGGTAGTTGGTATTTTATTAGGACTGCAGTGCGGTTACACGAAGTACCAATGTTTTTTATGTTTATGGGATAGCCGAGTTGATGACAAACATTATGAAGTGAAGGAATGGGAACCTAGAGTGAATTACGTACCTGGAGAATGCAACGTCAAATACGCTCCTTTGGTAGATCCTAATAAGATATTACTACCGCCACTTCATATCAAGTTAGGACTTATGAAAAACTTTGTCAAAGCCATGGACACATCTGGTGAAGGTTTCAAGTATTTGCGAGATAAGTTCCCTAACCTGAGATTTCAGCGGGAGTGTTTATTGGTCCCCAAATTAGGAAATTAATGCTTGATGATAGCTTTGACAGCAAGTTAAACAGTGCTGAGCTAGCTGCCTGGACAGCATTTAAGTGTGTTGTGCGCAACTTTCTGGGCAATAACAAAGCTGAGAGTTACACAGAAATCGTACAGGACATGATACAGAAATACAAAAAGTTGGGTTGTAGGATGTCTTTAAAAATCCACTTTTTGCACTCCCACCTCAGCTTCTTTCCTGCTAACCTAGGTGCTCTCAGCGACGAACAGGGGGAAAGATTCCACCAAGATATAATGGCAATGGAGAAAAGGTACCAGGGACGATGGGATCCTTCAATGATGGGGGACTATTGTTGGGGTCTTGTTAGAGAATGCAACATTTCTTACAAAAGAAGGAAGTAGTGTACGTTTTTGTAACCCAATGGAAGTTTCATATATTGTGATAGTTTTGATTGTCTTTTCATGACCTTTTGGTACATTTGTATTATTGTTTATTGTAAATTGTCACACTTGTAAATTATATTGTATTATATTTTATATATGTGTTTGTGGTAATAAAGCAAAACGTTTTATTTCAACTTAAGAGATCTGAAAGCATTACTATAAGGTGCAATAAACAGTACACACAGTATACATACAAACATTTATTTCTCTAGAAAGAATAAAGCGATTATTACGAAACTTGGAGGGTTTGTTAAATATGAATCAAAGTATACTTAGGTATAATTTCTATGTTAGTATATGCAAGGGGACAAGATCTTGGGGTGTAAAATAAACGAAAAGGGAAATTTTTGAGGGATTTTCCCGAAAATCCCTCTGTTACGGGAAACTGTACGTGATGGAGAAAAACCGAGCGCATATTCGAATTCAGCGCAAAAAGTTCCTTTAAGAATAGGTATTTCCTTTTATGTAACAAAACCTTTGTTAACCAGTGAAATCAACGAATATTTACTTCCCGAAACAAATAAACAAAAACACTGACTGCGCCGTTCAGTTGAAGGCGAGTTTCTTCAAGAATGTCACTAATCTCTTTAATTTACAGTGAAGAATTCTGTAATCTGCAGGCTATCTAGTAATCCATCACAAGGACTTCTTCAACGGGAACGCAAAAATCTCTCGAGCAATATCTCTGAATTGCATTCCTATAATTCCTTCCTATGGACTGTTTTAATCATGTCTTGTATCATATTTGTACTTTTAACTGTGGTTCTCATATATCTGCATTTTCTTTATAAACATATAAAGACCCGCTTTTAAAGAACCTTCTTCTTTTCAGAAAGAAGCTCTCAATCCTGATTCCAGTCCTTTTCTTCGTTTTATTTCGATATTAATTATAACCTATTTGTGTCTTCTGTAAGACTCATCCTATTAATGAGACTCCCGTAAAAAGATTTCACTTCCTATGGAAAGGACAATTTCGCCGACGCCTGTTCCAACTTCCCACGACATATCTAATGACAACACCATCAGTGAACTAGTTTACATTTATTCATTCCACTAGTGACATTCCCTCCCGCTCTGAGGGAGGTGACATCTTTTCGATGATATTGCTTAGCAGGGAAGGACTCATAGTATCATTTTGTTACCAATATTTTTCAGTGTTCACCACAGTGTTTTAGTGTTGTTTACTCTAGTGCCCAGTAGAGTAGTTTTTCCCAGTGTAGGGGTGCAAGGATCAGTACACACATACGGACTATAAGCCATACGTTTTTACTATAAATACATATTTTTCACGATTTGTAAATAAATAGTGGCAGAGAACAGAAGGAAAATATACTTTCAGGGACAGACAAAGAGGATGCGAAGAACCAAGAAGAAATTCGACTATCCCTCCACAGGTTCTCCCTCCAAATAACGACTACAAAGAGGACATAGAGATCAAGAAGTTATTAGCGCCTTGTACTGGTCATCCTTCTACAGTACCTATTCCCGAGACTTAATCTACAATAACTACTCCTGAGGCTGTTAAGAGCTACAGAGTCACCAGTCCCGTCTGAGGCCTTTTTAAGCTAGAACACCTTCCTATGAACCCAAAGCAACATTATACGCCGAGGGGATCCATTTAATCTAACACTGAAAACATTCATTAAGAGTGATTAGAGACTTAGAGAAAGATTTTATTAAGACTTTGTATGATAATTATATACGATATTTTTTAGAATAAAAAGGTTTCTGTTCTGTACGGTTATGAAACATGATCGCTTGCTTACTTTGAGGTAAGAACATAAGACTGAAAGTATTTAAGAGCAAGATCCTGAGAAGAATATTCAGACCCAACAGGAACGGGAATGGAGAATAGTGGAAACTTCATGACGTGGAACTACATAATTTATACCGTTTACCAAACATTGTTAGAATCATCAAATCTAGGAGGCTCAGGTGGGCAGGTCATGTAGCCGGGATGGAAGAAAGTAGGAACGCTTTCAATGTCTTAATTGGAATACCAATCAGAAAACAACCATTAGAAAGACCTAGGAGCAGATGGGAGGACAATATTAAAATGATTCTCGCAGAAATAGGAATACAAAGTAGAAACTGTTCCAGTCGGCTAAGGATAGAAGTCAGTGGAGAGCTTTTGTGAATCTCCGGGTTCCATATGCCATAGAGTTAGTTAGTTAGTACTTATTGACTAGTATTAACGATCATTACGAACATGATTCTCATCTCAAAAGAAAAAAAAAAACGAACAATATGTTACGTACATTACACTTTTTCCCCATTTAATATCATATAGAAATAACAGTTCTTTTAATTAAAAAAAAAAGTGTTATGCAGCTATTAGAACTCACAACAGACATTACTTTCCAGAAAAGATAAAAATATTAGTAACTTCTAATATTGAGAACAAAACCCTTTGTAGTTTTCCATTATGTACGTTAAATTAGAATTACATAGTTTTAATGTACGTATAGTTTAAAATTCACTTATCTACTGGACTAAGATGAACATTAGGTAATAAGTTAAAGCAAACCCTGATTTTAACAATGAATACTGTACAACTGATCAGAACTTATTCTCCACAGAAAATTTTGACAACTTTCCACAGCACTTAAATGTTAACATAGATTATACCTATTTTGAGTTGATGTTTGTGTTTTCATTACGAACGATAGCAAGATATATCGTAGTGATACGACTACCTGCATTAGTTTTAAGATACAATTCCAAACAGTACTACGAGCAAAGTCTTTTCAGTTACTCTTTGAAATTGTTGTGGCAGACTAGACATTTGGCTGGTTAGTTGATTAGTTTGGAATTTAGCGTGAATTTTAGCATCAAGGCTATATGAAACTGGGACTTACAGCGTAGGATTCTAACCACATAAGCTCCAACAAGAAATGAAATCTGAGTCTATTGCAACAAAATCATGTGCGCTAAGCATATAGCTACAATTAGAGACCATAGCCTATAAACGATTAATTTCTTTTTCAATTATTTTTTTTTTTACTAGTCAATACTTCAATAGCACATAGAACTACGCGTAATAGCTCATGACAGCTTTGAAAAATGATACCCTTTAATAATAAAAATAATAATCGTTATAAATGTAGAATAATTTTGTTTAAAATTGCTGTTCAATAATCTTTAAGGATTTGAACAATGGAAAGCTGCAAGTTTATATGCATTGAGCAACGTAGTTATTTTCCATTAAAAGGCATTTGAAATAGTTAATAAGAGTTATTCTGTAGTTTAATTAATATTGATAAGAAAAAAATGAAGTCAGATAAATACTGAGAATTCCATTATCATGTTCATATTTCCTATGTATTATGTCAAATTATTTCAGTGTTTATTCCGAGAAAACAAGGAAACATGGAAAACTAATTTATTGTTATAGAAGAGCAGAGAAATGTTTGAATGGATATCTGTATCTTGTCACATGTAATGTAATCCTTAATTCTAGAGTTTGTAATTATGTGTCCCGTGTAATATAGTATTGATTAAAGGGGACAGGTATTGAAATCCTTATATAGCTTATACATTCTTGCAAATCACTTAGTAATTTCATAATCAAGTCCACATTCCTCGAGAAATGATTAAGCAAAATCTCTTCATGTGAATATTCTTCCATCGTCAACAACATTAGAGAATTCTTCTGCTGCTTTCGTTCATTCTGTTTTGCTCAATTTCCTGAAACACCCTTTTGATTTTGACGCTCTTTGCCCATAAGCATTCAACCAAAGTAGTTCCTTGTATCCTTAAATAATAAGTTATTGCGCGACTCGTAGATCTTGTCTCATTTCACACAGAGTTCATATTAAACTTCCTCTCTCTCCTCTTTTTGGCTTACTGTCTCTGTGTCAGTGTTGCCTCGTGTCGCAAGCTGTGACTTTTGTTTTCGAATTAAAAAGTTTAAAATGTTTCTGTTCTGTCGTTACAATAGCCTCAAGATATTCTATCAACTTTGTGACAAGTGATATTAGTTAGGTAGCTGGTAGCAAAGAGCAGATATATAAGTGACAATAGTGCTGCCTTGAGATAGAACCTCTATTACTCTGTGTTATGTGGTCGTCTTGTGGGGGGAAAACTTCGAATATGGTTAGATGAACAACAGACAAGAAGCGTATGTATCTTTATTGTGCTGGAAGGTACCTTATATTGTACATACAATATTACATATCTGTCAATAATGGAATATCCTGTTTCAGGCACAGATTCACACTCTTATACTTTACACATTTCCTCTCATACAACAAGATGTCAAGTCTAGATTGCAATTCTAATCCCTTTAGTTTGAATAGGAATAGCGAATATATTAACCTGTATCTCAAACAATTTTGTCAATAGATATTAACAGAAGTCTTCCTGTAACTTTAAAAGCTTTCCAAAATAAAAGAAAGAAAAAAGGGACACTTCAACATGGCATGACATCATTGAATTATCGGTTATCGAAGTGGAAGGGTTAGACAAAATATAAAAAGACTGAAGTAAGGAAAGGTAGATTTAAGGTTAATAATAATAATAATAATAATAATAATAATAATAATAATAATAATAATAATAATAATAATAATAATAATAGGTAAGTAATATGAAAGTGTAATGCATTATTGCATCAAAATTATACTTTGACAAATATGGACATAACATACCATCGTTATATCTACAAAGATAAGTCTTAAGTCTTTCAATATTTCTACAATCCAAACAGCAGGCATATGTATACGCCGTGATCAGCCGTAAGTATAAGATCAAACTTCCCCAAGAGTTAGTGTCAAGTGGACTACTTAATACGAAAGCCAAAAATCTGTCAGTGTTATCAGTGAGTGTTTAGTAACAATAAGGACAAGTGCTCAACAACGCCCGTCTGATACGTGAACAGTTACTGTATGAGTAGAACTCGAGGATACGCTGCAGCAGTGACCCAAAATATTTGTAATCCAAAAGGGAAAGATGAAATGAACAACAGTACACCAACTCACAGGTTGTTAAAACATCGAAGATCAGCCAGGGTCCAGTCACCCCACGGTAACAGATTTTGAGGTAATACGACCCATCGTTGAGAAAATTCCATCCACCAACACACGACGATTATCAAACCAACACTTGATGCCCCAGTGCGCTGTAGTGCGTCGGCTTTATGAGCTTGGGGAGACCACTAGTCACATGAGTTGACCCCAGATCAAGGTAAGAAAAGAGGGGATGTGTGCCTACAACTGCTTCAAAATTCATGTGATTTACGTTTGAAATATATTCTCAAATGTGACAAAAAGTAGTCTGGTGGCAGAGCAAGAGAACCTTGCATTTTGGGGTGACCAAGGTTTTTTGATGTTTTCTTAAAGATTTTGATGTTCTGAATCCAAAACCGCCGGGTGCAACGCTGGCACCCTTGAGCATTTCCCACAAAACTCACTAACGATTTTCCCTTCCCCTTTTCATTAAAAAATCGTTCACTTCGGGGAAATTATATGTAACTTTTACAGTAATTAACGTAGAATAACGGTTCAGACCTTGTTATACTTCAAATGAAACTGTCTTTCCAACTATGTTAATCACTTGGGCTGCGACGAAAGGGAAAGGGAAATAAAATGGGAAATTCTGTAAAATTCCCTCCCAAAGCATCTTTCAGCTC
Organism: Thermobia domestica; assembly: GCF_964235325.1. Classification (NCBI taxonomy): domain Eukaryota; kingdom Metazoa; phylum Arthropoda; class Insecta; order Zygentoma; family Lepismatidae; genus Thermobia; species Thermobia domestica. The sequence continues at coordinate 191,987,374 of NC_137455.1, read as the reverse complement.
TTAATATCCAAGAGCCGTACCTCGAATCTCCATCCAGAAAGAAAATATTTCTATATTTTCATGAACTTTCGACACTAGCAAACAATATTAGGACGGGTATCACCCTGGCACCCTTGAACATTTCCCACAAAACTCACAATTTCCCATCATTTGTATATTACCAAAAAATTATTGACTTCTGGGAAATTATCTGTAACTTCTACAGTAATTAACGTAGAATAACGGTTCAGACCTTGTTATGCTTCTATTGGAACAGTCTTTCCAACTATATTAATCATTTGGGCTGCGACGAAAGGGAAAGGGAAATAAAATGGGAAATTCTGAAAAATTCCCTCCCAAAGCATCTTTCAGCTCTTAATATCCAAGAGCCGTACCTCGAATCTCCATCCGGAAAGAAAATATTTCTATATTTTCAAGAACTTTCGACAATAGCAAACAATACTAGGAACGATACCGCGCTGGCACCCTTGAACATTTCCCACAAAACTCACAATTTCCCATCATTTGTATATTACCAAAAAATTATTGACTTCTGGGAAATTATCTGTAACTTCTACAGTAATTAACGTAGAATAACGGTTCAGACCTTGTTATGCTTCTATTGGAACAGTCTTTCCAAATATATTAATCATTTGGGCTGCGACGAAAGGGAAAGGGAAATAAAATGGGAAATTCTGGAAAATTCCCTCCCAAAGCATCTTTCAGCTCTTAATATCCAAGAGCCGTACCTCGAATCTCCATCCAGAAAGAAAATATTTCTATATTTTCATGAACTTTAGACAATAGCAAACAATACTAGGAACGGTACCGCGCTGGCACCCTTGAACATTTCCCACAAAACGCACAATTTCCCATCATTTGTATATTACCAAAAAATTATTGACTTCTGGGAAATTATCTGTAACTTCTACAGTAATTAACGTAGAATAACGGTTCAGACCTTGTTATGCTTCCATTGGAACAGTCTTTCCAACAATGTTAATCATTTGGGCTGCGACGAACAGAAAAGGAAAATAAAATGGGAAATTCTGGAAAATTCCCTCCCAAAGCATTTTTCAGCTCTTAATATCCAAGAGCCGTACCTCGAATCTCCATCCGGATAGAAAATATTTCTATATTTTCATGAACTTTAGACAATAGCAAACAATACTAGGAACGGTACCGCGCTGGCACCTGTAACGGATGAACGATACACATATAATCTTTAAATAGCCCCCACTACCCACAGTCCTGCGAGAACGGACGTCACCCCACTTCCCCCTTTAGAATATAAGAATTTTAAAAGGAGAGAGAAAGGAGAATTCCACTCCCCCACGGCTGAGAATAATGACGACGTGAAGAGTGAGGTTCAATACTGGAAAAGGCTTATACTGTATGCAAAAATATCACTATTAAGATAATCAGGTATATGTCTATAACTACTTGAAAATGTAAAGAGTTTTCTAACAAAATGGAAAATTTTATTATAACAAATCCGAAACGTGTTATATAAATAGTAATATAGAAAACATTCAACAATTTTAACAAGCAGTAATATCATTAATCGAAATCGCCGTTAGCAAGCAACATTAATTTTCCAAAAAGTTTTTTTTTTTTTCCAAGTAACAAAATTTCTGAAGTAAATACTATAACCAATCGTAAATCCCAAAATATAGAATTTAGAAACCTATATAACAATATCATTAAAATGTATGGAACTCGAAGTTACTGCAAAGTGGCTTTCTTTGGAATGAAAATGTGGGAGGAAAAGATTCCTTAAATATGGGTCAAAATACATGAGTTACGAGCATCAACTCATCTGTAACTCTATAGATTCCTCTTATTTTTTTTCTTTCCTTTTCAAAGCGGACCAAAGACATAAATCATTCATTTGAAGTCTCCACTAGCCTTAATATTTTCCGTAATTTCAATATATTAAACTTCCTGACTGGCGACTTTTCTTTAGTTTTATCAAGGAAAAACAAGAATCAACATGTTTTAACTCAAGGCTTAATTCTGCCTACACAAAACCAGTAACATGAACTATTCAATTAACTATTTTACTTTCTTACTTTTCCTTTCGCAATGTTTTAGAAATAAGTGCTTCCAAAATATATTGAATAATAATAATGTCTTCTAAATAATAACCATAGTCAGGAATTGTTATAGATTTCAAAAGAAATTAACTAAACTATACGATTATACGGAAAGAATATTAATTTTAACGACCCATTTTCATTCAGAGGACCTATCACTCTTACCTCATTTTATACACTGCAAAGCGCTTCAGGCTTAAAGCCAGAACCTCGGCTGCAACGTGACGTCATCCCGATCGACGACTCGCGCAAATCCAACCGAAGGTTAAGCAGTGCTTCCAACTCCAAGAGAAAGAACCAACTTAACAGTAAACTGGAGTTTCATCTCACAAAAGTTTTCCTTTACAACGTTTCATTTTATTATGAAACTTGGGTGGGTTACATAATATCCGAGGGTCGGTCAAAAAAAAATTCCTAACCATAACAAATCCCAAGTTGAATAATAAAATAATTTCAATACATTACCAAATCTTCCATAAATATTCAAATGCTAACGCCTTCTTTACAAACTTCTACAGTAAATTTTCCAATTCCTTACATAACATACACAAAGGATGATGATGAGGTATTTACAAAATGAAAAGGGTTGACCTCTCACTTTCTCGGACGAGGCATTCCTGCAGGAATAAAAAAAAAAATATACAACACACAAAATTTGTTCGAACAAACATCCTAAAATATATAAATAAGTACAATATTAATAATTTACTTAACCTCAATTCTCATATCAAATCTTTTTTTCTGTGTTACCTTATGGGTTAGGTTGATTAACTTGTCTCGGTGGAAAATATTTCTTACAAAAACGAACATGGCGTTTTATATGAACATATGGTCTTTCAATATTTTCTAGCCAAACTGTATTGGGTGTCGGTTTAGAAATAAGGCGATATGGGCCTTCCCACTGAGGGGCGATTTTTGGATTGAAATGTTTCTCTGCTGAAATTTTCATGAACCTTTTAACCAATACTAAATCATCAATATTTAAATTAACAGGATTATGTTTTTGACTATATACCTTCGCACTATGTTTCCAAGCGCGTTCAATGTTATTATTTATATTGACTAATTTTTGCTCTTTATCCTGGTCATCGTCTAAAAGATCTAAATCCATCAACCATTTAACATCTAATGGATGGTAAAATTTCCGTCCCATATAAAGTTCACATGGACTGGTCCCAGTAGTTTCATTCATACTTATGTTAATAGTAAAAGCAATTTTAGATAGTAATTGGGCCCAATTCTGTTGAGACTTATCAACATAAATACGAATTAAATTTTTAACCGATCTCACCGTGCGTTCGGCTCTGTTCGATTGTGGGTTATATGGGGAGAATTTTACACTCTGTATACCATAGCTATACAAGAATTTCAAGAAGTAATCACTCACGAAATAAGAAGCGCCATCACTTAGGACTTTACCAGGAAAGCCGTATCGAAGAAATAATTCCTGCAACTTATTACAGATGATTTTTGAGGTTAGTCGTCTTAAAGGTTCTAAAAAGACAAAACGACTATAGGCATCAGTGACAATTAAAATATATTCAAATCCAGAACTACTAGGCAATTTCCCTGCAATATCAATAAACCAAGTATAATTTGGGTGCATTACCTTTTTTGTAAAATATTGACCCATAGGTTTTCGATTAGAATCTTTACAGGTTTGGCACAAATGACAAGATTGTATAAAATTCTTAATGTCAGGATATAAAGTAGGCCAGGTATACTTTTCAGCGACCTTCGCAATGGTTTTTCGATATCCCATATGCCCACCATGAATTATTGGACAATGAGAATACTCAATAATCGACTGAATTAAAGAATTAGGTATTACAATTCTAAATCCATTATTCCCTTTACCTTTAGTCTTTTTTAACAAGATCTTATTTCTTAATACATACGGAGGAACTTCTTCCTTTTGCTCTAACCTATTGATAATCTCTCTTAATTCAGGATCCTTCCTCTGGTGATCTGTAAGAGGCACATTAAACACAGGATTTTGCCAAAAATTAATGAAAGACAAATTTACTGTTTTATTATGATCTTTTACGACTTCCATTGTATTTTCATCTTTTGTATAGAATTCTAGATGGTTTCCAACCCTTGAAAGGAAATCGGCTATACTATTTATTTTTGATCTTACATGGACTATACGAAATTTAAACCTCGAGATTTTCTCTAACATGGTTCCATATCTCCTTTGTCTTTTATGGTTATTAAGTAACCAAGTTAAACTCTTACTATCAGTATATACTACAAAGGGATTTGCCAAATAATACTCGAATTTTTCCAAAGATAAAGAAAGAGCCTTAAGTTCTAACTCGTATATATTTTTACTCCAGTCAGATTGTGGAATTGCCCGACTAAACATAGATACAGGTCTAAGATTCCCTTCCGAATCATATTGGCTGAGAACCCCAGAAAAATGACGCAAAGAGCTATCACAATGTATTACGAAGTTGGAATTCATATCTGGGACTTTTAAAATAACCTGACTACAAAAGGCATCCTTTAATTTTTGTAGGGCTTCATCATGAACTTTAGTCCATTTAAAAGGCTTTTTTACAGATCTTAATTCTTGAAGGGGAGCAATTAACTCTGAATACCCATAAATAAATTTAGAATAGAACGAGAAAAATGAACATATTCTGTTCACTCCTTTTCTATTCTTTGGTTTTGGTATCTCCTGGATAGCTTTAATTCTCTCAGGGTCTATTGACATGTTGCCATTTTCAAAACGAAACCCTAAATATTTAATACTAGTTTGAAATAGACAGGACTTCTTTTCTGAAATAGTAATTCCCCAATTTCTTAGTCGAGATAATACCTCCTCTAATAGAGCTTTATGACTCTCAATATCTTTGCTAAATAAAATTATGTCATCAAAATATATCTCTAAATTCTTACCAATTAACCCTTCAAAGACTTTTGACATCAAATTACTTAAAACAAAAGGTGATAATACTAATCCCATTGGTACCGATTTATATCGATAGATTTTGTTTTTTGTCACAAAAGCAGTAATATTTCTACTCTCTTCAGACAGAGGAATTTGATGAAAACAAGATTTACAATCAAGTTTTGAAAAGATATTGTTGTCCGAAATACTAGATATTACATTCTCCATGTTAGGAGAAGGATAGCTGTTTACCATCACCTTTTTGTTCACCTCTCCGTATGAAATTACAAGCCGCCTGCTTCCGTCTGAATTTGTTACTAGAAAGCAGGGTGACGTGTAGGGAGAATAATCTACTTCCTCTATAATATCGTCTTTTAAAAGCTGTGCAATAAAAGAATCTAATTCCTTTTGCTTATGCGTTGGAAGCTGATAAGGTTGCAATCGAATGGGAGTTTTTTCGGCAAGTTCAATTTTGTAAGTGAAATTTTTTACTCTACCAATTTTGTTTCCAATAACATCAGAATATGAAGTTAACAAGTTATTAACATATTCCTGTAAATTAGAATCACATAGTAATAATTGATCAGGAACCGTATAATTACCTTGAGATTCCTCCGGTTTAGTCTCCGGTGGATGCAATATGGACTGATCAAAAACGAATTCCACTCCTGGGTCAAACGTGGTATTAACTCCGCTGTCTCTGGTTACTGATGTCGATGGAGTCAAACTCTGATTGAAATTACCAAAAGATCTAGGCTGAGGTGTAGCTTTCGGACAACCAAGGTCGCATAGCGGCTGCTTTCCACTCACCCCATTCCTAGAAGTATATGCAGAAGCGAGAGAAGTCTGGGCACACAAAAGTTCATCAGCTCGGATCATAGGAACCACTAACTTCCGAGCTTTTATATTATATAAATTACCAGCAATGTCTATCACGGAATTGTATTTTGTATGAAAGTCATTTCCAAGCAGAAGATCAAACTCATTAGAGTCCACGATGAAGAAAATTTCACTAAATTGGTGTCTTCCAATTTTAAAATATAGTCTTACTCTCATATCCACTGTTACTTGTACATTTCCTAAGCCAATCGTCTGAACGTTCACCTTTTCTGTTCTTATTTTACATTTTTTTCTAAGTTCATCATAAAGATGTCGAGCCAAATAAGAGTTCGTACTCCCAGTATCAATTAAGCACTTAAAACGCATGCTCGTAATGTAAACAGGAATCGCTAATAAATTTTCCAATTTACTACCATTTTGTTTTAAGTCTAAGTTATTTTGAGTTAAGTACTGAGATTCTAAATTATGATTATGAGAAAATTCCGCCTTATCAAAATTTTTATAGTTAGATGGTAAAGAATACATAGCTGGAGAAACTAAAGTTTTATGTAAATTTATTGGTTCACGAGATTGCAACACTACTTGCTGTTTTGTGTTTTTCGCTCCGATAAAGGAAGATGATTTACGGGGTGGTACCAAGTCCCGTACGCTACTACCTTGATTACGTAATCGATAATAATCTTTCCTATATCTATGCAAAGCGTCATAGTGTTCTACAGCTAAATACAATTGATTTAAATCGATAGGCATACCTCTTTCAGCTAGAAATTGATGGGCAGAAGGCGTTACCATATTAGTAATTAAACTACAAATGGTGGCTTCATCAAAGGACATATCAAGTACGTGAATAATCGATAATTTATTATCTACGAACTCATATAATGAATGATCCTCCCGCATGGGAACGTAGAAAAATAGTCGCATGAATTGTGTTCTACCAATAGTGGAAATAAATCGCACCACTAAATGTCTACAAACTGTTTGCCAAGGGGAAGCGTCCCCAATAAACGATTGTATAACTTCTTGCATTTCTCCTTTTGTACGAGAAAGACAAGCTACTAACACAAGATCTAAAGGCAAACCCTTACCTCTGACAATACTATCAAGTTTTAATAAAAACTGAAATGTAGACTCAGTATTGGTACCATCTATTATAGGTAGACTATTAATATCATGCAACAAAGATTTATAGATTCCTTCCGAAGCAAATTTCTCAAAATTTAAATTTAATGAAGCTGCCATATTAAATGGTCGATCTCTATATTTATTTTGAAAGCTCTGACTCCCTCCTGCTCTTAAATTAGGCGAGGAATTCGCAAACTGTGTACTGTGTCCCACATTACTTTGTGGATCCACGTTAAAATTTTGATTCTGAAATGGTCTACTTTGACCACCTAGTAAAGGTTCGTGAGGATTCACTTGAATATGGGCTGAAGGCCTTAAATGATCAAACATAGGATTACTAAATTCATAAGAATATCCAAGAAATTCATCCCCACTAGAACTTGAAGAATCCGAAAATCTATACTTTACATGCGTCTCCTTTGACTGTGCCATCCTTACAAGCACACCACAAAATATTAAGCACAAAGAAACCAAAAGAATAATTACTACTATTTTTACAACCTTATCAATAATTATCTGCTTATTACACAATGACCTACTAAACCATAAATTTTGTATCCGACCCCGGCAACACTGTATTAAGTATTTTACATTAACATTCATATACAACATTTATATTACTCAACAAGAAAGGCATAGTATAATGAAAATATGTTATTTAATTTAGAGGTTAATTTGACCAAAGAAATACACATAAATTTTAGAATATAAAGGGGAACACTTTTGCTGGACCTCCCCGAACCGGACCTCGAAGCCAGCATAAATTTGCCTTTCCAGGGCAGTGTATAAAATTTATTTTTATTTAAAAATTATATATGTAACGGATGAACGATACACATATAATCTTTAAATAGCCCCCACTACCCACAGTCCTGCGAGAACGGACGTCACCCCACTTCCCCCTTTAGAATATAAGAATTTTAAAAGGAGAGAGAAAGGAGAATTCCACTCCCCCACGGCTGAGAATAATGACGACGTGAAGAGTGAGGTTCAATACTGGAAAAGGCTTATACTGTATGCAAAAATATCACTATTAAGATAATCAGGTATATGTCTATAACTACTTGAAAATGTAAAGAGTTTTCTAACAAAATGGAAAATTTTATTATAACAAATCCGAAACGTGTTATATAAATAGTAATATAGAAAACATTCAACAATTTTAACAAGCAGTAATATCATTAATCGAAATCGCCGTTAGCAAGCAACATTAATTTTCCAAAAAGTTTTTTTTTTTTTCCAAGTAACAAAATTTCTGAAGTAAATACTATAACCAATCGTAAATCCCAAAATATAGAATTTAGAAACCTATATAACAATATCATTAAAATGTATGGAACTCGAAGTTACTGCAAAGTGGCTTTCTTTGGAATGAAAATGTGGGAGGAAAAGATTCCTTAAATATGGGTCAAAATACATGAGTTACGAGCATCAGCTCATCTGTAACTCTATAGATTCCTCTTATTTTTTTTCTTTCCTTTTCAAAGCGGACCAAAGACATAAATCATTCATTTGAAGTCTCCACTAGCCTTAATATTTTCCGTAATTTCAATATATTAAACTTCCTGACTGGCGACTTTTCTTTAGTTTTATCAAGGAAAAACAAGAATCAACATGTTTTAACTCAAGGCTTAATTCTGCCTACACAAAACCAGTAACATGAACTATTCAATTAACTATTTTACTTTCTTACTTTTCCTTTCGCAATGTTTTAGAAATAAGTGCTTCCAAAATATATTGAATAATAATAATGTCTTCTAAATAATAACCATAGTCAGGAATTGTTATAGATTTCAAAAGAAATTAACTAAACTATACGATTATACGGAAAGAATATTAATTTTAACGACCCATTTTCATTCAGAGGACCTATCACTCTTACCTCATTTTATACACTGCAAAGCGCTTCAGGCTTAAAGCCAGAACCTCGGCTGCAACGTGACGTCATCCCGATCGACGACTCGCGCAAATCCAACCGAAGGTTAAGCAGTGCTTCCAACTCCAAGAGAAAGAACCAACTTAACAGTAAACTGGAGTTTCATCTCACAAAAGTTTTCCTTTACAACGTTTCATTTTATTATGAAACTTGGGTGGGTTACACACCCTTGAACATTTCCCACAAAACGCACAATTTCCCATCATTTGTATATTACCAAAAAATTATTGACTTCTGGGAAATTATCTGTAACTTCTACAGTAATTAACGTAGAATAACGGTTCAGACCTTGTTATGCTTCCATTGGAACAGTCTTTCCAACAATGTTAATCATTTGGGCTGCGACGAACAGAAAAGGAAAATAAAATGGGAAATTCTGGAAAATTCCCTCCCAAAGCATTTTTCAGCTCTTAAAGTACAAAAGGGATGGTGTGTATCTCCTTCCGAAAGAAATATTTTTATATTTTCATGAACTTTCTACACTAGTAAACAATATTAGAAAGGTTGCCACCTTGACCATTTCCCAATAAACTCATAATTTCCCATCATCTATATGAAAAGTAGTTCATTGCGGGAAATGTACCTTGAACGTCTATACAAATTAACAAAGAATAATGTTTCATGCCTTTCTGCTTCTGTTCGAATAATCTTTCCACCGATATCCCTTAGGGCAACATTTGCAATTTCGAGACATTTTTATTAAGCAGGAATGTAATGTATTTAGACTGTTCTAAAATTTTCTATTATCAGTAAAGTGTATTAATAAATCGTACGTTTTTAAAAAAATATTCTTACCATTTTCTTCGATTTTTATGATTTTGATTAAAATGTAGCATCTATAATTCGAGAGGTTTCGCACACTCAGAAAATGAATGTTCTAGTGGTATTCTAAAAGCAACACTTATCTGTAAAAAATGGTTTTTCAATATAAACTTAGATAATGACTTAAGTATGTCATGTTTATTTGTAATATTATTCTTCACCACTTTCAGTTGCGGAAACCCTTTGATGTCTAGCATTTTATTTTGTTCAATATACGGCATTCAGGCTTAAAGTTATACCTACAGAGAACCAATAAGCAGAAAAAAATACCGAAAAATAACATTTTAAATTATGAACTTCATGCATACATAGAAATTTATGAAAATGAATAAGAGAAATAAACTTACTTATTTTACTTTGAAATCGACGACGCTACCCACATCCGCGCCTTCTTCTGGTGATACTTCATTGTTCTTTTGGCTTTGGCTTGCACATTTAAATGTCTTATGCGAATAAATGTTCTTGTGCGAACATATGTTTTTATTATGGTCGGATGCAAATGGGAGTACTTTTCACATAAAACCTTACACAAAGTCTTAATCACTCCTTTTTTCTGATCAATTTTATTCCCATGAAACCGGCGAAAAGTTCTTCAAACTCCCGAACAGTAAATAACCAATTTTCTGAAGGAACAAATAATCCACCTCTTGATAATTTTTCAATCCAACCTTCAGCATTTGGTGGTTCAACTAAGGTCTCTCTTGTGGGTTGTCCAAGTGATGAGTCCAGTGAGTAACAACGATGAGCAATGTATCCTGCTAAGTAACGGAGACATTCTCCAGAACACTCTGATTGCGATGAGGCAGAATTATTCTCTCTGGACATATCCTGAAGAATTATTTCATGTGCTACAGCATCACTTTCAATTGCAGATACAGGTTGTTATATATCTGGAGTGAGCCCCGTAAAAAGATGGGAAGTGAAGTAATCTTCCTCTTTGTTCTCCATTGCAACAGGTGTCACAGAGCTTAAAGGAAGGTCGCATATATTCCTGCTCATAATTAAAAGTCTCAGGCGGCTTATGAACTCCACGGGCAACGGATTATCATATGTTCGTCCGAGTGCTCTTATCTGAGAAAAAATATTTTCAAGACAATCCTGGTTGAACTTTGCAGTTAATAAATATTTTATGTCACATTTCATTTTTATGTCAGAGAAACATCCCAGAATAGATCGAATACTCATCAAATACACACGTTGGAAGGGAAGAAGATGTTTTGCATTGCCTACTCTCATTTTTTCGCAGATAGAACGAAACTTCAGTAGCACACTTTCTTGTGCTGTGGCATGCAATCCAAATGCACTTGCTATAGGTTGCATTTCATTATGTGCCACCCTTGAATTTAATATGTCAAATGTGTCATTGACCAATTGAAAAAAAAAATCAGATGTTTCCTTTTCTTCGGGCAGTAGGTATGCGATGGCCTGTGCAACGTGATTCGAAAAGAGCTCACATGCAAGGTCGTTCTCTTCCTGATACGGTCAAAAGATGAGAATTCAATTTAGGGCATATTTTTATTTCTCCATCATCTAATGCCAGCAGACGCTCTACAACATTCTTATCTATTTTTTTCCAGCTTGGTAATGTAAAGCCATTGTCCGAAAAGTGATTACGTAGTAGCTTCGGCAAATGAGGAATATCAGCGAAACCCAAACTCGACTATCGGACTCACAGGGATTAGGAAAACACGGATAGTTATGATCTACTTTGAGATCTCTCCAGACTCTCGCGTTTCACCCCCCTCCCATGTCCGAAACAACGGCAACTACTTTAAAACCAGCCTCATGAATCGCTGAGATTATTTTTAATAATAATGTCCCTGTCATTGAGCATCAAAATCATAGTCAAAGTCTGACTTCTCGCGATTCATATCTTATTGTTCTATCATGTGGAATACTTGGAGATGAAAGACAACCTTCAACATAATTTGTTTCATTTTGTGCAGGAACTGGACTTTGAATGCCTAGTTGGACTGAGGGAACTGCATTTGGTTTCAGAATTTTCTTTGGTGGTAAGCCTAGAGGTTCAGATTTCAGATCTCGTAAATAATGTTCTTCTGAGAAATGCACACTACAAACAGTCGCGTTTTTAAAGTTTATTTTATCTTTTCTTTTACATGCGTGGACCCATTGTTTAACAAGAACAGAGTCCTTAGGGAAATTGTGATACACAATACCTGTACCTTTTGTTTTTTTTTATTATGATTCCTGCACGTTGCTACAGTACACGAAGGCATTTTTATTAACACCCACAACAAACAAAAAAATATCACTATATCACACGAAAAGAAAGACACAAATACACGTAAAAATAAATATGTACACACTACTGAAGTTCACCACACTATCTTGCAATACTGCATGTCTGTACAGCCAAGCCCACGTAAAGAAATCTTTTCCTGTATTAAATAATATTCGTCCACGTACTCAAAAACGTATAATAGAAAAATGTGTCCACAAACATTTGCCACTAGAAAACAAAGCAAAACAATTCAACACAGCAAAAGCCCAAACTAAATATAGAATTCTTTCTGGTCTCACAAGTAAATCTTCGCGCGCCAAGCAGACGACAAGCTCAAGCTCCTCGCTGGTGACGTCACTGTGAAGAGAGCGTAAAAGTAGAGGTTCTGGACATAGGTTAAGAGCACCCCCTGGCATTACACACCCTGCTACAACAGGACCCTGCGCAAAGCGCACCCTGCTACAACAGGACAACACAAAACCACATTCGACTCGAAAAACGCAAAGAAAAATTCAGGAACTCGATGGCATTAAACTGACGCCACTCCCAGCATATAGTCCTCAAGTGGCTCTTTCGGGCTACTTCCAGTTTCGTCAATGGCGCATTTCTTGTAATCACGATGTTTCACCAATCAACAAGAGGTGGAAACAGCAGTGACTGATTTCTTTCCCTCTAAGGACAAGACGTCATATCGACATGAAATCGAAGAACTGGTAGGAAAGTGGCTGCAGACAGTTCAACACGATGGAATATGCTTTGAATGTTAATTTGTTTCATTGTACTGTAACAATGCAGTTGTGCACCAGAACATTGCAAGACTTACGACACTTCCTTGTATCTATCTATCTATCTATCTATATATATATATATATATATATATATATATATATATATATATATATATATATATATATATATATATATATATATATATATATATATATATATATATATATATATATATATATATATATATATATATATATATAGTTTATTTATATGTAGACCTATATATACAGGGTGGGCGGGATGAAACAAAATGAATTTTGTTCCTTACAATAGTAGAATTGTTATACATTGCTAAAAATTCATATAAGCACCACAATTGTGCCCAAGTTTATGAAAACGGTTGGGGATCTTTGCAACAGACTTCTGCAGATATTCCAGCGGTACGTTTGCTGGAAATTGGCGAATTTCCTGCCCAATAATAACAATTTTGCTGGTTAACAAATCCTCAACATGAAACACCGCTTCATCTGACCACAGGATATTACCGGAAAGATCGGACCAGTTTTCATACTAAGGAAACATAATTTTCTCATACTCCAACTGATGATCACAATCTTTCGATGATGATTCCTGACAGAACGAAAATTCAACTCTTCCTTTAGAACAGTGCAGGATCGTGTGTTGCATTGTATTTAGTTCGGATTGTGCGTTGGGTTAAACCCTCAGGCCTGTCTTTGTGATTTCTGAGGATTTCGAATGAACATTTCCTGAACCACTTGCACATTTTAATCCGTCCTGGATGTTGAGGGGCTTCAGCGTCTCTAATACTACTACAAAATCTGTGTCTATTGGTTTCGAATGACAATTGTTTATGCTTTTTACATCTACGGAGGCACAAGGTTCTTTCTTACTTCGCCACCATCTATGTACTTGCACCACGAACTGCCATACTTCGTTCCACGATACCAGCTGAGCCCGCTCACGAAAGGTTACGCGTTGCATCGTGGTCCGCCTCTGATATCAACAACTACAAAATAATATATCATGTAATAAATTCTACCACACTGAGAAATAAAATTGTATGTGACGTACGTAAAACATAGGTTACATGCGTAAATCCTGTAGTTTTGTACTTAACATACAACCCTATGTAACCCTGCATCAAACGTATAACTGAAAAAAGTATATTTTATACGTACTTCCCGTATAAATGTTCTGAATAAATGTATTTTCCGTACGAAAGGAATTCTGTATATAAGCGGTCAGGATCTCACATACAGACGGATATATATAACATACAGCTGACATATGTAACACGTATACATATGTAATATACGGAAGACTGTCAGATGTCAGCCATCCCGCAGCAGCGGCATGTTGTAACATCTGAGCGGAAAAAGAGCAGTACGTGTAGTATATGGATAACGTATGCTCCGTACTGGTTTTCGTAGTAAACATAAGGATTCAGTATATTTGTACAATATTTCGCTGTCTAGATAACGGATTTTTCTCAGTACATCGTAAGGAACAAAATGCTTTTTGTTTCATGCAAATTGGTTACACATTAAAAAGATATAAGCAATTTCTTACAAGCAGTTAATTCCCGTCCATCTTGTACGTATAACTGAACATCTTTTTACAACTTATCATTATTAGTACCCTCTTTCTTTCACTCTCTCTCTCTCTCCCAGAATCCCAGGACTTGTAATTGGAATGTAATTAGTATCACAAATTCCTTATATGAATACAGAAATGATAGAATTTTAGCTAGCATCTATAATATTGATAAATCAATATGAAGTAAAGTCTCAAGTGCTGTAATCAGAGCATAACATAGCATCAAATAGAAGTTGGTCGTATTCCTGACAAATTGCATGCCACGTTTCTTGTATTCGACTTCATGACACGTTCGATATTATGTGCTAAAGAACGAACAAAGTACCGACCACACCTGTTCGAAAAGCGTGATAATAGGCGACCGTGTAGGCCAGGGAAACGACAGTCCCCACCGATCCTCAAAGAAAGCTTTCTTATTCCAGGATATATTTGACCAGGAATTGTTCTGACGATATATGGTGTTTGGAGTTATTTGCGGGTAGAGTATGGCCTCAGCATCTAGAATTTGATAGGTGGTACTGGTGAGGTTGCCCTCAGTATGCAGCAACTGAGGTCACTTGTTACATGCATGGAATCTCTTTACTCGTTTATAGATTTATTTCGGTCATTATTGGTGGTTAATTTGGAGTTTTAGCGTCACTTTGAGCATCGATTCCGTATACACCTACAGCTTAATCCAAACTACATGAGCTCGCACTGGGAATCGAAATCGGGTCTCTAGCGCCAAAACTACGATCACAGCCACGAGGGAGTTCGGCCGTTATGACACTAGACAATGCACTATGGTAGACAGCACTTACTACTACAGTGTCTAAGGCATATGAAGCCATCACTCTAACACAGATTGAAACGGACAGAAAATACAACTACATGCTACTCATCACACCGGAACTGAGGAATTTAATAACGGCTAAGGATTTTGTTTGTTTACTGATTCTATTAGAACGAGTATAAATTCTTCCTTAGTCCATGCACTCTTTTATAGGTAAAAAGGAGATTCATAACTGACTTCACATGTCCAGTGTAGCCTAAGACGTTGTGATTCTTGGTCGATTGAAGCGTAGGTAAAGACATGGGTTCTCTCAGTATAATGTTTCAGCAGATGGCACTCCACACATGCTGTCTTGGGACAGCATGGAAGTAAATTGTAGACTACACTGCACGGTTAGTTAAGACCACGCACATACGGTATCTCTCATCCCATTGTGTGCTAAGTTTCGTGGTTCTTTGCGCGATCGTAGCAGCGTACAGTTGTCTTTTGTTTACTATGATGACGCTATGTCCTGTACGACTTCCAATTTCATGGTAACAAAAGCTGTGTTCTGTACACCGAACATGAGGTTCCATAAGAACTCAATCCTCTGTTCATACTGTGTAATTTGATGTCAGTGAAGCATGGTGATACTTGTAAACACATTTTCTGCTGTTTTTCACTATTTGTATGCTGTGTAAACTGCCTTCATGTAGTACTACTTCAAGTTTCGAACTGAGATTGTTACTGGATTTATTCTTTCGCCATCCTACTGAAATTAGATTCGTATATCATACACTGCTGTAAGAATCTTGTGAATTAAGTTAAAGGTGCAAGTCTTGTATATGAAGTAATGGAAACGATGTGATACTCTAAATTAGCCAACCAGGCAGTGACATGGAAAAAGATAGAAAAGAAATTCTAACCTTCTGCTCACTTTACTCGGATTTATTATACGCACAGAAAGCATAACTATTGATACTTAGCTACGAAAGAATATTCGACCTACAATAACGCTACAGTCAAGAATGAACTAAAAAGAAATAAATGTAGAAAATGTTATACTGTGATATGATATTACTTATCCATTTTTAATTTCATTAATTTATTTCGAGATGAGACCGAGACCGAAATCAAGACAAGTATATGCTGATCGGGAGGAGGCAGAAACCGATACGATTATTTTCGACTCGAGATCAAACTGAAATTGAGACAACTATTTGTCAACTGAGACGAGACTGAGACTGTATTAAGTTTTGTCTTATCTCGTCTCGTTCCGATACCATCCTTATCCTTGTGTCTTCAGACTGGCTCTTCTTAGTAAGGAGTACTTCAGTCATTTCCAACTGGAAAATGTGTGACGTAGAAGCACATTTTTTGGAATTAGAGAATCTGTTCAGAGAAAGCCGTTGAGTAATGGAGTGTAAAGGAATCAATGTGTCTTTGCTTCGATTCACAAAGACTGTTATTAATAATGCATTGAGTTATGCAAACAATGATGTTGGTGACAGGTTTCTATTAATTTTATTTGTGTTTTGTGGAGTTTCTGTGTAGAGTGCTTGCGTCCTGAACTGTCAACAGCCAACTGGTTGTTGTTTTGCTACATCAGCAATTTATGAATGTTATGTATTTATTGTAATAAAGTTACGAGAGACACCTTCCTGACTCCTCCGAACACCTACAACCACACCTCCTATGACGTCTGGGACTCGCTTTCGATATCAACCAGAATAGTCACCGAGCCTGGGGGCCCTCCTTAAATAGCCCCGGTTACTTCCGTCTCGTGGAGTAGCGATACAGATTTGTAGCCGGGAGTAACGGTTCAGAGTGGAAGCTAATTTCGGACTCCTTCTATGAACTGGCAGATGCCCGCAGTATTTTGCCAGTAGTCCAGGCCCTGATCCATAGAGAGTGAGCGAGACACCAGGAGACCAGAGAGGAACCAACGCACGCCCGGACGTCATAATGAAGGTACACCTTTCCTAACTGATAATCCTATCCTAAACCCTCTCTCTCTTCTTTTCATAGAAATTCTCAGTAAATTAATCTAATATCCCCAATGATCTTTTTCTTCAAAGGACAGCCGTCCGAATCCAGTGCCTGTGAACTGAGCTAAATTCCCCACTTTAGTTCTTCTGACGGCTTGTGTGTAGGTGGAGTTTCCTTTCTTTTTCCTCCCCCACACACCCTTTATATGGTGGAGATGTGGCTTTTTACTCTTTCTTTTTACCCCTGCTACTGTCCTAATTGGTGGAGAATTGTTTTTGCCCTGTTAGTTCTATCTCTACATGTTTTTAGTTCAGTCTTCTAGTAGTGCATGTTTTTCTTGTTTTCTTTTCTGGCCAATAGCTGTTGTTGGAGCAGGCATTTCAGTGCCGAGTCTAGACTGGTTCTCTTGCGGGAGTGTAGCACACGCACCCCGATCGAGACCAGTTATTAGGCGTATCTCCGCAACAGACGGATGGTTTCACCAGAGTGGAGGCCATAAGTTCTCTTGTCTATTGGGTCTTTCGCATTTCACTACTTTTGCAGTGAGGCATTTTTGCCGAGTCTGTGCGAGGTTTATTGCGGAGGTATGGACGTACCCCGAGCAGAACCTTGCTAAGGGCGTAGCACTGTACGAGGAGGATTTCACCCTATTGTGAATGCTCTTTTGGTGTGCGTCTTACTTTCGAGCAAAAAGTACTACTTTAGCGTCGAGGCCTTATGGTCGAGTCCGCACACGGAGGTCATTGCGTTCAGATGGAACTTGTGACCGATCTGACTTCCTCGTTTAGGGGCGTAGTGGCGCTAGAGTCCGAGAGGTTCTCCTCAATTGGAAAATAGCTCACCTATGTTTCCTCTTATTTTTTGCATGACACTTGGGTCGTGGCGAGATGTTTTTTTTTTCCTAACTCTTTCCGAAGTATAGTGCGTTTCTTATTTTTTTTGTGTGTATTAGCGTATTCTCGGTATTATTTTTTTATTTTTAAGTTAATTATTGAGTTATAGTATTAATGTGATGTGTAGTTGTGTGCCCAAATTTCTTAGAGATTTTTGTCTATGTTGCGTTACTTACATGAGGAATTAGGTGTCCCTACAGAGGAAATTTTAGACCATAGCAATACTGTATATTTTGAGCCTGCCGCGTGTTCTTCCCCAAAGTCCGCTAAGGTTACGCGCCAATATTTGTATAACTTACGTCGGCAGTTACGTTTATCCGATACCTTCTCCGAGATTTCTGGGTCCTCTTCCATTTCTTTAAGTCCTAAAGTATCAGATATGGCATCTGCAGCGAATAATGCAGGAGGCGAAGGTCCCGTTCAATATATGAATTCTATTATTAGACCTGAGCCGTTTTATGCTCGTTTCGGGGAGGATGTTGACAGATTTTTGAGGAAATATGAAACTGTGGCCGAAGTCAACGGCTGGACAGGAGCCCGTAAGAAACTAATTCTAGGATCATTACTGAAAGGAGGTGCTGAAAATTGGTACTCAGCAATTGAGTCAAAACCCGAATTTGCGCAGTGGAATTATGACCAGTTTAAAGAACGAATCCGTCAAACCTTTAAAGATCATGCGCTTCCCCACTTTACTGTTGCGCAGATGAGGGCTCGAGAGCAAGGTACGGATGAGAGTGTGATGGACTACGTTTACTCAAAACAGGATCTCATTCTTAGATCAGATCCTACAGCCTCAGAAAAAGCACAAATACAGTACATTATCGAAGGTCTTCAACCTGAATATTTTCGTGCTGTTATTAAAAAAGAATATGAAAATCTCGCTGCACTCGTTGATGAGTTAATATTAGAGGAAAAAGCACGATTGCTGACAAAGAGGAAGGAATTGGATCAGTTCATTAAAAAGAACTCAGTGCTTTTGCAGTCTGCCTTGGTCAGCAATAAACCGGCAGACAGCCTTCCTTATGTAACAGCTGCTGACGCAGCATATAGACAGGAAACAGCTGTTAGAGCTGCTGACTCGCCACGAGAGCAAACGCAGCAGAGTAATGACGTCAATGGCCGTTTGCTTGAATTACAGCAACAATTATCTAAATTAACGTTGCAAATATCCGCTTTTTCTGATGGCAATAAAAACAAAAACAATGGGAATGGCTCACGCAATAGACGGAATAATGGTAGACGAAATTTTCCACATAATAATAGGCAACAAACCAATGATAATGGTGCCAATAGTTTTCATGTACCCCAAACCGATCCTAACCGGTCCGAATCAAATACAGGGTCGTCCCAAATCAACGACTCCTCAAAAAAGGGACCTATTATCTGTTTTCGATGCAAAGGCCCTAATCATATCGCTAGATATTGTAGGGCGACTTTAAACTAACTGCTAGGGTAGCAAATTGGACCATTGCTACTCGCTCTCTCCGAATTACGGTCCCTCTTTTCACCCAGAATGAGTTGCCTCATATCAGTGTTATTATGGGAGGAGTCCAGACTAAATTTATGATCGACAGTGGGAGCCAGGTCAGTTGCGTTGGTTCCAATTTAGTACCGGAAAGTGCTAGGAGATATCGCATCAATACTCGTTTACGAGGTGTTACTGGCAAGTTTATACAGGTTTCTGAGTTGGCGATTCTCCAGTTTGATATTAATGGGAGACGTTTCTCTCATGTGTTTCGAGTTATTCCACACTTTGACTATGGTCCTTTGCTTGGAGCTGACTTTTTGAATATTCATAGAGCCTTAATTGATTATGATACAAATACCTTTACTCTTTCTCATTTTGGTCGTTTACCGTCTCGTTCATTACCGAGGCGAAATTTAGAGGTGCATTTGTCCAAAGTCCTTACAAGTAAAGTTGCTAGCTGTTCCACTCCTGTTTTTCGAGTTTGTGAAAATACTGTGTTGCCACCGCGGTCACATACTTTGGTCCGTCTCCGAAATTCGCTTGATATTACCGGAAAAAAGTTGTTGTTGTCCCAGTCTCAGCGAATTGAAGAGTTATTGGGAATTTTTATCCCACGAGTTCTGGTAAATGGTGAGACACCAGTCGTTTATGTGACCAACCCCACCACCACCCCAGTGAAGTTACGCATGGGAACAGTTCTTGGTCTGGCAGAGGACTTTGAGGAGGTGCCTGTTGATTCGGATGAAGTTGTGGCAAACACCACGGAGGAATACACCCCACCACCAGAGCAGTTAGCAGCATCACAGAAGATGTGTGATCCCACCCGAGTGGACGTCAATCAAGATCTCGCTCCGGAGGACAAGGAAAAATTTTACGATCTTATCCGCTCCTTCGCGGACGTCTTCTCTTGGTCGGACACAGACGTGGGCGTCGCTAGAGGCTATGAGCATGAAATTAGGCTATCTGATGAGACCCCTGTGAACAAGGCTCCGTATTCAGTACCTTACCACCTTCGAGATGTCGTCAAAAAACAGTTGGATCTTCTCCTGCGTCAGAATGTAATTTCCGCAGAGACTTCCCCATGGAATCACCCTATTATTTTGGTCAGAAAACGCTCTGGAGACTTCAGATTCGTTTCGGACCTCAGATTTTTGAACCTCAAGTCAATGCCATGCAATTATCCGACGCCACCGATGGAGGACATCTTAGGACGCATGGCGGGAAAGCTTTTTTACACGAGTTCGGACATGAATGCCGGGTTCTTCCAAATTAAGCTTACTAAGAAGAGTAGGGAGTGCACAGGATTCTCAATTCCAGGCTTCGGATCCTATGTATACAACTGCTTACCGATGGGACACATTTCCAGTGCCGCAGCGTTGAATAGGTTGGTGAAATTAACGCTTGCTGGAGTTCCTTCTTCAAACATCATGTATTATGTGGACGACTTTTATGTAGTTTCCAGTAGTGTTGCTGAAATGCTCGACTTATGCAAGATACTGTTTGAACGACTTCGTTCCAGAGGTTTAAAGTTGTCCCCCGAGAAGACCAAAATCGCTCACCACTCTTTGGTCGTACTTGGCCACAAGCTTGGGAGTTTTGGGATGTCCGTTTCCGATAAGATGTTGGACACCATTAGAGATTACAAGAGGCCACGGACGAAGAAACAAGTCAAGAGTTTTCTTGGAGTTTGCTCCTTTTTGCGGCGTTATGTCAAGGATTTTGCGATTATCGCGGATCCTCTTCAGAAGTTGATGAAGAAGGATGTTGATTTTACCTGGGGTAAATCCCAGCAGGATTCCTTTGAAGCGCTGAAGACCGCCATCTTAGAAGCTCCCACCTTATTGGCCTATAAACCCGAACGTGACTTGCACATATACACGAATGCTTCGATCCGAGGTTTGGCTGCCGTCGCAAAACAACCCGTATCCGACGATCCCGAATCTGAACTGGTGCCTATTGCATTCGCATCCCGTGCAGTGGGGCCTGCTGAGAAGAATCTTTCTGTTTACCATCTTGAACTCCTAGCTCTGCTATATGCCTTGCGTTCTTTCCGCTATTTTGTTTTAGGAAGACATTTTTTCCTTCACACGGACTCCAAAGCCATAACATATTTAAAGAATAGCAAGAACTTAACTGGAAAACTAGCTCGTTGGCTCACGGAAATTGAAGCTTACCATTTTACTATATCTCACGTCGCCGCAGCCAGCAATGTGGAGGCTGATGCTTTCAGCCGTTTTGTTAACCACAAACGTGATATTACCGATGAGGACGCAAATGCGGCGGATCCCCGGATATTTTTCATTGAAGATAACGACGTTATTGATCTCAGAAAAACTCAACGAGAAGATCAATACTTTAGCAAGATTATCGCCTACTTGGAGGATGCTCCTGACAAGGATCCTGCTTTCGAGCGAAGAGCATCACACTTTACCATGAGGAACTCTATCCTATACAAAGTCAACTCCAAGCCTCTTGGAAAAGTTCATTTAGTCGCTGTGCCACTGTCCTTGAGAGACCGAGTTTTTGAGAAGTGCCATGCTGAAAAACTCGCAGCAAATCACGCTGGATTCTCCAAAACGTATAATTTGCTATTAAAGTCTGTATACTTTTTGGACATGAAGAAATTTGTCTATCGGAAGTGCAAGGAATGTATTGTTTGTCAAGTGTTGAAGAAGAGGAGTGGCAAGCCCCTAGGAAATCTACAGACCCATCCCAGCGTTCCACCCTTCTATAGGATATATATAGATTTTTCCGGGAAATACCCGAGCAACAACATCCTTAAACACAGTTATTTGGTTGTTTGTGTCGACGAGGGAACTCGATTCTGTATATTTTCACTATTTGTATGCTGTGTAAACTGCCTTCATGTAGTAGTACTTCAAGTTTCGAACTGAGATTGTTACTGGATTTATTCTTTCGCCATCCTACTGAAATTAGATTCGTATATCATACACTGCTGTAAGAATCTTGTGAATTAAGTTAAAGGTGCAAGTCTTGTATATGAAGTAATGGAAACGATGTGATACTCTAAATTAGCCAACCAGGCAGTGACATGGAAAAAGATAGAAAAGAAATTCTAACCTTCTGCTCACTTTACTCGGATTTATTATACGCAAAGAAAGCATAACTATTGATACTTAGCTACGAAAGAATATTCGACCTACAATAACGCTACAGTCAAGAATGAACTAAAAAGAAATAAATGTAGAAAATGTTATACTGTGATATGATATTACTTATCCATTTTTAATTTCATTAATTTATTTCGAGATGAGACCGAGACCGAAATCAAGACAAGTATATGCTGATCGGGAGGAGGCAGAAACCGATACGATTATTTTCGACTCGAGATCAAACTGAAATTGAGACAACTATTTGTCAACTGAGACGAGACTGAGACTGTATTAAGTCTTGTCTTATCTCGTCTCGTTCCGATACCATCCTTATCCTTGTGTCTTCAGACTGGCTCTTCTTAGTAAGGAGTACTTCAGTCATTTCCAACTGGAAAATGTGTGACGTAGAAGCACATTTTTTGGAATTAGAGAATCTGTTCAGAGAAAGCCGTTGAGTAATGGAGGGAGTGCATCATGGAGTATTGATACAACATGAATGTTGTATGGAAGGTTCTATTGGCAAGACAGCAGCGGAATAGAATGGGTTTCCTGCATATGTCGTAAAGCATGGGAACATACTGACTGTGTCAGAACAAATAAAAACCTTTATATTTACTTGTGATTATTTGCCGGTCGATAGTAGATAAATGTAATCAAGTAGCGAAACTTAAGTTACTTCAATTCTTCTTACATTCCGTGTCGTTAACTTTTCACTTACATTTATTGGACTTCGTAGACTAATAATTGTTTATTACTACCATTCTGGAAATATTAAATCAACTATATACGAAATGTGTAAGATTATAAGATAAATGTTTTAAGGGACTTATTTTCAGTGATCTATTTTTGTCATAATATTCTGTTAGTTAGTCAGTCTTAGCTACTGCAGTTAGCTCTACTTTCTAGATGTGCCACTCTTCAAATACGGAAACAAATGGATCTTTGCATGTCATTATCTACTGTATTTCATAAATTATCGAACAATTTGGCAGAGTAATAATCACAGTCCATAAAATTGGAAATATATTTTTATTCTGTATCTGTAGTTTCAATTTAATGGAAAAAAATAAAATGATTTGACGATTTTGGTATTTTACCTTGAATCTGTTCCAGAGGAAAAAATGAAATGATATCTTTGAGTTTTACGTCTTACGTTTATGCCGGTTAGGTTAAAGGAGACGGTAATTATGAGAAATGAATGAAATGGTGGAATGAAGAAAGTGGGAAGAAACGGGAGAACCCCGAGAAAACCCACGAGCACGGTGTTTGCCCACCACAAAGTCCACACGGCGCGAGCTGGGATCGAACCAGGGACCCCAAGCACAACAGGTGAACGCTCTACCACTGAGCCACCGCGCCCCCAGGGAAAAAGTAAAGGCGGGTAAAAGTATTAAGTCTATTGAAATAGTCTTGGGAGTAGTGCGGCACATGTGGGCTATATAGCAACAGAACTGGAGCCATACCACTGTTGCTTCACCATATTGTGTATTGTCTTGGATGTTGAATAGTGTCCTTTACATTGCAAGAAGCACAAAGATCAGAGTCACTAAATCCAAGCTAATGTCGTCGGGCTACAGTATTAACAATTTGATGCACCACAATAAACCATACGGATCTTGCACGGTAAGTTAAATAACTTAAGAAGCATGTAAAACACGCTAGATACGTTGCCAATTATGATGGGGATGCTTAGTAATAATAGTAAGAGCAAGAGTACAAGATTGGCGAAGTGCCGAATTCAGTTTTTTGACAGATGGCACTTCGTCTAAATCATGATTTTACAATCGATAACAAACCTCATACAAAACCGGTTTGAGATAAGTATATGGAGGTGGGAGATGTCCAAGATAGAAGGGGCTTCTAATGGAACACGGTGTAATAAGTTCATGAGAAGCAGAGTGGTAGGATGATCAGGATGCTCATGGAGTAAACGTAAACATCGTTGGAGCAATAGGGCTTTAGTCTCCAATTCGACATCTTTCAAATTTAATCCACCATTTTGGAAATCGTTGCACAAGATTTGGTAGGAAACACGAAAAATCATAGGTTTCCACAAAAAATTACCCACAATTGTCTTATCTTTTGCAAGATGACAGGTAGAAAAAGGCAGGACTTGGGCAATGTAATATAATTGAGATAACCCATACAAACGCACAAATCCTGTGCGATATAAGAGGTTCAGGTTCCGAAATCGATGTTGGTCAAGAACATAAGTTAGTCGATTGGCAATAGTAATAATGCCCACTACACTAGAACTGAAAGTCACTCCCAATATTTTAACTGACTGTTGTAGCTGACCAATGGAAGTAGTAGTAATATTGGTTGACATACCCAGAGACATTACGTACGTTTTATTAGGGTTAAGCTTGGCTCCGGATACTGATTCGTAGAGCCGTACGTGTGTAGTAAAACGTTGAAGTCGGCGTGACCAGTCGTGAAATATGTAACATCGTCCATACATGAGCAAACTCGCACAGAAGTATTACATATAGTGACACCATGAAGGGTGTGTCGGACATTATATAGAAATGGCCCTAAACTTAGAATAAAGAGCTGACTGCTCAAGGAAGCGCCCTGTTGGATGCCATTGCTAATGCGAAAGGCAGAACTGAGGTATCCATTAATTTTGTGTTTAATTCTCCAATTACAACATAACAGCTTAATCCAATTACAGAAGTCGTCGCCAAATCCATAGGCTTGATGAAAGAAAATAAATATGTATGGTTCACTCGATCAAAAGTATTAGAATAGCCCAAGACAACTAAGGCCGCATCACATTGGTCAATATCTTGATGGTAGGTGATGACGTCGCGTATAGCAGAAAGAATATCTTGGGCACGTTTATATGGTAGGCCACCATGTTGGATAGGCCCAACAATCTGGGCAATAACAGGTTGTAATCGGGCACTTATACATCGACTAATAATTTTATAATCCCAGGTGAGTAAAGATGTGAGTCTATAGTCCGCCACTGTACGAGGATGAGTCTTCTTCGGAATGAACATAATGACAGCAGTCCGAGAGGATTTTCCCAAAATGCCTACTTGCAGTACATAATTCACCCATTCAGTAAGCATGGACCCCATTAAATGATAAAAGGTCTTATATAACTCTACACCTAGTCCATCTATGCCAGGCGTTTTAGAATTCCGAGCTGTGAGGACGGCTTGCTTCACTTCCTCCTGAGAAAATGGTTGAGTGAGCGCTTGTCGTTGCTCCGCCGTTAATCTATGCGGCAGATGGGCAAAGTAGTCAATGGGAGTGCTGCAACAACATCCTGCAAATTGAATAATTTTTGGTAGTAACGAAGGATGATAGCTTGTATATCAGAAAACTTAGTGACGGATTCTCCATGTTTATTAGTGAACAGAGACGGCTCTAGGATATTTTATACCCTAGGCGAAAAACATGTCTGCGCCCGCATAACCTCCTTCTCCCTTAAACCCAAACTAAAATGAAGCCTTGTCATCCCTAATATTATCAGCACATCATCACATTGTAACCATTTGTTTAAGCATTAAATAAAATAAAACTTACTCTCCCTGTGGTATTAATAAGTAATCTATAAGCACATTATTTTTTTTTAAAAAAATCATTTTTATTGTTGTGGCTTTTGAAATGAAATTTTACTAATATAACCATAGGACAACAGGAAATTCAGGTTTTATTGCAATGTAAACCATGTCGATGCCCATTGTAAATATAAAACAAAAGATTGTTGTAATTCTTTCTAAAAAGATTCCATAGAAAACGTGATTAGTGACTGTGATGTGACCAAAATTTAATTTTTGCCTGTTTAAGGAAATCAGAAGTTAAGAGGTATACTAGAAACAACTTTGTGTTTTGAATTTGTGTAATTATTCTGTCAAAAGCTGAGTAGCTTAAAAAATGTCCATGCCAGTTGTTATCTGATTATATAAATTTGGTGCTCTGTGACAGAAGAACCTCTGAATAATCGACAGTCTAGGGCAGGAAAGGTGGAAAAGGTGGATATTTGATGCTACAAGGGTAGGAATGTGAAGGGATAATTCTTGAAGTAAGGCTTCAGATCTTAAGTTTCCATTGATTACCTTATGTAGAAACTTTGGGTCAGTGACATTTCTGCGAGCATCTGGAGTCTTGATATTCAGATAATGCAGATCTTCTTTAGTCATAAAATGAACAATGGGAACACGAAAAAGTACTGTGGTCAGATAGATGTTTCCCCGCTCCAATAGGCGAGCAGTAATCGATCTTGGATGATCCATTTTCATTAACTTCCTCTTCCTAAATGTGTAGGGCGCTGACGCAAGTATTATAGGGAGCTAGCTTGTTTACCAGCGGGGGCTGAGGTAAAGTGAGAAAAATTTCAACAATTTTTCTGCCTGACTCTTGCAATACTCCCTTACCCTCCTTCTATATGTCAGCGTTGCCAGGGTTAAAAATTTGTCACATGAATGTCATTCTGAAGAGTTAGTGTGAGTTGGTTATTTGTTGTGTACTGTTATGGTTGCGGTTTTGTTACTTATTATTCATTTGACAATGGCTTCACACCGTAAGAGAGGGCAAACTATACATAGCGAAACTAGAGAAGTAGGCTAATAAGGAAGGCCATAGTGCAGTGCGACGAAGAAGCGAGGGAGAGAAACTGAAGCATTTGTTATCACAGCCTAATTTGCGTGTGTCCACGTATACAGAGATCTTCGATAGGGATTGCATAATTGCATAAACTCTTTGAATTAAGTGAGTATTAGCTGAATTTTTTGACAACGCACTGGCACCCCTGTCCAGGACCGTCGAGTGACCGTTTCTTGGCGACGGAGTGGGGAACCTACCAATCAACTCTGAATTCCTCAGCCTCGCATTAAAGCTAGCTCCCTATAATACGTTTTGGCTAATGTTGTTGATAAACCGCTCGTAAAAACGTATGCTATTCCGCCCCTAAATGTTTCCGCCCAAGGCAGCCGCCTAGGTTGTCTATATGAACGAGCCGGCCCTGTTAGTGAACTTTCAGACCGCCCTGTTAGTGAGACCTAGAGCGCTGACACTCACGCAGGACTTGATATACAGATCCACACTCATCGGAATCCATGGATAGAGTTTTACTACGAATTTGAATTCCCGCTCGCTGACGACGATGGATTTGTAATAGTTTTGCCTTCACCTCTTTAATGGATGTAACTCTGTCCCCTTGATTTGTCCCCTTGAAGAGCCAGAGTATATAAATTATGTAGCACACCATAATAAAAATTATACATTTGATTGGGACCCTGCGCCTTAGCTTTACAATAGGAAATAGACATATAACGAAGTGTGTGTTTAACATTGTATTCCCAATACTCAGCAATAGTTTTACGAGGAGAACGCCGCTGAATGAGGCGATGCCATGTGTCGGTAAACTCTTGTACATATAATTGTTCCACTAGAATATATGTATTGAGATACCAGGGACCTCTGTCTCTTGGTATTTTGTTAACGTTTAACAGAATACTTAAATGTGGTACAAAGTGATCAGAAGCACATGTGGGGGAAATTTGAATATGAAGTAGCCCGCGAAGCAGAGGTTGAGAAACAAAAAACAATCTATCCTGGATGATCTTGTATGCGTGGAAAAGGTAAAACCTGGGGAAGCCGGATGTAACGTAAGCCAACAGTCTTTTAAAGCAAGGCCTGTTACCAACCTGTGCAGAGTAGCACAATAATTGTAGCCCGGAATTTACTTGATCTATGACAACAATTAAAAACACTCCCGATAATAAGACCAGCATAATTTCCGGCACATTCCTGGGCAACCACTGTTTCGAAAAAATCGTTGTGGGCAGCCCTTTAATTATTCCCCAAAGGTGAGTACAAGTTCAAAATTTTGACATCTCCTATCATACCACTAATTAAGGACTAGATGGATGGTAAAAAATATTGTCAAAATGTATACCTTGACGAACAAGAAGGAATGTACCTATAGTGTTGTAAGTGAAATTATTATAAACATTGTGGCCGTGAACATTCACAAAGGATGCAGTACCAACTTCCTGTTAGAAGCCAAGATCAATGGAATGACAACGTAAAAAGTCCTGTAAAGCAGTAAATTTAAGAACGCTGACAGATTTGTTAAAGTTAAGTGTTGCAAAATGAAAGGGAAACATAAGATACGGAGTAAAAAAAACTAGGGGAATGCACAAGCACCAATATGTAAACAACATCTTAGGGAACGAGGAACAGAGAAGCCATTCGTATCAATACGAAAACAAAACACCAAAAACGTAAACGCTATGGTTGAGTAGGAACTGCTGAAGTAGCCTTGGGAGGCAATAGACCTTCACTTGGTGCTTCTGAAGAGACTTAACACCGTCCGAAGTAAGTACACGAAGATCACTTGACTGTTGCTTGGCTGTCGATACTTTTCGTTTTTTTTGTTTCGACCACCTGTGTCTTCGACGGTAGGCTACAATAGCTTATCAGCACAATGTTCACTTGTGGAGTTGTCAAGGAAAGCACTTGAGTTAGAAGACACATCACCACTATTGAGGGGTAGAATTGATGAAATAACAGGGAGGGGAGGCACAGAAGGAGGCAGAGAACTCTCCGAAACTTCTGTAAGAGTACCACTGGTATGAATATCTGAACGTGGGATGATAGCACTAGTAATAACAAGGGATAACGCTTGTAAATCTGGAGATCGTAAGGAGGGCAAAAGTTGCACATCTTGTATGTTAGGAACACCTGGTTCCAGTTCGGTCATATCCACAACTTCTGACGAGGCAGTGGTGGGACGAGACGAAGTAGAGCTTGAGTACTGAGGAGTTTGGGGTAAAGATCCGACGAACAACTCAGTCATCTGTGAAGTAACAGACGAATGTCGGGGAGGTAGATTACGAGGCTGACGTTTATTTCAATGACTATAAACATGTAAACTACTGCTACAATAGAAGCAAGTAGGGGGCTGACCAGGATACATAACTATAGCACGATGACCTTGAGATGTCACTTTAGACGGTAATATGCTTTTTAGAGTCATATGCACAACACGAACTCCATTAGACACTGGAAAATGTGATTTATCAGACCATTGTTCATTGATTACTTTAGAAATAGATCCGTAAGGACTTAATGTTGCGTGAATCACTTCGGGACTGAGTTCAATGGGTAACTCTAAAACCAGCACTCGTGTGAAATCTTCACTTTTGCTAGAAATATGGACGAAACTTTGTCCCATCGGAATGAGTAAAAATCAGCTTTTCAGGTGTTGTATGCAAAAAAATATCATAAGTACTAGGGGCACTAAACTTAACATAAAGACAATAATGTTAGTTGTGCCATTGAATGGTTTCAACTTGGTCCAAGGTGAGCTTTACTTTCTCGGCAAGCCAGATATGAACCTCATGTCGCGTCGGTCGTAAATGGCGTAAACTCTTGTCAAACTCAAATTTGACGGTATTTTTACGTATTGTATTCATGATTAACTGATAAACAAAATACCAACAGAGAACGATACATTCTCGAGCAAATAGCTCGCTAAAGAACATTCTATAGAAGCACACTCGCAGAACACTTTTCACACGTCCGCACAGTAAGACGGCTAGCACTCGAATCCACAACTGAGCCACCGCGTCCCCTAGTTCTGTTCCAGAAGAATGAAAGGTATCAGTTATCACTGACAACAAACGACATACCTTATAACGCCATAAAAATATGCATAATAATTAACGATTGATATATATTTGGATTGTCACTTTCGTTCAGCTCGATTTAATTTATCGATTGATATATATCTTTGGACAATATTGCACTTAAATAAATCGTTAACAGATTCAGGAAATATGAAGAGCAAGTTCACGAAATTCACTGTTGATGCAAACGCCTATAGATAAGAAATGAGAGGCCGTAGGCCGAGCAGAGTCAGGGATCTGGGAGCGGAGCCTCCAGCTAGCCAAATCCTAGTCAATCTTTAAAATCAAACAAGAGATCTAACTTAAAATATTGAAAACTATAAAGGTAATAAAGGAACATTGTATTTTCAACCGACTTACGTCAGTGCACAAAATATCATCATTATATGGCATCGAGAAATTTGTTAAATTAAAGTTCCAAGATTAAGAACACGGTTGAATCCTTGTAAATTAAAGAAAAAAAAAAAAACATGTAAATAAAAAGTGCGGGCTACTGCACTGAACTTTCTGACTCTAATTCCTAATTTATACTAAATCATATTGTCCTGCAGTTTTTAACGAACCATTTTCTTGTTAAATACGAACAAAATTATATAGCGCTTTCAGTAAACTTAACTAAAAAGGAAACTCATTCCCAAAAGCGAACTATCCCTTGTAGATTTCTCTATAAGGAATTACTTATGCCATATGTTAGGGTTATTAATGAAATAACTGTTTATGTAATAACAACAAAATCTCGTGAATAGTACTTACAAAATGAAAAAAGAAACTCACCTCAAGAGTAAACTACCACTTTTGCATATTCTCATGGAAGTCATTTATGCAGCATTATCCAAATAGTAATAAAATATTTATTTATGGTAGGTTAACAAAATAAATCATTTTCAAAAAGTAGTCTAAAAATAAATTAATCTCTAAAAGTACCCCTTGTGAACAATTTTTCGAAGAAATAATTTACACAAGAGTATAGAGTTATTAATGAAATATTTATTTGTGAAATAAGAAGAAAATCATCTCAGTTGTTTTTGAGAAAGTCATCCGAAAAATACCACCAAGAATAAACTACTCCTCGTAAAGTTTTTTTTAAAGATAAACGATTGATGCCATTTATCAGGTTATTAATAAATTATTTATTTATGAAATATGAAGAAAATCGTCTCAGTCGTTTTTGAGAAAACTGTCCGAAATAAATTACTTCCCAAAATAAACTACCCTTCTCGATTTTTCCCAGAAAAATAACTTATGTCACAATATGGGGATGTTAATAAAAAACTGATGTATGAAATATGAACAAAATAGACATGTTTTTGAGAAAATAGCATTTTTATTTTTACTTTTTACCGTTAAGTAAACTACCCTTATTTTCAACGTTAGGAAGAATATGAGAAACTCCTCCCTGGAGAATAGTAATAAAACTTAAGTTTACAATTTAGTGAGAAACGTTGAACGATATGGCCTCTAGGAGAATATACATTAGGACGAACAGACGTACAGATTTCGAAAAATTGTTTTTCCAGTATCTATGGTGCGTGAAACGTGTAAATCCATTAAATCTCGAATACCATCACCATGCTCTCTTGTCTCCTTTCACTGCTCGAAAATAAAAGTTTCGTATCCAGATTGACAATGAGAACTTATCGCTAGTAGTATCGTAGTTAGTATCGCTATCTCTAAATTTGAAGACGACAAATTTGTGTAAGTATTCGATCCCTGCTCAAACCTGTCTTCATTCCTAGGTGCTCTGCACTCTTCCTAATTCATCAAGTGGTTTGGTACCATGCATCTCTTGGTAATCTGTGTCATTATATCAAGATTATAAATTAGAATATTAATGACATTACAGAGCTCCAGAAAGAGAGGCTGATGTTTACACTTTTTCTCTTGAATATGACTATATGTCGTTCCGATATTCTTCAAGAAAAATTTCATTTGAGGGAGGTAAATATTTTTCTAAATTTGTAAAATGGAGAAATTTAAAAATAAAAATTAGATGGAATATAATATAGACGCAAAATCTACTACTGTGTAAAATTTATACACATGGTAACTTTTTATATAAAAATGATAGTTTAAAAAATCCATTTAGGATGTGGGAAAGGAGGCCTTTAAATGAAAAATTTGAAAAATAGAAATGCCGTAAAACCATATTTTAAAATATGGAAAAGGAAGATTAAAAAGTTATTGGTAAGAGCATTTGTGTGTGTGTGTGTGTGTGTGTTAGAAGCTATATTAATTTACGCCAAAAAAGTGACTACGAAATAATATGAATGTGTTTGCACATAGCACCAACATTATTTGAGGAGTGAAAAGAACACTCAAGGACCAGCGCATTATATAGGGGAAACAGAATACCTCCTTTTATTCTACCACATTCATATTGGATGACTAGCGTTTTACTTGTTGTGATATGCTTAATTTGCAGAAATCGTTCTATACTCTTCCCATTCCCCTGCTTTCTCTTTGCAATCCTGGAGCGTTATAGATTCTTTTTATTAACGAAAAATAAAAAATGAAGCATTGGTGCGTCATTTCGCGGCCTGATCTAATCCTGCCTGCCCTAC